>NC_045787.1:14317520-14626611 GCF_009873245.2 Balaenoptera musculus | reverse complement strand
CATCAGTCAACACACAGTGTAAGCTACCGGGGGGCCCCATTTGCTGCGACATCGTCCTCCCCATAATGCACTCTGTTTCCCTGCCTGGACTCAGCTGCGCTCTCCTCCCCACCTCCCAGACTCTGCTCCAGAAGCGCAGCGTCATAGCAAGCAGAGGCCTTTTGCCCTCCATTGTCTTTTTGGAACGTCCCTCCTCCCTCCCTGCCTTAACGGGGGCCACTGAGGATGAGCTCCCTCCTTGCTTCCTACAGCAACTTCCAGAAGTCTGGTCTGCAATGGTCCTGTGCAACACAGCACCAAGTCTGCCTCGAGGCTTCTGCCCTTTGACCAAAGCATCCCCTCCCCCTCACATTTTCATGGGCTCCTGCTTACTCCTTCTCTTTCCCCACATCTTGGCCACCAGCCTCCTGGGTGGCATTGCCTTCCAAGCGGACAACTTAGCTCAAGTCCTGGCCTCTCAGTGTCTTCACTTCCTCTTATTCAATAACCCACTCACCCCCTCAGCGACCTTCCTCCTCAGTCACCAGGAAAACTGTCACTGTGCAAAACTTCTCCACTTCCAAAATTTCCACTTCAAGTGTCCTGCTCCATTTCTCAACATGCTTTTCCAGCCACTCTTACCAAGACTGTGGTTCGACTTCCCCACGGTGTTTATCGCACGGACTGCTTTCCTTTCTCCCCATCCACCCACCCATCTCCTGGTTCTTCACTCTCTCGGTCTTACTTCCGTAGGATCGCCACCATATCAACAACAATCTTGCCAGTTCCCTAATTGGGTTTTGAGGGCTGGGTTTCTGTCACATGCACCTAGAAAAATCCAACCCTGGAGGCCCCCAGCTGTGCTCTTTTTATGTGTCTGCACCCAAGTAGCCAAGGAATTCTGGGGAAGAGCAAGCAACGGAGCATCATTACTCATCGTTCAAGATCAGCCGTCTCCAATGGGCCCTCAAGTGTGTCTCACCACCTTACTAAACTTCGAGGGTCACCTTGCAGATCTTCCTTCTTCTGCATCTTCAAATCTCCTACTAAGCTTTCTGCCCAGCACCCCAGCTGGCCCCCCTCAATCGCAGTAAATACTCTTGCCTCAGAGGAATAGTCATGACTTTTTTGAGAACAGGAGAGTAATTTGGACCCAGATCTGATGCAACACTCCTTTTCAGTAGTTGTATGGCCTTTTCTGGCTGTCATCATGGCAACTGTCAACTCTCCTGGCACTGGTGGGTGTGTCTTTAGCATGCTAATGTATTACAATGGGCATATAATGAGGCTCAGGGTCTACTGGAAGTCAAATCTTTCACCATCTTGGGCCTAGTTAGTTCTAACCAGTTCTTGTTTTGTTTTCTTTGCAGCTTCCTCCTGAAACTTAGATAAGAGTAGTTGGTTTCCATTTGAGGGAGACGCAGGGGTATGATTCTGGGGCAACAGCCTTGGTAACACTTATGTACTATGTACTGTGCTAAATATGTCCTTTGATTCGCTCCACAAGCCCCCAAGACAGGCATATTCTCTAGTTTTCAGATTAGTATATTGAGGCTTTGAGAAGTTAAAGCTGTCCCAGGTCACAGAGTTAACTAAATAATAGAGGTAGGATTCCAGGTCTTCACCTGCTATACACAAGGCAATTCATTTTCCCTCCTTGAGTCATATCTTAGTTATCTCAGTAAACTAATTCAAATATTCTCAGGGAAACCATCTTGGATTTTGACATTTCCCCCCCACCCCACCCCCCAAATGGTTTCCATACCTTGCATGTGTGTTTTATTTTTTTCCTACGAACTAGGCTGTCTCATCTAGGATAATTTGGGTCTCAATTCCACAGTCATTGCTTTTGTATTTCCAAGGAAACATTAAGAAATGTCTTCCCATTACATTTTCCTTTACAATTTAAGTAGGATAGACAAGCCAGAGCTTACAATCCCAGCTTTTTTTAGGAACTGAAGCCTCTGTTGTGGTTCATTGAGTATCTATCAAGAGCTGGTTACTTCCAGCTCTTATTAAAAATATTCACAGCAACTTATTATTACTCCTTTTTTCCCTAATGAGGTAAGGGAGCCTCAGAGACGTTAAGTAATTTACTTAAGATCAAATAATCCACAAAAACAGATTCTAACCCAAGTCTCTTTGCAAATCTTGTCAAAGTTACACTGTCTCAGTGGATTCCCAAAAAAGGGCTTTATGAAACTCTTCCCCTCCCTCTACCTCCCATAAAACTACTGGTTCAGAATCATGGCTTGGTGCCTGGAATGTTTTTATTTCAATACCTTAGAAAATTTTATGTAGTCGGGTTTTATGGCATTTCGGAACCACTGCCCTGCATTCTGGAATAGAGTTTCTGGAGGTGAAACCTTTAGGATTCCCTTTTAATAAGCACTCTACATCAAAGACTGCTTCAAATTATGTTAGATTCTGAATATATCCTCCCTTAATCTCCCTGTTATTCTTATAGATAAATAGGGGTGGGAAGGGGGAGAGGAGACGTAAGTAAAGTATAGGTAAGTTCCAAGTAAAGTATATTGTTCTTCCTGAACAAAGAACAAATAAATAATAAGCATTGTGCAAAGTAAAAAACAAAACAGTACACTTAAAGTGTATTTAAGGAGTATACATTTAAGATGTATATAATTTTTATAGTTCTGGCCCAGTGTATGTATTTGCCTCAGTGTGAATTCAGGGGAAGGAAGGTAGGAAGGAAGGAAGGGAGAAAGGGAGGGAAGACAGTGACCATATCACTTTAGAATTTGATTAGTTGACCAAAAAATGTAGAAGTAGGAGACTTGATGGGAAAGACAAAATGCAGAGGAAACAGAATAAGGAAGAGAGGAAATAAAAGACAAAAAAAGCTATAATGAAGTTCTGACAAGCATCAGAAATGTAAGCAACTCTTCTTTGTCTTCTAATTATGTTATTTTTCGTTTTTTGTTTTTTTTTTTTACTAGTGTATGTGTGTGTGTTTTATTTTTATTTTGAAAAGGTAGCATTTGCTCTGAATGTCAAGGCATTTTCAGCTCCTGCAAGAGAAGGCAGTTGAATAGGTAGCAAAATATAGTCTCTATTATGCTCAGCAAAAAAAAAAAGAAAAGAAAAAGAACCAAGAACCCTCTGGGGAATTTGCATGCTAGCCAGACTCTGGTGGCTGCGGTGGGTGGCTCTGGCTGACAGGCAGCTCTATTCTTAGACGTCTGGGCTGAGGCAGAGGGTAGCACGGAAACTGTTCACTGCTGCTCTAGGACCTTCTTCTAATCGGAGATTTTAATGGGGTTCACCTGTCAGATCAAATTTCCCAAACCTGCGCAAAAGGCAATTGGAATCAGACGTGTCATTTCCCTTCTGCTCATGGCAAATGTCCAAGCAGGGTCCTTTCTGTCAGTAAAGTACTAAAATGTAGTCTTTCTCTTCCATTAAGAGGATTGCTTTCTTTTTAAGGGCTCAGGGATTTTTTTTCTTTTTTTCAATTTTCTTCAGTGTCCTTTTTGTTAACAAAAGTGTATTACAAGTGAATGTGTTTTCCTCCAGGTTAAAAAAAGTGCCTTTTTCCTTTGAGTAACAATGTCATGGGCCTGACTTTCTGGATGTGTGGCTCTTAAGTACAATCCAATAGACATTCAGGATTAATTTAGTCAATTATAAAGCAAGCGTCTTTGGTACCTAGTCCAACATATTTTCTACTTGAATAAAGTCATAGCTTAAAAAGCCAAAAGATAGTGAGGTTGCCAGTAGGCTTTCTAATGATTGAAACTCAGTCTTTAAGATATATTTTTTTAATGTATCAGAATATTTATGTAAGTTAAAAAAAATAGATTTCTTTTTAAGTTTTAGTAGACCTTCCCACACCCATGACTTCAGGGAAGCCCGCAGCTTGTCTGGCTTTCTTTTTGTCATCTGAAACTCTGCCTCAGAATTAGGGAAATACATGTAAAGCCATATTCAAGATGAGAATTCCCCAATACATCATTTTTGAGACACTTTTACTCTTACTCTTTTAAATCCTGGGCTATATAAGCAAAAACATATGTGAAGAAAGCAAATATGAAAGCTTTCTAGATGATTCTAAATTGGTGCTTATTGCGCTATCATTTTGTCATTCGACCATTAAAGACATGAACCTGAGGGAGTTAAAACAAAAGAGGTGGATACATTATAGAAGGTTAACAAATTTATAAGTGAATGATATTAAATGTGAATTTTCCTGGACTCAGAGGGAAACTTGGGGGAAACATAAAACTACCTTCAAAGGGAACAAAATGAGGAACAAATGTGATATTTGGACCTTAGGAAAATATGAAGGTCAAGTGTACACGAGATAGAGATATATGATATTGCTATTTGATTTTTCTATTTCAATGTGTACAGTTGTACTAAGTATTCTTTTTCAAGAGCATAGTTCTTCTTTAAATAGATATTCCGTCTAGGAATTCAAATATGTAAATGAGTGGAAATATACAGCTTCAGAAGGAAAATTGCTTTTAATAAAATGAAGACTGAGAAAAACTTGTAGAAATGTACTGAACCAATGGTTCCTGGATTTCGAGATTTCATATGCTAATAAAATTTCTATCCTTAAAAAGGCATGCAGCATATAGGCTCATAAAAAGAAATAGCTTTTTTTTAAAATCAAAGATGTATACCTTTATGAAAAACTCTCTACATTACTCTTAACTTTTTCATGAACAGAAAGGGTAAAAAAATGTGACATCTTAGCCAAATAGCAGTCCCTGAGCTAAACGTTTAAAATATGAACTACTTGGCTGACCAAAAACAGTGTCAGTTATAAATGAAACAAATTTTGCCTCCTTTTATAAGGATGCATAGAAAAGCTCGTCCGATTAATCCCACAAATATTAGTGGCACTGCTATTTGGTATATTCTTAAAATTATCTTCCAAGCATCTGATTTCCATTACTGTGTAAATTAGTTAAAAATGAAGATCAAAATAACTGTGCTGTTACTCTGGAAAATAGAAATCAAAAGAATGGAGATCAAGCTCATCAATCTTGAGACAAGAATTGGATAACAACAAAATAGTTAATTCTCTAAATAGTAGATTATTTTCCCATAAATGAAACTTGACTGAAATTGCTGTATGTCAAAGCTTTATATATGTAAAGGAACAACATAAGATGGGTGTCTCAAAGCCAGCTCTGACAGTGGACATCAGTTGATATGCTGAATGTTTCAATGAAGAAACATTTGTGTTTCAATATACCATGGTATTTCATTTAATGAAAATTAAGCTTTCAGGATGCTTTATGAGAACAAAGTGTGTAGTTGCTGGCACCTAATCATTTTCCCAACTTAGGCAGCTAAAGAATGTCTAGATCCCATCAGTATCTGGCGGCTGACAATATACACTGGACCTGGGTCCGACCCCACTGAAAGGAAGGACGCCCTCTAAGAATGACAAATGGCATCCCTGGATAGTGGCCATGTGTGGCCTCTGCCTCAGTGGCCAGGGACAGGCTGAAGATGGCCTGCTCTTAGGGTTGAGGCCAGGTAGGATCACCGTGGCACACCCCAGCTCTTGAGGACTGGGGTCCATCCCTATCATGCAGAGGCAGTGTCAGCTGCTGGACAGGACACCCAAGGTAGAGGGACAAAGCTGGTCACTGTGGACAAATTCATTTCAATTCCTGTTACGTTTCCTACCTGCAGTATGTCCATAGGCACCCAACAAGTGTTAGGTCCTGGAACCCTTTCTTCTTCGTAAAGCAGACGTTAAACACGCATGAGGTAGTTAAGCCAAACATGTGGGGAGTCTCCAAATAACTTGCCAGTTAAGCAAAGTCTGTGCATTACCTTCACTTTATTTAAGATCATTCATGAGAAGGGAGCAATCGAGGTTCCTCCGAAGTTGAAATGGATGCTCGACATTGTTCCTTCCTGACTGAGCCCATCACTCCCACACGCAAAACACGTTCTGCTGAATATACAATGTCAAACTAAGTTTTTCTTAACTATGGTCAAATTAAATGTCATGAGCCACAGTTAGGTTAAAACTCTGATTTAAATATTTGGAGGACCACATTTCTGATACTTTTTAATTGCTGTAACACCTACTAGAGTTAGAAAAAAGAAAAACAGCTCAGATTTTCATTCTCCCACAAAACAACTTTAAGTGTAAATAAACTAGGAAAAATGCCTCCTTAGTTTCGTTTATCCCTAAACGGCAATTTATAGTGATAAACGCTAATCCAGGAGGCTGATTTGATTGTTCTAATCACCCAAAATCCTAGTGAATTTTTTTATTAAAAGATGAAAAGAGTGAATTTATATGACTTCCATCAAGCACATCTATCTGCAAGAAATGCGTGGTATTTAATATGAGTAACTATTTAAATGTCCTCCATGGTTCATAGAATCTGTTATCTCCCCACCACCACGACCAACCCACCCCTGAGCTATTTTACATCTGCTAGGACACACCAGTAATAATTTGGACATTCCTCTGCTATTTTGCTTACCTAAAACAGTTGCTTGGTGGTTAATGTGTTTACATATTTCTTGTTTGTTGTGCTTTCAAGCATTAAGAGTTCAAATTTATTTCACTATAGAAACAAGAACCAAAAGTGCCAAAAGTTGATCACAGATATGAATTAAACCCAACAGGGATATTGGCCTAGTATCCAGTTTCACCATTTCTTCTTCTCCAGTATTACCCACTGGCAATATTTCAGGTGTGGTACATACTAGACTACTGAGACGATAATTGGAGGGGACTTTTTTCTCCTTTTTTATTTAACCATGTGTAATGTAACCCGTTAAGAACCGAAGAAGGTTCATCCTCACCCACTATATCACTAGTGTCCATCTGAGAATTAATTCCAGTATATTGGCCCTTCACAAATTCTAAAGAAAATTTTCTAGGTTACAGGGTGAAACTGTATTTACTACTCTAGGTAATTACCACCCAATCCCACTCTCCCCAAAACCTGCCATTTAGCTGATTCAATCATGAGAAATCTTTGTAGTGGCTAGCATTAAATTCATTTTTAAGTGTTTTATATTTGAGATTTGGTTTCTAATATCCAATCGGAAAGACCAAAATCACTACTGAGAGATTAGAGACAATTCCTTCTTTTCTTACATTATAGAATTGATACGTGTGCCTGGCTTCCTCATAAAAGCCACTGCTGACACCAATTCTCCAGCCCCTTCCCCACCTACAGAACACATGAGCAAACTGAGGGTCACTATTCCAGCTCTGCGGGAGAAACCGAGGGACAGAGGTGACATCACATCTGTTGGTATATACCTATCCATCCTATAAAATTGTCATCAGACATATATACAAACTATTAAATATTTCAGAAGTAAAAGGGGCTTTGCCTTAACCCTCTTGTAGGTAGAGCAGAGAAGCCTGCAGGTTGGATGTGACTTAAAAGCCATGAGTCAAGTCATTAGTCAAGGCAAAATGTGAACAAGAATCCGGTCACTGTAAAGGCCAGTTCCATGCTTGCTTTCACCCCACTGCTATCTCATGGCCTGCTCACAACACTCAGGTCCCCTTTCTGGGCTCTATCATGACTACGGTACATAAACAGATAAAACGAAACAATCTTCAGTGGCTTCACAACTTACATACGTGTGATGTTTCTATAAGACCTTATAATTCTCTTCTACCCAGCCTTCAAGTTTAAATCCATTTATTGTCTTATAATGTATTTTATTCAAAATATCTGTGACTTTTAAGTAAATTTTAAATTAAATTAAAACACCCACATTTTTTAATAGGGTGTATCTCCATAGACATAGTAAGTCTTCAGTTTACCTTCTTCCAAGATTTACTGACACAGATCCAGCTAATTTTTTAAAAAGATAACATTGAGGATCCTGCTTTATACTTCTATCCAAATATACCCATGAAAATGCCCAATACATTGTTCTGTTCTCTACTGAGGCGATTACAGAGCAGGGGGCAGCGTGCCGGTGGTAAAAGAAACCAGTAATCCTCGTGACTTCAGTTTAATTGTTTAACTTTATTACTGTTGCACCATTTATACAATTACATATAATTTCAATGCATCCATTGTACATTTTTTTTGTTTTTTTTTTATTTTTATTTTTTTCCATTTTCCAATGAGTGGTGTGTTGGTGTCTGTGACACAGGATGGAAGAGAAAACTGGAACTGCAATGAACGCAGACTTTTTTTTTTTTTTTTTCATTTCCACTGACCAATAAACAGAACTACAGGTGCACCCAACCACGGACATGCATTAACTCGTCATGAGAAATCTAGGGAGGCTAAGTAGGATGAGAGAATGTTTGTTACTCCCAAAAAGACCTGGGAAGGAAGAATGGAGTATTGGCATTGAGATACATGTGGACAGGCTACGTGGGCTGTCTGAAAGTTGGCATTCATCCACAACATTAAAAAAATATCAAAATAAGAAAGGCTGTAAATGAAAAAGAACACACAGAAAATACTGCTTTCATAAAGATCTGATTGCCTCGGCACAGGCCCTGCGGGCAGAATCAAACGCATCACTCCCAACTCCCCTTGCAGAAGACAAGATGCTCAGATCTTAGTGGCGGAGTGCATGTAACAGCAGTTCAGGTACAAAAGATGTACTGTACTTTCAGACATCGATCTTTCAAATCCAGGACTGATTGGTAGAGTTGACCGAAGGTATATTAGATATTTCCCCACAAAAATACTATTTGGATTCTCCCCCCCCCCCCTCCCTTGATGGGAACACATCCTTATTCTTGGGCAATACATATCATTACTTCCAATCTGAAACAAGTTAGTATAGGAGAGAGAGACAGAGAGAGAGAGAGAGAGAGACAGAGAGAGACAGAGAGACAGGTCGTCGTTAAGCGGTATTCTTCTTTTCCATAGGCTGTCCTTGTTACTCTTTCACTGCTACGGTTTGATCAGAATTAGCTGCCGGGGTCTCGGCGGGTTTGACCTCGTCTGCGGGGGCTGCGGGGGCCTGGGCCTTGGGCGTGGAACTGGGTGCTTCCGTGGCTGCCGGGGTCTCCTTGGAGGACGGGGCAGCCTCAGTGCTGCTGGGTTTTGAGTCTGAAGCTGGGGCCCCGTCACCTTTCGTCTCCTGCGCGGCAGGAGCTGCGGGGGCCTCAGTCTTTGCGGGTTCCCCTCCCTCCTTGCTCTTGTCATCCTTGCTGGGGGCCGCGGGCTCCGCCGCCTCGGTCTCCGCAGCTGTGGCATCGCCGCCCGCGGCGGCCGCCGGCTCCTGCTCAGCACCCTTCGGGGGCTCGGGCTTCCCCTCGGCTCCCTCCACCTGCTCGGGCTCTGCCTTCGGGGCGTCTTCCTTGGCCGCCTCTGTGTCTTTCTCGCCTTCCTTGTCTTCGGGCTTGTTGGCAGCGTCCTGGGCATCCTTCTCTGACTTCTCCTCCTTGCCCTCCTTCACCTCTGGGGTCTCCGCAGCCGCCTGGGTCTCATTCTCCTTCGGGGTTCCCTCCTCTTCTGTCCCGGCTCCTTCTGCCTTCTTGTCTTTGTCCTTGGGCTTCTCATCATTCACATTGTACCCCTTCTTCTTCTTGCTCAGCTTGCCTCCCATCTTGGCGTTCTGTAACAAAACATAACACAAAACGAAGAGAGAGTTACTCGTGGCTCTAGACCAAATGTCTGTGTCCTCCCAAATTCATAGGTTGAAATCCTAACCCCCAGCGTGAGTGTATTAGGAGGAGGGGCCTTTGGGAGTTGCGGGTGGAGACCTCATGGATGGGATCAGCGACCTCACAGGAGATACCCCACCACAGAGCTCTCTGGCCCCTTTCCCCATGTGCCCACGCAGCCAGAAACCAGCCACCTACAATCACAAAGCAGGTCCTACCAGACACCAAATCTGACCGCACCCTGGTCTGGGACTTCCCAGCCTGCAGAAGTGTGAGAAATAAATTTCTGTTGTTTACAAGCCAGTCGGTCTATGGTAATTTGTTATAGCAGCCCCAGTGGAGGAAGCTGCTTGTTCTGTTTACAAAGTAAACAGCTCAGAACACTACTGAACTGTACACTTTAGAAAGGAAAACATGGAAAATCTTATGCTACATGTATTTTGCCACAATTAAAAAAAAAAAAAAGGAGTCATAAAGAAAAAGTAAAGTGTCTAATCATAGTAAGCCAAGGACATACCAAGCTGAGATCAAAGAATCAGTGATTAAAAGAAGACTAAGCTTGTCAATTGTAAAGAGAAGTGGTGCAGTATTTGTTTTATCTGCTTTCCGATGTCCGGCTCAAACACCAAGTCTTGAACAAAATGGCAGTGACAGCCATTTTAGGTCTATAGTAAAGCTAGTAAAAGGTGTCATAACTTTAAAACACTTTGCAAAGAAATGGCACAGCTGGAAAATCACAAATTTCAAGAAAATAATCTCAAACTCCAAACTCCTCTCAAACTCCATCATTCATATATATGCACATATATGCACACACATCTTCAAAGACCAAATGCAAGGAGGATTTAGTCTATCTCATCATTAAGAAGGACCCATTAAAGGAAAACTATCACGCAGAAAATGAAAAGCATGGTGTTGCCAGTTACATTTGGTTTGTCAGTTGTGTCATACTTGTATTCATTGCTTTTCAAGGTATTTTCGGCTTAAAAGAAATAGTTCCATGGTAATATACAAGTGTCCTTCATTATCAATTTCCTGATGAGAAGTCAAACTAGATACGCAACTTCAATGGTCATTAACAGCCTATTTCACTCAAAGTTAAGTCTCCAACTTCCTGGAGGTTGACACTTTTATTCTATGAATATATTTGGATCCTGAATTTTTCTCCTCTGGTACTAAAGCATGAATCCAAATCAGTAATCAATTATAAATTTAAAAATAATAAATTCAATCCAGGACCGTTGTTGGAGCTAAACAGGCACTCCATTTCTTTTTGTTCAAGTGTATTTTTACAGCATCATACATCAGTGGGAATCCACTGAAATGTTGCTCTTTAGAGGAAAATCTGTTGCCTTTCCTTGATGAAGCATGGCAGAAATTATATGGCAATATCCTCTTTAGTCCACACAAATAAGTCCAGGAGAGAAAGAGAGAGAAAAAGAGAGAGGACACACGCCTTGCCCTGTGCCCCATGTACCGGTGTACAGGTGAGACCTCTGGTTCTGTTCTAGTTCAGGGCTGTCTCCTGGCAGAATTATACTGTACTCTTTGACCAATCTTTTTTTGTGTTTTTTTTAAAGTATTTTCCATTTAGAACAGAAAATTTGCTGCTTATACATTCCATTCCTTGGAATCATGACTCAGGACAGTGATAACCTACATTTATCTTATTTAGAAGCCAGGTGTTAAGTAGAAGAGTGCTATTCTTCAGTCAAAATTTGTCTCACCACTCTATACGTGAATCTCCTGTTGGAAACTGGGGAAGAAAAAAAAAGGAACAAACCGAAGGATGACAAAAATACTGCTCCAATTCTCAAGGAAGGCCTTTATTATGTTATCAAAGTAAGAATTTCTCTTACACATTTCTTTCTAAAAAGAGAGTGGCTTTTGGTCATAACCTACTTCAGACATCTGACAGGCTCTATTTGACTTAATTTTTGGTTACTTCTCCCTCAGAAGTGGGAGCAAACATATATGGTAAAAATACTTTAAATGCACCTTTATCCTGAAAGCAATCACAAAACAATAGATGAAAATCTGAAGAAATAAACTGGAGCAGTATTTTAAATTGTAGTTTATAACTCTTTCATTGAATTCTTAATTACCCAGTATGCATGAATGGTGCACGTCAAAATGTCAGCTCTGATATTTCAAGATATTTTGGTACATTAGTTTAGAGCTAAGAAAGAGAAAACCTGACGGGCCTGCCTTTAGGATCTTCTCCCAATTCTATAATAGAAACCCATGCACCAACTTAGAAATTATAGAATAGAAAACAAAGGATAAATGTAGTGTGTGTATGAACATAACACATGAGTGCCCCTTTCTGACCCACAAGGCATGAAATTCTATACAGCTATCCCCAGAGGCTTAAAGTCATGTTGGTTTACAAACCTAAAATCTACTTTACTAAAATTGGTGTTCTGAAACACAGTTAGGGCCACTTTCTATTCTTTATTTCTGGGTAGGAAATGAATGTACATAATCAAATTCTAAGTAAGAAAGTGTGTCTCCATTCCTGTTTGCCTTTCAAAGTTAATAAACACTCCTACTTTTGCAAATTTTCTCATGTTAGTTATAGTGAGGTATCAGAGGGAGGCTTATAGAATCCACTAGAACCCTGGAAAAGCAGGGCAGTCTGGTTATTTCCCAAGACAATATGGGTGAAAACCTTGCCAAGAGCCAGGGATAAATTAAAATTATAACTTAAAATCTATTAACTGTTTCCAGGGGTCCAGCACAATCCTAATTCCAAACACATTACTAAACTATTTTATTTAGTCTTCTCAACAGGACCATGAGGTCGTAAGTATACCATTAGTGTCCTCCTTTTACCCATATGGAAATTCTAACTAGCTGAGTTCATGCAGCAGTGTCATAAGCAAAAGGCAAAGCCAACAAAATTAGGTAAGGCAGGAGGGCACTATCTAGGAGGCTACAGGAAACCCCACCAAGAAGTTGGCAAATGGGCAAAGCTCTTGTCTCAGGAATGGTACCCACCTTGGGTCACAAGTTTGGTGCAGATCTAGGGTGATTCAAAACTCAAGATGTTGACAAGACAAGGATGAAATTCAGAATTTCAAGTACCCTTTGCCCCTAAACTTTTTACCACCCCATTTGCCAATGGAGATTTGTATCAAATCCTTAAGAAATAAGGAGAGTGGTGGGCATATATTTTAATTATTTCTCATTTCTATTACTTCTAATTTTGAAAGAAATCAGTTGGTATAGAAATTCAGAAGCTGGAACTTCTAAGTTAAAAAAAAAGGCAGTTAAACAAACAAACAAACAAACAAAACAAAACAAAAACAACACAGCAACTAGTAATCCATGCTGGAAGGCACTTAAACCCAAATCTAAGCTACAATGAAAGGGCTGGGATTACCTTTGCATTTCTCCACATTTGGGACTTTCACTAGCTATAGAGTGACACAGCAAGAAAACTCACACCCAAGCTGATGCACTGGAACTAAAGCTCTCCATGTTGATACAATAACCAAACACTAAAGTTGATTTATTAGTTACAGCATCTCAAAGGAAAGCAAACTCCGGAGTCGCCCTTTGAAATTACAAAAGAATTCTAAGTTCCAAGGGCCAAAACTATTTGAAGACTGATGGCTTCAAATCGGCACAGAACACAACTAACAACCAACAGCAAGAGAGAGGAACTTCACTGTGTTTAATCTGGAAAATGTTGGACAGGAATTATTTCATGGAGACTTTGCACATTGCATCATGGTAGATGTTGTTACGAATCCCATCTCCACAGCACACCGGCCCTGAATCCTTGGGCAAGTTACTTACCCTCATTGTCCTCTCATTTCCTGTACGATAAGAAAGGTCAATCTTAGGAAAATTTTATGTGAGGCATCAGTACAACGTTTGACATTTCATGCGCCTGCAATAAATGTTAGTTCCTTTCCCCATCATTTAGTTTTGCAATTCTTAGATAATTCTGTGCTTCTAAACCCCAAGAGAAAGGTAGAACACAGGTTCCACACCCACAAACACACACAAGTTCTAGAATCAGGAATTAGAAGCACTGTCATTAAAACATTTAAAAAACATTTTTAAATGGCATCAAGAAGACTTTTGGCAATTGTGTTCCCAGCATGCTCCTGCTGACTGGATATATGTGGAAAAGACGTTTGTACAGTTATCTGTTGTCACCATACTACCACCATACTGCTAATATTAAAATCAGTCTACTTCTTTGATTTGAATCTTTTATGTACTTAAGATTCTCGAGGTTCCAAGTCTTTTAAAAATATTAACAGTCTTATACCAAGAACTCATTTTCCAGACAGAAGTAAAAATTATAGATCAGTCATCAAATGTAACTCCTCCCAATTTGATCTGATACTGGAGTGATCATAGAAGAAATATCATTTCATCTTCCCACTACCTCTCCATCACCTGGTCCAAGGAAAGAAGAAAAAAAGTCCCTTTCAGTCATCAGGATGAAAAGAGAACCCAAATTCTTCAATTAAAACTCATTTACTGGGCTTCCCTGGTGGCGCAGTGGTTGAGAATCTGCCTGCCAATGCAGGGGACACGGGTTCGAGCCCTGGTCTGGGAAGATCCCACATGCCGCGGAGCAACTAGGCCCGTGAGCCACAATTACTGAGCCTGCGCGTCTGGAGCCTGTGCTCCGCAACAAGAGAGGCCGCGATGGTGAGAGGCCCGCGCACCGCGATGAAGAGTGGTCCCCACTTGCCGCAACTAGAGAAAGCCCTCACACAGAAACGAAGACTCAACACAGTCATAAATAAATAAATAAAAAAGAACGTGAATTTCTAAAAAAAAAAAAAAAAAACTCATTTACTGACTCATATTATATACATACGTGAAAGACACAAAAAAAATTGATCTACACTTTATCTTGGCTAATAAGCTAAACATAGAATGTCTGTGAGGGAAGGTAACAGTCAAATGTCACCACCTTTTTTTTTTTTTTTTTAATTTTCCACAGATGACATTTTTCTTGTATAAAGTCCCAAATCATTTAATATTTTTTAGGCACTAAGAAACAGTGTTTTAAATCTCCCACATCTGTCTTGTGACTTATTCCCCCCCATCTTATCAAAGTGAGCCTCTATCTAGTTAATTAATCCCACTTGGCTATAAACAAATAGTCCAGAAGAATTAAAATTCTGCTTTTTGGTGAAGAGAGAAAGTGACATTCTAGCACCGTTATGTGATCAAAGCAACCTTGGATGGTAGGTGGGAAAACAGAAGAGAAGCTGTGAAAGTTAGAAGATCCGTGGCAGTATGGAGCCCCCAAGCCCAGTTCTCCTTTGCCTACACCTCCCGTCAGGGTCCCAGAGAGAGATGGCATCCATGTGATAGAGTAAATTCCTAGTTAGGCAGGCTAGGTAAGGTGAGGAATTTTTTGTCCTCAGAAATAAGTAAATGAAGTAAATAATAAGTGGCCTAAATATTAGATTTTAATTTTTTCTCCAAAGCAAATATTTGGAGGATTTTGTTGAGTCTTAGAGCTAACAAGTATTTCTTTTCTTGTAAAAGGAAATCCTGTTTACAAGCTAATGTTCAACTACCAAGTTGAATACAAATATAGATCTATAAGGAAAAAAAAATATGATCCTACATATGCCACCCTAGCAAACCTAAAATTTAAAAAAAAAAATTTCTTTGGGGGGTTCTGGGCAAGAAATAATTTGAAATGCTATGCTGTAATAAAGATACTCTAATAGACAAGATAATCACCTCTACAAAGCTCTTCAAATTCTTTGTTCCTTTCGCTCCAGGAAGCCCGTCAGGGAACACGGAAGATGGTCCTTAGCCATTCAAATCAGCTAAGTTGTGTTTATTTTGTACACACAATCCCAGGACACACTGGGCAAAATCACCTCTGTATAAGCTGAGTTATCATGGGGTTTCACTAAACAATCACCATTCTTGCAAATTCTAATATGATCAACTCATCCAGAACTTTCCTAATATGCACCTGATTGTTTTTCTCACCTTGAAATAAACCAATCTATCAGCATAGCCTACTGAATTAAAACTTAGTCTTTCATTTTGAGAAAATAAAGGTAGATAGGCAGAGGACAAAATGTCATTTAGAAAAAATTAAATTATAAATATTTTCTTTACGACTCATGTCAAAAACAAGCCACCTAGCACTCACTCAGTATGAAGTTTGCTAAACATAGCATGCACATTGAATGCTGGTCCCAGCTGTCAATAATTTGCTATAAAACTCTGAGCAAGTCACTTCCCCCTCTGGGTCTCAAATTTCCCATTCAGTAAAATGAAGATATTTAGTTTATTCTTTTTCTGAAAAAAAAAAATTATGTGTATATTATGAATGCTTATAGCACTAAACAATAAGGTATGTGTGAGAAAAATGTGCTGTGATCAATGCTATGGTCTGAATGTTTGTGTCTCCCCAAAATTCATATCCTGAAACCTAACCTCCAAGGTTATGGTATTAGGAACTGGGACCTTTGGAAGGTGATTAGGTCATGAGGCAGACTTCTCATGAATGGGATTAGTGCCCTTATAAAAGGGACCCCCATAGAGCTTTCTGGCCCCTTACAGTATATGAGGATACAGCAAGAAGATGGCAGTCTACAACACAGAAAAGGGCCTTCACCAGAACCCAACCATACTGGCACCCTGATCTTGAAATTCTACAGCCTCCAGAATTATGAGAAATAAATTTCTATTGTTTATAAGCCACCAAGGCATGATACTTCGTTAGATCAGCCCAAATGGATGAAGACAATCAATAAAGTTCTATACTCCTGTTAATTATTACCATAAAAACTTACACCATCTTTCACCCTGAAGATCAAATTGCCAACCAGCTGGTTTATTGGTATGATTGGATTTCTTTATACATAATTTTAACATGTGTGAAGCTTGTTAAAAATCAGAAATAAAAATTTGTAAAACAACATCCAAATGTTTATCAAATACCAGACTTTTTAATGTTTTCAATTACGTTTAGGAAATGTTTTCAGGATAATGTGTCAGTTCTGTAAGTAATGAATGGGAATGGAAGTGAACGCTGAAGACATCTTAGATGAAGATATCAGTGCTAGAAAAAATCGGTTTCATTAGCTTTGCTTATGCAGAACTACTTCATAGCGTTGTGTTTATAGAAGATGCTCAGTTGTTTCCACTTTACTTCCTTTTGATGGGTAACCTACCAACCACTGGTGGTTCTGCTTGGCAAGATTTGCTCTATGCCCAAATTTTCTGTTTCCTATATATAAAAACCAGTTATGAAACATAAACTGGTGCAATGTAGAAATTATTTTCTTGCCCTCACCATCTCCACTACCTCATCCAGAACTAGTCGATATAGCGAACAGTGTCTGCAAATCCTTTGGGAACACACGTTCAATGCAAATGCAAGTCTTGACTTTATTCTAAAGCAAGATTTGCCATTTCATAGGGCACTAACACTGAGCACTTAGTCATGTGTGGCCTCCCGACAGGGTGCATTTTGTCTGCCAGAAACCAGCTTTCACCCACTTGCTACTGGTGAGAAAAATTATCTAAGTAGAGGCTGGATTCACTTGTTCCTCAATAAATGCTAAAATTCTCAAGTTCCTAACTAGAGACTCCTTTGTCCCCCAAAGTTCGCAAGGGATCTTTAACGTATGAAGGGTAATTTTATTTATACCTAGGTTAATCTTCTCATGGAAAAAAAATATGATAAAGTATCTTGACTTTTACGAAGAAAGTGGATTAAATTCCTGAGCAAGAATAAGTGTTAAGATTGTCTGATACCACAAAAATGGTCTCAATTTTGCCAAAGTTGAAGGTTTTAACTGTGGAGCCATTCCCTTTTCCTTCCTTCAACAAGTCTGAAGAGGTGAACACATAAGCAAACACTATTGGAAGGAACAATTTTTGTTTTGTTTTGTTTTGAATTGAGCCCAGAAAATGGAATATTTCTTCTAAGAAAAAAAAATTTTCACTTGTTCATAAAGGCCTGTATCTTTTCATGGATTCTCTTGTATGTTCAGAACCTGATTAAATAGTTTTATCTAAGAAATCTCTCATGAATTGCTTATTTCCAAAGTCAAGGGGTAATTCATTTCTACATCGATTGTATTGGAAAGCTACACCAAACAAAACTAGGACATAGAACCATTTTTACAGAGCTGTTAGAATGCAACATAGAAGATTTTGTTTGGAGTTTATCATAAGTTGGGAAAGAGTTCGAGGCCAGCTATAGGTTTTTAATACCAACAGCTTTGCTTTGGGAATATCAGCATGAGGTCACGGTGACTTTTAACACAGTAAGGGCAAAGATTCATTACTCACACATAAAAGAGAGAGGGAGAGAGTCTGGAGAAAGAGGAAGTCTCTCATTTTGAATAGTCTCTCTTCACCCTCCCTATTCTGCTTCTGAATATCTGCTCCTCCACTGGACCCAATCTTTTTCTGCATTTTAACTTATAGAAACTGAAGCCAAATATTCAATCCCATAAGCTTCTCTAGCAGGACACCTTCGGAGGCAAGACAAAAGTATCCAGCAGTAAAGGATTTAAACCTTGACTCCATTCTGCACTAAAGGTAAAGCAATGGTATTAGGAATAGAAGCCCATTGGAACAGTTTTCCTGTTCCCCAGTGTTAAGAAAGGAGCCAATTAGCAGACTGTGGTGAGTGGACCCATGGAGCTGACCTGGTCCTCAGTGGTCTCTATAGAAGACAGTTCTGCCCCTTCGAGTGACTGAGGCTCTCAAATGCTCTGGCTACCAAGTGAAAACACACAGCTCCGTCCCTCTCCCCATATATTCCTTTGGTTTCGGTTAAGACAACTGCCAGTGTTTTAAGACATAGGCACAACCCTACCTACCAGGATAGAATCTAATCAAAATTTTAGCCGTCACGGAAGTTGTTCTTATGGCTTTCCAATAAAATGTGAGGTTTCTGGGAGCTATCATTTACTGTTTCCTTTCTTTAGTCTTTGAAATAAAATACTTGCTAAGTAGTCTGATTGAGTGCAAGTGAGGGAGAAGGGGGAAGTGTTGGATCAAAAGGAGTTTTGAGTAGGAGAAACAACAAGAGAACGGTCATCACCAACTTTAAAATTTCAGTCCTCTGAGGCAGGTCTAAGTAATAGCATACCATCAGGCATCCTAGAAGAGTCCCTCTAGAGAGCTGCATTATCCAAAGATCTTTCAAGAACCATTCTGCATTCTGCTGGCAAGCAAAATTATTGGTAATTAAATGTTAGTGTTTATCTCAGCCCATGTACTGAATTTTAGATGTTTTGGTGTGCAGATGACCACCATTTGTGACTGCTGAATTTTCATTTAGGTAGCACTTTGTTGGTTATATCCATTAGTTAAAGCTTCCCACATCTTCAGATTAAAAAATGCAAGCCCCAATTATAGCACTGACCCTCTTCAGAAAATGCAACCTTGCATAATGACACAGTTTCCAGGCATTAACTACCCCAAAACCACGGGGATTACATGCACTGTATTCTTCCTTCAATTAGTACGTATTCCATGACATCTCCCAATTCCATTTCTCATTTGCATACTTCTACATTTTTGCTACTCTGTCAATGAACAACAATGCAATTCTGTGACAATGAAAATCACTGGCATACGTTAACTGGTGTATAAAACAAAACAAGAAAATGACTGATAATAGTATTTCTCCATATGGTCTGAAAGTTACTATATTATGGACTTCCAATGCTATTCCTATTTATATCTTCTCTCTCTACACTAATATCTAGGCATTTTCTATATAGGACAGTTTGAATCATACAAAGGGCCCATCCATTGCCAAGTTTCTATTTTGAAAATACAAATTTGGATTAATTAACCATGTCATCTAGAACCAGGAGACTAAAGTTCTTAGGGATGATGTCAAACAGATTACAATGAAAAAGATGACTCCAAGTCTATAGCAAAACCCAATCTGAATATGCAACAGTATGTGTCAGAGACTGAAGTGTTATTTCTGGTTTGATTGCTGCTTCACGGTGTGATCAAGACAAAAAACAGTCTCCTTTTGATTCTGTTTCCATCTGTGAGGCAGATATATTTTCTTCTGATTATAAGATGGATACAGAATCAAAAAGAGACTGTTTCTTGTCTTGATAACATATGAAAATGAACCAATGTTTCCTGACAAAGTTAAACATGTGACCATGGCACATTAACTGTGTCACTCTGCAAATTCAAGCTGCAGAGGTTCAACAGGTTTAAATGCAAGATAATCCACTACTGATTTTTTTAAAGTAACATACAAAGTTAGAACTGACTCATTAGTTGCATCTGCAGACAAACATCACCAGACATGTTGGCTTTACAATGACTCAGGCTGAAAGAATCCAACTTGTTGGTCAAATCTAGCTGAAGCAAATGTTGGGATAAGAGAAAGGAAAAAAAAAATTTTTTTACCTTAAGGAAAGAATTTACAAAGTATGGAGAAACACAACAAATTCAAAATACATTTTCAGTGAGAACACAGGGAAAAAAATCTAAAACATACGGTTGGTTATGTCCAACAATTTCTATTTTCAACAAACAACTGTCCCTTTTCTTTCAAATATCAAAACTTTTATTCTAAAAGAGGAAAATGAAATAAAGATAATGTAGCCTATGTGTATTTTTGGTATTCCCATCAGGATGCACTTTGTCATAATGATTTGCTCTCAGGTTTTATGAATGCCTGGTGATAATTTCTATTGTTGGAATTATTGTTGTCAGTATCTGATTCAGTGAAAGCTTCCATTCAGCAATTGTGACATCACCAACATTTAGGGTATCGGAATGTCCTCTGGGGAGAGGGTACTATAGTAAGAGCTGTCAACCCATGTCAAAATTTCTAACGCCAACCTATTAAATACAAGAGTAAAATTTTAAAGAAAACATTTTCAAGACAATTTATTTCCTTGTCACAATAAAAATCTTCAACATTGTAAAAATGTACTGTAAAATGTGCAAGAAATATTTGAAAAACACAGAGATACACATACACTGCTACAACCCAATCTTCCCAAAGAGGTGGGTAAGATGAGTTAGAGCTACACAGTCAGAAAGCCCTCCTATAGAAAAGGAAATTAATCACAAGTGACATTTCCATTATTCTCCTTCATGAAGTTCAGGCTAGCCCTACAGGGCATACTCAAAGTATCTTTGGGGATCTCTCATCAAAAATTCAAAACACAGGATAGTCTCAAGACCTTCAAATCTTCAGAAATTATTTTAGGAAAAAACAGACTTGATCTTTAGTAGGAAAAGAAAATTTTTTTGAAGTTAAGTAAGATATGAGAACATATGAGAGCAAAAAGCCTACTCTAATCTAGGTTAAGACAGAGACAATTAAAATTAGAGTAAGTTAAGCCTCATAAGAGAGCAAAAAACCCCCAGTTTTCCCAGAAGAGATGACCTTTAGTTGGACTCAGGAGATGAGAAAAGTATTATAGACAAGGTGGAGTTTGAGAGAGTAGAAATATCGAAAGTACTCACACACACAGAACTTACTCTGTCTAGAACTGTCTTACTATTTAATCTTTACATATATTAACCCATTAACTGTCTCATCAATCCTACAAGGAAGAAATTATTACTACTTCCACTTTACCATGAGGAAACTAAGGCATGTTGGAGCCAAATAACTTACCCAAGATCAAATACTAGTAGTCTGGAGATGTGGTGTGAACCCTCGCACTCTGGCTCTGGAGTGAGGTCTCTTAACCATCGTGATAAACTGCCTTGAAAGATGACTAAGCTACCTTTAGATCAAGATAGGGAAGTAGGAAGTATTTATGTTAGAGCAAACCAACAGGAAGAATCCAGTCAAGAGTATGAGAAAACCTGATTTATATTCAGGAGCTCGGTGAGGAAGGACTCATCTACCTGGAGGGAAGTATGATGGAATATAATCTATCAAGGTTGCCTAATCGAATGTTTGAATTTAGGTGGCAGAAAGCAGAAAGCCAGCTTTTTTCCAGAAAGGGAAAAAAATAAATATGTTTCAGAAATCAACAGAGAATTTTAGGAAGCAGCTTGGAGGAGATATATTCTGCTATAAAAAGATGAAAAAAGAAACAAGAACAGGAATTGTGCGATTTGATCTTGTGACGAGTTGTTAACTACTCACCCTGGAGTGACTCAGGTTGAGGAGTGAAGACACATGCCTCTTTGGAAAGGCTCAAAGAACACATGAGGAGCCAGAAAAGATATCCACAAAGGCCCACGCTGAAGAGCGTGAGTGAAGTAAAAGCAATGTCAAGGCAAGAATTTGCAACTTTGTCAAGACTGAGTTTTGTCTATTTGTTTATAAGCAGTTGGAAGAAGTGAAAATATATACGGGAAGATGGGATGAGACAAAGAATAAAGAGTGAAACGAAAGTGGAAAGACAAAGGACAAATAATTGATAAGGCAAGGTTCCGGAAGACTCAGAAAGGTCAGTCAAGATTAACCTTGGTAAGGAGGAACCCTTAACTATACAGATGGGGGAGGACAAGAGAGGAGTGAAATGAATTCCAAATCCAGTGGTTTTCCCAGCCTGGCCACTGGCATCACTGTCTTTCAAGTGCACGCAGTCAAATCTGAATGATTCCAGACCAAAGACTCAATAAGGTCTCTCTAGAGTAAATGTTTGATCATGTGTCTTTGAAACAGTCATTTACCTTTTGGTACTTTATCTTCTCAGTTCTTTCATATAACAGTGAGGATTTCTCAAGTACTGGGAGGAAAAGGACAGACATTTCATCAACCAAAATGCTTTAAAATGCTAAAGAATTAACATAGTGACCACTAAACCAGGAGAGGTCTTATTGTGAAAGAATTTAATGTGCAAAGTAGAGCAAATAGGCTTAGTGCATTATGAAGGGGTTTAAGAGTTTCTTAGATAAGAAATGCATAGCTGACATCTAGACCTGTATTCATACAGTATTCATGTATGAATTTTTCAAATTCTTTTCCCATTTAGATTATTACAGAGTATTAAGCAGAGTTCCCTGTGCTATACAGTAAGACCTTGTTGGTTACCTATTTTAAATATAGCAGCGTATACAAGGAACATTAATTCTGAAGAACTTCATTACTATCCTTATTCTTTCCTTATTATGCAATCTAGTCTTGGTTTTAGATAAGCTTCCATCTTTGGTTATTTACCTGTATCATCATTGCTTAACCCTTTTATATTGTGATTGTGCTGGAAGTTTTAGCAGTAAAATAGATCTGACCCCACTTCAACATCGACCTGAAGTCTAACTTCAGATTTATTCAACGTAAATATAATGACCCCAGAACAAAGATTTTGTTTTTAAGATTGGTAAAGCACGATGGGTACTTGGTAAGTACTACGGACTCACTATCCACTGAAACATGCAATTTTCAAGTTTTATAACTAACTTGAAAGAGTTATAAAACTCAGAAGATGAAAGTCTGTACAACCATATAAATTGAGTTATGTAAACTCTGCTTTCACTTAGCAGTAGAAGTAAGTATGCTAAATTAGAACTGAAATGTCCATTCCATTCCATGAGACATGGCCAAGTTCCAGGGATCATCCATGATGGCAAACTCTAAAGCACTAGAACCCATCACATAATTAAAACAAGAATACACAGAAATCACTACAATAATATTGACAAGACATTTTTCTTTTAGGTAACTACGTGCATATCGTAGAGACCAATTCTTCAAAGTGTATCTCCTAATTGAGTCTACAAGTTTTGAGCATAAAACTCTGAATTGATGCTGCTGTTATAAATATGACAGATGACAGTTAAGCTTGTCTTGGAATATAAAGGTTAACTAAATGCAGACCTCACACAGAGGGGTTTTTTCCCCACTTTTAAAATATCCTGCCACATGCAGCAAACACTATCAGAAAACATGTATTATTCATTCTCATCAATAGTCTAATATGCTTTTAGAGTCTGCTGTACATTCACATCGTTATTTATTTGCACTTAACGGGTAAGGTGGCCCTTTCCAAAGCCCTGGTTACAGCATCCTAACATATGACTTTACATGAATCACCTGGTCTTTTATTCAGTAAAGCTACTAAGTGAACCACAACCAGCCCAGGAAATTCAAGCCCCTGAGATCACTTCTGGACCTTTTCTCTCTTCCACAGAGTCAGGAAACTATCATGTCTTATCACCACAACTAATTTTGAATTCTCGAAACAGAGTTAAAATAAAGCACACGGAAAAAAACCTTACAGCAGCTGAGATTATTAATGCACTAGACAGACCATCATGGGCTCTGGAGCCATAACTGGCTTGCTCAGTGTAGCTCACTCGACAAAGACAGTCTGGTGGCCCAGGAGACGGGGAGGCGGCCCACCTACACCAAGAGGAGCTGCAATTTTACTTCTAGTAATTTCTATATCCAATCATCAAGGGAGGTTCACACTTTCTATGATTGCCTAAAATCGTGATATATTGACATTTGAATGTGTTTTTCCTGCCCCCCACCCCTCCCCGGCACCAACAGCAAATGCAGCATTTCCAGTCCTAAAACTATTGCATATTTTAATCATTTTTGATGAAAACCTTTCCAAAATTCTTCATACGTGTCCTGGATTTTTAAACAAAGAATGTTTTTTTTTTTCTTGGTGGTGTGCTTGGCACAAATAAGGATTCAGTAAATGGATGCTGAATTAAGAAACAATGCATTAAATCCACAGGCAGAAAGTATGTGCTATGGCTATCTTCAAGAGGCTACTACAATGTTGAGTTTAAGCAACACAGTGTAACATTTAATGTCCTTTGTCATCAGCCTCTCCTCACTCTGATCTGTAGGACATTGCTAAATGTAATGTGCCAGTGACAGCGTGAGTCTTAAGCAATCCTGGAGTTGTGACAGATACATTTGATGAGGGGTGTACTGTCTTAATAAAAAAGTCAAAGACAAACATAGTGTCCACTGAAAACAGAAGGTGGAGGTGATAGAGATGTATTTAACGTGACAAAGTTCATCTGACTTACACAGGCAGGAAAAACTAAGCCTCAGTAAAGATCCCGAAGGTTCTAGCACTCATTCCCACCACCCACCTTGCGCTCCCACAACTTCCTACCCTGTAACACCTTCAGGGTAGTGGGTGACAAATTACAGCATTTCCTGATTGACGCTAGGCATCAGTGTGGGGCAAGAGATTTCAAAACACACACCAGCCTGAGACTGGCACAGCTACCACAGACGCCACACAACTCTTCAGGTGTACAGAGAGTATAGAATCAAAGCTTGGAAGGTAACACTAGGCTATGACTCATGAGTCCGTTTTAATGGGAAAATCCTAGTGAACCGATTATAGTATTAAGTGGGTAAATTATTTTACTATATCATTACCAGGAGACCTAAAGTAGATTAACTTGAACCAAAGGGAAGGAAAATCTTTGTTAGAACGGCATCCTCTAGCCCTTGAGACTGTCCACCCGTCCCCGACATTTCTGGGCCTACAAGGTTTTCCTGTAAAATAAAGGGCTCGAGCTATTTCATCTCTAAAATGTCATGTGTGTAAAACACTATTACAATAAATACCAATATAGAAAAATTTGCATGTCCCAAACTGTTTACTTGTTTGCAAAAATGGGTGCAAATAAGTACATGAACAAACTAGAATAAATTATCATGTAACATGAAGAAAAATCAAAGCTATACCTTTAGTCAGTTGGAAGGCTAAAAAGAAGCAGAATGTGAATTAAAATTACCTAAGACCACCCATAAAAGAGGGAGCATCTAATAAGGTAAAGATCAGTGTCAGAACATTGTTATTTCTTTCGGTGTCAACTGAAATAGGCCATCCAAGGTGCCATCTACTGAAATAAGGACATTCAACATAGACAGTGCTTTAAGATTTATTTCCTCCATTTTAGTTAGTATTGGACCTCTCACTAATTTAAGCCTAAAATATATTAGGGATCATTACCAAGCATGCTGTACAGTAAAAATTCCTTGCTCTAAATCACGATTCACACTTTGTGATGACTCAAACATGGGCTTTGCAATTCTTACCGAATGCTTATCTGAGAAGTGAATATAGTTATTCAAAAATTATTGAATTCTTCATTAAATGTAGAAGATCCATTGCAAATTAAACATTTCTACCAACCTACCTCACTTTACTTACTCACACAGATTTATTCTGTTTATAACGCAGCTTTGAAAGCAGACTACGCTAACATCCAAACCATCCTCTTAGGTCTCATTTTACGTGGAATTAGTGAAACTTGACTGTCACAGGTGATTATAACAGACTCACGGGATTCCCCAAACACAGTCACGACATCTCAGTTCCCCCAGGCACTCGAATTTCAAAGACTTTCTGCACGAAGAGGAGAAATATTTTATTTCCTGTAAGTCACAAGGAGAGGCAAAGGCCAAACACAGAAGCAGAACTCAGGAGCAGTGAGAGGGGACATTCACCAAAGGTGCATCCTGTATTACTACTACAATGCATGCAGCCGGCCTTGCCTGGGAGGGGAAGTGCACTTTGAAATGAACAGAAAGGATGAATGACAATTATTTTAGCAGAAATTTGCCTTTTCAATTACAAATAAATGAGAAGTGCTAAAGAGAATCAAGAATCTGCTTACGATTCTTTTACAAATTAATTATGCTCATTTGTCATAATCAGCCCTTATTTGCATCCAAGATGTTGAAGTCCTCCTAGTTTGTTCTTTCATGTGAAAAGAAGTTATTTCCCTTAAAAATTCCATCTACTTCATGTTACCAAAACATTCAACTACAAAACAAATGCAGCTTTGCAATTTGAACCTATCAGAAAACTATCTACATGCAAATTCCGCTTAGAATGCTTTCCTAAGATAGCTATGTATATCTGCATAATACAAATAAAAAACAGGAGATAAAGTAACTGATGTTGAAGGACTTTTCTATTCTATAAATCCCCCAGAATGTGCTAGTGGTCTTATCATTGGTGAGTAAAATGCGTGAAACTCTGCTAATAATGCACGCAGAGGAACCTTCTCACATTCACAGATTCCAGTCTGTGAATCCACAGATGCTGGGGTCCACACACACATGGATGAGGATCAAAGCAGCTCAACGTCTCAGCTTGGTACTCAAGCATCTCCACGATTTAGGGGTTGACTTGAAAGATACGGATTATTTTGAGAGATGTGGAGGCACCTTGACAACTCAGAATTCCATCAAGACTACCCAGGAGAAAACAAAATAGAGAACAAAATAAGGAAATCCAGTTTCATACTTTGCAGCTGCTCTCCCAGAACTGTCCTTACACTTATAAAGATCATTACGGAGATAAGTTAATTTTAAAAAACAAAATTAGCCAAATATTTTGAGTTTTGGAAATGAAAAAGAACAATTGCCTTTTTTCACAATTTTGTCAGATGACTTTACTTGCAGGATTAAACGTGGAAATTCTAGAACTTAGCTTTCTTCTAGAGCAGGGGTCAGTAAACTGGGCCACCTGCTTGTTTTCGAAAATAGAGCTTAATTTGAACACAGCCATGCCCATTCATTTACATATTGCAGCTGCTTTCATGCCGAAAAAGCAGAGTTGAGTAGTTGCGATAGAAATTGTAGGGCTGGCAAAGCCTCAAATATTTACTATCTGGTCCTTTAAGAAAAAGTTTGCTGACCCCTGTCTAGAGTCTTGGATGAACATACTTCACCGGTGACTCAGTTCCTACTATTGGATGAAAGTGTGATTCAAGCCTAAAAGATGCTGCAAAAATTAATCAGGCTCTTTTGGGTTTGCAACAATATTATCAGTAAAGAAGAATGTCACATGGGAATGTTTTAAGATTGGGAAACAAGATAGTGTTTTTTGTTTTTTTTAACCTCTTATCACTTACTCTCTGTATTCTGAGTGCCTGAGAGCAGGGAGACTTAGGTTTGGAATCAACACAGCACTTCCAGGTCAAAAACTGGACAAGCCACTGAACCTCTCAGGAGGCATGGTGCCCCAGCACAAAATCCAGACGAGAACCAAAACACTTGCTTAGTTTCCAAGCTAGGGCTCCATTCCTTTCTGCTGCGTAGCGTAGAGTGAGTTTCCTATCCTCTGTGAGCCTCTTTTTTCAAAAGCATAAAATGGGGATAATACCTTTACACGAGAGAGGATTTATAACAAATCAGACAACAAAGACTTCAACGCTCCTCTTGAGCAGAGCACGTGGTCTTGTGACACCCTCCAGATTCTATCATGCTCGGCCTTCTCTGAAGTGAAAATGCTCAGCTTTGTGATGCTTCCATAATATCAAACAATGGTGAAAGTGAAGCTGAAGGAAGCGCAGCTGTTGATCTCCTTCCATTCTCCCTGGACCTGTCTTTCTCATCTTCAAGCCTCCTCCAACCTCTGTCCGTAACTTCCTCCAGAGGTCCATGGGGGAATCGCCCTTGATCCTCATCAATTCAGCTGCCTTGCTTTTCCTGGGAGATCCAACCACTTGCACACTTCCAAGAGCCTTCTGGGATGCTAAGGTTCCCTCTGCCGAGTGTCTACAGCTCGCTGACTGTTATTTCCCGAGCTTCAGACTCACACACAGTATATATACCACTGACCCAACATGGACGTCCCTTGGGGATTTCAAACCCAACATCTCCCCAAGTGAGCTCATTGCTACCTTCCCCACCTTCCTGAACCTACTCCTTTTCCTGTGTTCCCATCCAAGAAACTACAACCACCATCCATCCCACTGCCTGGGCAGAAATACAGGGGTCTTTGTGGACCAAGCTGAACCACCACGACCAGCACTTTTGTATCCAATTGCTGAAAACAGTCCATCATTCCACAGCTAAGTGCTGGAAAACAAAATATGATCTAAAGTGTTGTATGTACTTCTGAAGAAAGATAGCTTGGAGCTCCAGCAGCCATTCTGAACCATGAGGACAGAAAGACAGCCTGGTATCTTGATGGCACTGCTTATGTGATGCCACATAAGCCCCGGGGCCCACCTCTGGAATTTTACGTAAGAGAGAATTCAATTTCTCTTTCACTCAAGCCATTATAATTTTGGATTTTCTGTTCTGTCTATGCAGCAAAATCTAATCCTAACAGAGAGTAGATTTCTCAAAATCACTCCTCAAGCACCAAAAGTTCAGGTTAAAGTATCTCAACACATTTGGCAATAAATCATTCAGATGACTCCCTCCTCCCCATGACCATCTCTCAAATAATACATACATACATTTCTAACTAGGCAGTGTTCAGAGTAAGGTATCACCTGAAAATACCAAGTCTGCTCAATGAGTTCGCCACAGAAAATATTACTGATGCTGTAAAAAAATAAAACAGTAACAGAAAATTAGGTTGACTTGTCATACTTACTACAAAGTAAGTGCAGCTAATCTCACAAAAGAAGAGACAAGCTAATCAAAGAACACACTTTCTGTAAAGTGCAAAGATTTTATAAAGAACAAAGTGACTTTTTATAGTCAAGCAGACCATATATCAAATTGAAACAGAAGGGGTACTTTAGTAAAGATGGACCAAACAGCATGAGCAAGAGTGAGTCTTAGCAATAAGTCAAAGCAAAAAGGAGCCCTAAAAACACACTCGCATGAGAAGCCTGAAGGATGGTCAAGAAAAAAAGTTGTGGGTTGAAAAAAATTAAGTAGGAAGGAGCAAAGCAAGGAAACATAGAGACGTGTTAGTATGAAAAAAGTGATTTATAGAAAACAGGATAGGATCTAAATTGAAGTTTTAAAAAGGTAAAGAGGCTATGTTTAGCAAGTGGTTTTAAGTAGGGTTTAAAAAATATGTATGATGGGAAACTGCCTCGGCATTGATTGAACAGGACCAAGAGGGTCTCATGGAACTAGTCACTGAATTTGGCTTTGCAAATTTTGCATCAGTTAATCACATCCATTTAGACTTTTGCCAGCCCCTCAGCTCAGGAGGGAACTACCATAAAGAAGGGCTTGAACGCTGCAACTCAGGATGACAGCTCTGACTTGTTGCTACAGGCTTGCAGAAGAGAGGCGCAGACGGCTTCTCACCTATGACCAAATTTTCTTCAGGGTGAGAAACAAAAGGCTTCAGGGACACTGGCAAAAACTGGACCCCATCCAGGTCAGACCCACCCATCAAGAGGTGAAGCAGTGCAGGCCAACAGCAGGAACGGTTTGTGCATCAGGCCCTGCAGGTGCAGGGCAAGGCTGGCTGAGCTCACAAGGGCTCTGGAAAGTCTAAAAGTTTGAGATCTCGAAGAAATAAAATAGTTCCTCCAAAGCGCAAAAAGAAGACCTCCAGATTTTCACTAATAAGTGTTTAAGTGTCGCTATAGACTGAATGTTTGTTTCCTCCCCCCTCCCACCAAAATCCACATGTTGAAACCTAATCCCCGATGTGATGGTGTCTGGAGGTCGGGTCTTTTCGAGGTGCGAGGTCATGTAGGCAGAGCCCTATGAATGGCATTAGTGCTCTTATAAAACAGGTCCCAGAGAGTTCCTTGCCCCTTCCAGACACCGAGTCTGCTGGGGTCTTGATCCTGGACTTCCCAGCCTCCAAAGCTAAGTGAAATTAACATTTATTGTTTAAGCCACTCTACATTATTTGTTCGAGCAGCTCAAATAGACTCAGACAAATGCGTCTACAGTAACACTTATGCCAGTGAGCTCCTACAACTCAACACAGAGAGATTTATAGTTATGCAAATTATGTTTAATTTGGGATGAAAGTGTTCTCATGTTTAATATGATGTGGAGTAAGCCATAATTAAGAGATGCTAGAACTTGTGGAATGATGGTATGCGAATAGAAAAAGGTAATCAAGGAGCCTAAAGAAAGTGCAACAATAGGTAAATGTGCTTAAAAGCTACGAAAAAGCACAATTGCAATGTTTGAAGTGTATTTATATCAAGATATTATGGTGTCAGAGTCATCCAGTGCCCTCCTGTTTGATGGGGGCCCCCAGACATGCTTGTTTTAGGACATCATGCTCTACCACAGGCTGCAAGCTACTCTCATCCTATAGGGCAACACATCGCTCCCTTCTTCTGAGTTCAAAAGAACACTTCTGTGACTGAACTTGGTTTTATTAATCCTCTAGTTTATGCAATGAGAATGTTCCATCTAGAAGAGACATTGGACAGAGTAATGTCCAACTCAAGCTGAGACAGATCTTTTCAACAGTCTGCTGAAGTGACCTCCCATTTAAATTCACACAGCCAACTACAGCATCAATATGCACTGACGTTCAGAAGTAAATTTTAGTTACAAAATCCTTATCCGGCACACACAGCAACAGCATATGATGAAAACACCTCTTATTTTAAAGTATGATGGAACTGTTTTCACACCAAATCAATAGATTAAGGTCACAACAGAGGCTGCTCTGAAATGCACACTCGTTGGTCACTTTCTCCAGGTAACAGATGCTGGATGTGAACTTGGTCCTTTCATTGCAATAGTTTATAAACAATGGCTACATTTAAGTGTGTGCCAGAGAAACTACTGCATTTATAGCTGAAGTGAGAATTTCTGACAGGCAACCGTCTAAAATGTATTTACTAGAAAACTGACCAGCATGAAACCATCTGTTCACTATCCCAGACCTGGAATATTTAAATGGTTGAACTGAAATAATCATAAGCAACTGAGAACAAGACAGAGAAAACCTCATGACTGTGGGGCTATTGGCCAGCCTATGCCTAAGACAGCTTCGTGGTGGCCCAGTTGCAAAGAAATTCACAATTTCTCTGATCACTAATGTTGCTTTTCCAGGAAACAGTGGGGCACTGCTGAAGAGACCACAAAAATGCTAACTATTTTCCAAATCCTCTGCAATACATTTATCCCCTGATTCTCATAACACAAACTCTACTGATTCTTTTAAGCTAAATCTGGGACATGTGAAGGGCCAGAAGATTTACTCAGACACACTCGTGTACTTCATTCCTGCCACTGTCTTATATGCTGAAAGAGATACAATTTCAGTCACATTGCTGAAACGTGACTGAGGGGCGATTCCATCAAAGGCAGGCTTAAGTGCTGGTCCAGGAACTTTATAAGCCACATCAAAGCTGATTCCCAACCATGGGTACCTTTTGAAGAAGCAGCATCCATGATACAGTTATAGCTTTGGATCAGTCTCAAAAGCCGGACAATAAATGGGAACACACACCCCCTGGGCAGTCTGGTATTCAAATGATTTCTTCCATAGTTGAATGAAGACATGGTAACATTTATGTTTCCCCGTCCTCTGAACCAAATGGAAACATCGCAATAACACAGTTGTAGGTATGAAGTCAGGATCCACATCCTTTAGAGCCCGTGGAGCCCTTTTCCATGCCGAGGGCCCCTGGATCAAGGGCCTCTCAGATCCCGTGACCAGTACTTTCTATGCTCAGAACTTTAATCCCAGTAAGAATCCAACATTCAGAAATCCAGATGACTTTTACAAGGTGATATAAAACGACGGATAGAAGGCAGGGCAATTCACCTCTATGGTGACAGCCAGAGTTCAAATCCCCAGAGGCTCAGAGGTAGAAACATGCAATTTTGAAAAAGACCCCTCCTTTAGATTTTGCCAAGTTACAAATATCTGTACAAGCTTATACCTAGACACAGAGATGTGAGTTGACCCAAAGCACAGCACCGTTTCTCTCATAATGAGTTGTATTTAACAAAGTTTGAACTAAACAGCAATAATTGAAATAATAACCAGGGTTCGATTCTAAACCTAAAAATCCTCTCTCAAGTTTACTAGTTTGCCTGCAGGTTAGCCCCTGGCACACGAGTTTCTTTCTCCCCCTCCCATGTGACAACGTTGTGCACTGGAGAGCTGTGGGTTTGGAACCTGCTCCATTAGTGACCAGTCTAACTCCCCACTGCCATCTTGTGAGCCCAAGTTTCAACCTAGTTTTCAGGGTTGTCTTCTGGGCCCTCTGATCTAGAATCTCTCCCCCTTCCAAAGGCCTTTTACAGGGAGTCTTTTATTCTTGTCAATACAGTTGAGACTGTCCTCTGAAGAGGCTAAGCCCGTCCTCAAAGCTGAGACAAGTCTTGCTGAAAAACCTTCTTCAAATACCTTGGAATGTGATGTGGCTCTACCATGAAATCTTCTCCAATAATTCTAGAAAATTCCAGAAAAAATCTAGAAAAACATCTATTCCCTTTCCTTTTCTAGCGTCCTCTTCACATTTTTTCTCTATCCATACAGTCCATTGATATTATTCAACGTTATCAGTTACTCACTACTGCCCCCCAGTTTTGTTTAGACTCCATGAAAGCAAACACACAAGCTTAAGCACCACACACACACACACACACTTCTGAATCCTGGTGCCTCCATGTAACACCTGAGTTATCCTAAGCAATGTATTCATTCACTCTGATCTCAGTCTCTCCTTTTCCTGTCTTCTCTCCCTTTTCCCTTTTTCTATTTTCACCTTTTCCCACCCAGCGAGCTTTCTCTGTTATTTTTTTTTTCAAGTGAGACAAACAGTAAAGACCAAAGAGATTCTCTGATTAGAGGGAAAAAAAAAAAATTATGTAGCTTTCTATGAGGAACCTAGTAAATTTTAAAGGCCTATAAAACTATAAATTTATTTATCCTTAATCTCAGAATCTCATATATTAAATTGCTGAGGTGAGAATGATTATAAAAGAAATGAAATTAATAAAGGAGGCAAAGTGGTATTTATAGAGTTATATGATTTATCTATAAATATATCTGGCATTTAGATTTAGTGTTTATAAATGTCTAGTTAACAACTGAAATACTGAAACAAAACAATGTTAATCAAATACCTGAGACAAAATAGTATTAATAATGATAAAATAAACTCCATCTTCAAAATGAGAGTAAAAAATAATTTTTAAAAATTAAATTTTAATTTTAAATAATTTAATATTAAAATATTAAAATTTAAGATAATTTTTATATAATTTGACATCCACTATAAGAAAAAAAATGTCTTAACTACCTTTTTAGAAACTGTAATTAGAGTATTTTGCACATAAACGTAAATATATATTCAATGCCTATACACCTATCAAGCCCCCTTTACGTTAAAACATAACTTTAGGATCTGACAGTATATACAATAGCAGCGTGCTTGTGGGTAACTCATAGACCCTTTCGTCATCAGTTCCCTCACCCCTAAAAGGGAGAGTTGGAAGAGATGGCTCCTAGGATTCAATGTCAGACCCCAACTCAGCAGGAGTTACTGGCTAGAATGTAGGTCCCCAGATATCCATGGATAACAAATTTCTAAGCCATTATGTATTTTCCTGATAACGGGCAGCACATGTTTTATTCATGTTTGTGATTCAACATAATTTTTACCTGTACACACAGAGCAAATCAAACAAAAACTGACACTATATAATACTCAGTCTGAAGTTAAAGCAGATCACTGATAAGCATAAATCCAATTATACTGGCATGAGTTAAATTACTTGTTTGGAAAAAAAGCATGATGTTGGACCAATCTTTCACCTAATCTTGCAAATGTATAATGTATATATTCTTATCAAGAGGGCATATATTGGAAATATTTAATATAGAGATTCTCACCAAATAGAAAGTTATCTACCAATATTTGAGAATCTAAAATATCAAAATAGAAATCTTCAACTCTGTGTTACAGTTCAGTGTAAGGATATATTTGCAAGGAATTAACTTTACCTGATTTCACGTAGTACCCAGCATGTACTGCACTGGAGAAACCGTGCCTGCTAAACACTTTGGCAAGAGCTCCAGTGCTTTGTTTTCTGCTGGCAGTGAATAATTATGCATTGAGGACATGCAAGGTGCAGAGCGCTGGAGATAGACCTGGGCTGATAGCAGAGAGCTTACATTAGCGGCTAGCAGGGAGATAGCATCATGCACATACAAGATAAGACCACCAACAATAAGGTCATATGATCAGACATAGTCCACAAACAAGACAAATTCCCAAACAAAATAATTACTATGTGTCATAAGTGCTATAAGGAAACAAAGATCTGGATTAGAGCAGGGAGGTGAATAACAGTAACTACCATTCCTTCTTGAGGGATTACTCCAGTGCCTGGCAAATCCTTGTAATAACATGAGGTAGATACCATTCATGTCAAATTAGACACAAAGTATCTGAAGCTAAGAAGGATGGAGGAGTTGGATATAAATAAGGCATAGAACAAAGATTTAAGTCCAGATGGGTCTATCATGATTCCCTTTCACCATCTGTCGCATGAGCCTGGTGGAGACAGTAGGGTACAGGTGTTCCAGAATGTTCCTTTCCCCTTTACACACATGATCCACTCTTATACTCAGATTTTAAGGAAAAGTGCAAACTTCTGGGGATGGAAGGGCTTATAAAAATGTCATCTTACTAGCACATGTTCACTTAAAGATATGCCCTCCTCCCCCCAAAAAAATTCCTTTTAGGAGGAAAAAGATGCTTACCATTTTTTTTTAAACCAAGTTGATTTTTTTCCCTAAACTTCCACTCCATTGGAATATTAATAAGTTGAGCAAATATGTAGTATTATAAATAACATTAAATTTTTTTGGTTGTTTAAAGATTTTAAAACATATTAGTAGTCATAATGACATAACAAATGCACTGACAATCACTTAATCCCCCTTAAATTCAATGAGGAGGCCTGACTTGAACATTTACTAAGAGACAAAGGTATGACACAATGGTGGTGGATACATGTCATAAATTAGTCCAAACCCACAGAATGTACGACACCAAACTATGGACTTTGGGTGATTATGATGTGTCAGTGTAGGTTCATGGATTGTAACATACATGCCACTCTCATGGCGAGGCGTTGATAATGAGGGAGACTATGCATGTCTGGGGACAGGGGACAGAGGGGAAATCTCTGTGCCTCCTGCTACATTTTCCTGTGCACCTAAAACTGCTCTAGAAAGTATTAAAAGAGAGACAGAGCCACAGGATCGTTCTCAACCCCATTCACTGCTGATATGGACGTATCCTAAACTTCTCCCTCTCCTTGCTTTTTTATTAACTGAGTCATCGATAAAATTAAAAAAAAAAAAAAGGAACTACAAATTCAGTGATTCAGTGTAGTTGGTAGTAATTGCCAAAAGTATGAAGGGTGCATCAAGAATGCCTTCCACTCTACGGAGCAGCATGAGAAGATAGTGCCTTACCGTAATTGTACTCCCTTCTCTGCCACTCAAGAAAGCACACAGAATACGAGGGAATGAGGTGTCTTCTCTGAGATAACCACTTTCCCTTAAAACTCAGCACATCTCATATTTTGTGGGGAGACCACAGTATGGTTCAATATTTCAGTTAAGAGTCCTCTGATTTAATTTTTTAAGCTTAAGTTTGAGTCTCAGAAAATCCCAAGTTTGCATCCTGACTCCATGTACTAGTTTTGCAGCCTGGTCCCCAAATCCCCAGCTCCTGGTCAGTCGGGGGATTGAAACCTCTGTTTTGTTTTGGTAGATTGACCCACAGGACCGATTCCCACCCACTGCAGCCAAAGGGACTGGAGGAGGGGCGTCGGTGACACTGGTGGCCCTCAGGGATTCACAGGCAGGCACAGCGGCTCCACTCCAGTCCCAGGACAGACATAGGAAAGCTTCAGAGTCTTGTTCATTTCCAACAAATACAGCTAATGCGTGGCACTTATTTAAAGAGGTCAAAGAGAAGTGACCCAAATTGGAAGCAACAAATTAAGTTCTTCTATTGACCGCAACGCTTTTGGCAAGTTACGAGCCTGGAATGTGGCCCAAGAATGGCTGGTCACACTGGCTGTGTGACCTGTTACTTATTTCTCTGTGTCTCAGTCTCCTCATTTGTACAACGGGATGACAACAGTACCATCAGTTTGCTGTATCTTGTCAGTCTCTGTAAATGTCAGTCTCTGTAAAGCTTGGTGCACTGCCTGCCTGGCCCATGATAATCTTGTATTCAGTAGACTAAAAGGTTTTATTTTATAATAATATAACTTTAAAGATTACAAAATGCTGTGAAATGCCATTTAAACACTAGATATTTGTATAGCTTTGCCTTCCCTGTAACGATGGTTTCATGTTATCAACTTAGAATCAAAATCATAACCATCCGGGCCTTTTATTTAGTAGAATCTTTGAAACTGCATCTCTATGAACAGTGCCAAATACAGGACTACAGGTTGAAAAAGAAAACGCAAATACCACCATACTACTTTTCCAAAGACTCCACCACCACCGTGGTGGTTACCAGTAAAGAGGACTTTGAAAAAGTACTGTACAGATTCACAGATTGGGGGTGGTGGAGGAGGGGAAATCTAAACTGGGGAGGTTTTGCTTCACTAAGTGAAGCTTCTGTTTTCAACCCTTAGAGGACATTAGCAGATGCAAATATGCCGCACACATCTAAATCCCTAACTGAGTTCAGACTAGGATCAGCCTTACATTGCAAGGTCCTGGAAGGAAGGTAACCAAAGCTGTAATTAAGCTGATGGTCTAGGCTGTCTAAACACATCCTTCAGGACTCTGAGGCCTAGGTCCCAGGGTGCGTATGGGGCCAACAGTTATCGCCAAATATACAGCCCTCTGTATATGGACCAACAATGACCTTCTTATTTGGACCCTGGGTTTGGCAACTTCAAAAATGGTTTACCTGTAAATCAACTATACTTCAATAAGGAAGGAAGGAAGGAAGGAAGGAAGGAAGGAAGGAGGGGAGGGGAGGGAGGGAGGGAGGGAGGGAGGGAAGGAGGGAGGAGGGAAGGAAAAGAGAGAAAGAAGGAAATAAAGGAAGGAAGAAAGAAAATGATTTACCAAGAAAAAACAGAGTGAGGGGACTTTTCATCTATGCCATCCATACCTTCTTCAGAAGGAGCTAGAGTAGTGTGTAATATTCAGCCAAGTGCTGACTGATTATTCAGATAAGAATAAGGAGTTGTGTGGCTCTATTCCCCCCACTTCTTTACAAGTTCCTTTGGCTCAAGCCAGCTAAATTGGCTTCTTACCCGACTGAAATGAGGAAGCACTAAACCAATCCTCCTTTTCCAGGCATTTATCAGAGAGCTGGGCAGTCTTCATCTGAGTGGAAAGGTCCTTAAAATTTACCAAAGATAACCAAAGTTGAACAGAAAAGTAGGTGATTAATAGTTTACACTCAAAAAGAAGTCTCCACGTATTCTTTGGAAAATCATCGCCATATCAATATTTAAATACAATTCATAATGAGTTATGTTTAAAGAGTCATATCCTTTATGCCACACTTCAGATATTTATCAGAAATTAGGAGCAGCTCGTGGTGCTGGATAATGGGATGGCAAACTGGAGATGGCCCAAGGCAGCAAGAAGAGACAGCAGGAGATGAAGAAAAGGTGGATCAAGTTCAGATGTGAAATGGCTGTGGCTACACTTCAGTACATTTGGTTGAGATTACTGGGGAGTCAGGCAAGCATCTACTCCTAGCTTTCATGGATTCCATAGAAACCCATGACCAAAGAATATCCAACGCTCAACAGAAAATATCCAAGGTTTCTGCACACCGTTCTGAAGCTTGACATTAGTAACACTTAACTACATGTTTCATCAAATAAACATCAAATTAGTCCCAAGATAAACCTCGGTATCATGTTAGTTGAAAGGGAGAGAGGGGACGCTCAAGCTTCTTCCGTTTCTTTGAAGTTTTATTTTGCTTTCAATAAAAACTCAGATAGCCAGCTATGTAAACTGAGTTGGTTGAAAATGGTGACCAATTTTCCTGTATTAAGACTAAGATGTTGAGGAGAACCAAAGGAATCTGGACTGAGTTTAAGGAGAAGGGAAGTACAATGCCGTTCTGAAAAGAGAAAGCGATTGATATAGAGAAAAAAACAGAAAGGCGCCTAGACAATAGAATAGGTACAATTCACGAACATATTCCAAGTTGCAAACCAAATAAAGTGTTAGTGGAAGTGTCAAACTGCTCAGATCCATCCAAGAGAATATGACTGAGAACTGGAAAAGACAAGACTCCCCCAAACAAGCATTTATATAATTAAATAGCCTCTTCACACACGTTCCATTTTGTAGTGGCTTGGTGACACCCCAAGTACTCTGACTTCAGAAAGTAACATCAGGGAACACCCAGGAAAGGCCAGGTTACAGAAGCCTCATTTAAACACCTCATTATCCAAGGTCTACACTGTAATGCCTGCAAGTTCAACCCCAGGTTTAGGCAGTTTTCCTTCTTCAAAATGAAAATTATCCAAGTCACTAACGTTAAAAACAGACCTTTAGTCTGTGTTTTAATTCAGAAGAGAATTCCAGATGAGCTCAAGGAGGGGTCTTTGCTTCCCTACCAGAGAGCCTTATCGGGTCTTCCTTACAACACCTCCAGGAAGAATTCTTGGTTGTTTACTGCAGGGTGGGCTGGAACATTCCATTAACAAGCTTTCAAAGGTATACACAAAAATTCCAGCTCTTGAAAATTTCAGAGGAATTACACAGTAGCTTGTTCGATATGAAGACATTATTTATTTATATCAAGACGCCTCTTAAGAAGTTTTTCTTAAGATGAATTTAATTAGAAGTGTGCATTACTTGCCACGTTTGACCTACGCAACTTTTTGATATTAGGAGCTACAAAGATGATATAAATCTTTAATTCCTATTATTAAAATATTTGGGTTTTTTTAAACGATGACATGAAAACTAAGCTCTTAGGATATGGTCTCAGGATATATTCAGTAGCCATTTAACTATTTAGGAAAGAACATCAACAGAGCATGAATACTTTAATTCCCATTTATCAGCCAGGAAACTAGCTCTCTTGAGTGATTTGCCCAAGAGACCCACAAATGTATCACTGGTTTAAACTCATGTAGTAATAAATTTTTAAAATGTAAAAAGTAATCATTTTTGCTTTTCTCCCTCAAGGTAGAATAATCTCCAAGATTAATACACTGATTTATGTTGAGCAATTATTCTGGGCCAACTATTGCCTTTAATTTTAGGAGAACATTGATTTATGTTGAGCAGTTATTCTGGGCCAACTATTGCCTTTAATTCTAGGAGAACAACAGTCAAGCAGACAGGGCTCCTATGTCCAAGGAGTTTCCCCATGAGGTTGAGAAATAATCGTTTGTCAGTCAGCTGATATAGATGGCAGGTAGTACAAATCAGACTAGAAGGTGAAGGCTAGAGGAACAATAAGAAATTGGTTACCAACCTTGCCATAAATTCGTTGAGAGATTTTTTTTTTTTTTTAAGTCATGTTCAAGAGTCTCTGTCAGCTCCTGAATTGCAAATTTCAGGAGTCAAGAGAAACCAGCACTTTAGAGCAAAAAGGACTAGACACACAAGGAAATATAATTCCTGTGACAAAACATTAATGGAAAAATGATCTGCTATCAACCTTAGCACTGCAGACTTACCCAATCCAAGAAAAAACTCGAATTTACATTTTTCAAAGCACAGTTTATCAAAATAAAATGTTTTCTTTGTATAGAGACACTCCTCAGTCGCATGTCAGTCATTTCCACGCACCTCCCATTGTGTTCCTAGAGATTCCATCTCTCTCTGGAACAAAGGACCAGCACCATTCATTCCTGGAATCAGGGAGTAACTTCCAGAGAATAAAGACTTGAAGGATCCTGCAAAGCATTGTGTGCTTTTCTGAGACTCTTGAAAAAAGAACAACAGAAATTCTTCACTGTTTCTCAAGCTGAGTAGCCTGTCTTAAGGCAGTCAGGCCAGCAGAAGGGAGCACCAGCTGGGGACGTTTCCCCAGAAGGTCCTCAGGTACTTAGGGATGCTGTTCTGCTCGAGATCTAAAGCAGATCCTTAGTGTGTTTTAAGAACTAACTATTCTTGAAGGCTTTTCCTTCAATTTATAATCCTAAAGTACTTTGTTTTTGATGAAAATGTAAGATATGTAAATGACTTTTCTACCGAGTGCTTATAACCTTTGAATTAAGTGAAATCAATCCTGAATTCCATATTCTCAAAAGAGATAGTTACATAAAACTCTTTTTAAATAATAGCCAGTTGAACTTGGAATATCCCACATGGCTTAGTCAAGTGAAAGAGATGGATCTACTGACAGCAGAATAGAGAAAGGACAGAGGTAATCATTGATCCATGCTATTAATTCAATGATTATCTGCTAATATCTCTATCCTGTTTATACAGACCAACGCTTGTCTCACTGTAATTACTGGTGTACTTGTTTGTCTTCACCAACTGTGAGCTTCTTAAAAACAAGGTAACAAGTCTTTGCATCTCTCAGCTCAGTCAGTAAACAAACATTAATTCTACAAGATTTTAATGTGGTTTGTATTTTCCTACATTGCATTTAACGGAGTAGAAAACTCCCACATCCGTTGCTCATTTGAACTGCTTTTAAAAAGCTCAGTCTTAAAAATATGCTTACCAAAACAACCGATCTTTTTTTTTAATTTTTTAGAAAACCGCTGATCTCTAAATAAAGAATGAATTCATAACCAAAGCAATACTTGCACCTTTTAACTATATAAAATAAATTTTTAAACTTACATCTTGTGCATCCAACCCAATAATGCATTTATAGAGCAGAAATAGAATTGTCTTCACACAACTGAAGGGGAGTTATGTAGGTACCCACAATAGCAGAAGATGGAGGCCCACAGAGAATGTTTTCCTGGAGTTGGGGGATGGTGGAATTTAAACATCTAAGCCAATCATGCCCTGGGCTTCCTTACTGCAACCACACCAACCTTCCTGTTTATATTCCCCAATCGCAAAACCAAAATGACACCTTTACCCTAGCAAGTCACATGAGAGGACTTTTTAAAAAAATAAAGTAAGGAAAATATCATCTAGTAAACTGCTTGGAAATACACATCCAAAGGTATACCAGTCGTCCAGTTACTCATTTGTCATAAATTGCTGCTCAACCATCAATACCATGTCAGGCCAGCTGATTACACATTCCAAGTACATAATCTACGACCTCAGGGTTTCAAAACAAAACATGAAGTTTGGTAATCAGCCATCCGTATGGTGAGTTAGGGCTACTCAAGGGTGCATAAGATAAAAAGTTAGCCGCAAAGAGCTATCACGAATGGATGAAGCAGATGTGGCACATATGTACAATAGAATATCACTCAGCCATAAAAAGAAATGAAATGGAGGTATTTGTAGTGAGGTGGATGGACCTAGAGACTGTCATACAGAGTGAAGACAGAAAGAGAAAAACGAATTCCGTATGCTAACACATATACATGGAATCTTAAAAAAAAGGGTTCTGAAGAACCTAGGGGCAGGACAGGAATAAAGACGCAGACGTAGAGAATGGACTTGAGGACATGGGGAGGGGTAAGGGTACACTGGGATGAAGTGAGAGAGTGGCATGGACATATATACACTACCAAATGTAAAATATATAGCTAGTGGGAAGCAGCTGCATAGCACAGGGAGATCAGCTCAGTGCTTTGTGACCACCTAGAGGGGTGGGATAGGGAGAAAGGGAGGGAGACGCAAGAAGGAGGAGATATGGGGATATATGTATACATACAGCTGATTCACTTTGTTATACAGCAGAAACTAACACACCACTGTAAAGCAATTATACTCCAATAAAGATGTTAAAAAAAAAAAAGAGCTATCACTGCCCTTTTTATTCTACTACCCAATTTAAATCCAACTGACTTGACCCTACAGAGTAGATGATCCCTAGCTATGCTCTCCCTTCTGAGGGCCGTTCCTTTAGATCCATATGGAAGTGCCATCCTCATATGTTAGTGGGGAGGGGCGCCAGGGGAAGGGGGGGAGATAAAGGAGCCACAGCTGCAGAGAATGCCGTTGGCTAATTCATAAACTGAATTCATATAAAATGAGACCATCTGAGTAATCAGCCACATACAACCGGAATGTGTCCCATCTTGTCTAAAATGAGACCATTTTAAGACAAAGTATTGATTTAATAGCAAAAGTAGCACATGTTTATGGTATAAATCTTGGAGAGGGTATGAGAATGTCCTAGAGCCCAAAGCAGCTCACAGATATAGACAATAAATACCCGGCCATCACCTCAACTATAACTACACTTTGAATATGTAAAAAGGAAGCTTATTAAAATAAAAATTTTGCAAATAAAGTATCAATATCTAGAAATGTTCTAGAATGAGTAAGTTGTATTGCCAGATTAGACTTGCCTACTGGAACCCTGCATTATTTCTTAACTACAGGTTATTTCAGAAATCAATTCCCTATCACTGTAAAAACCTACAAACTTAATTTATTTAATAAGAATTCGATCATTAAGAATCAGCTTTAAAGCACTAGGCACTGTCCTGTGAGACCCCAGGGTTGACACGAAAACACTTATCTCTAAGAATCTTAGTTCCCACTAAGGCCGGAGACACTCAGTAATGAGACAATAAAAGTTGAATACTGACCGCCAAGGATGACACGTAAATGAGGGGGTAAGGATTAAATCACAAATGTTGTCTTAACTGTGTTCAACCCCCTACCCCCAAAGAAAACACTGTGATATTTACTAAAGATTCGTTACAAGCTGGTTCTCGGATGTGAAAGTACAGCGAAGGGCCAACACTCTGAAATATGCCTTATCTGTATCGCATGATGTCACACAGCCACAAAACACGCCCTTCTGTGCCTTCAGCCCTTACTGGACCACAGGTTTTGTGCTAGAAACTGACATCCAAAGATGAAGGAAGCAAAGTCCTGGCATGGATGAACTCACCATTTAGAGTAAGTGGTGACAGCACAGAACCAGGGCTAAATTCGTATCTACTTCATTAGGTTTATAATCCACTAATGTGTTAAGATTTAAAATCATATGCTCATCTGGAGGTCTAATACTCCTGACCTCACAAAGACTGTTACAAACATTCATTGGTTAAGGTGCTGAATACTATTGATCCATGACATTCAGTGACTTGCAAGTACGGATGAGAAATATAACCACAGCCAGCCCCAGCTTTCACGCACTGCGGTTTATGTCTGAGAAGACCTCACAGTGTAATAACACTATTTGTTTCCCAAATAACAATACGATTTCATTCTTCCTTTGACACTCTACCTTAGAAGGAAGCTCGGGTGCAGGAGCCATTAGCACTAATTACTCCAGAATGTCCCAGGGCTTTAGTACAATTACCACTAAGGTTACCGCTTGGAGACAGAATACTTACACTAATTGGAGTTCATCAGATATTCATCTTCATGGTAAGCACAACTGATGAGCTGAAATTTCGTGTCCATAAATGGAAGTTACCTCAGCTAGCAAAGGACCTCAGCCTTTCAGGGGACGTGTGCGCTCCATGAATATAATGTCCTGTAGGCAACCTTTGACACTGAACAAATACGGAGTGCTTGCTAAGTCCCAGAACTGTTGCACAGCCCTGTTACGGATCCACCAAACTGACACACCCCTGCCTCCCAGGTCTTTCCAGCTAGAGGAATGGAGACATTAAATAATCACATCAGTTTTGATAAATGTGGGGGTAAAATTGCCAAGTGTTCTGAGAGGCGTGGGGATAATCAGGAAAGGCGTCTCCGAGAAAGTGGCATTTTTAAGCCGAGGTGTACTCGGACAATGGGAAAAACGAACACTCCCGGCAGAAGAATAGTGGGAAAGAGCTTGGAGCATTGGGAGAACTGAGAGGCAGGCCATGAACAGAGGGTGGGTGACGGTGAGTTTGAGAGGAGGCTGAAGAGGAAAACAGAAGGTGCACACGTGGGAACTTACAGATCAGCAAAGGATTTTTATATTTTATTCTAAGTGTAACAGAAAGTCATGATAGAAGAGTCTTCGGCACAGGAATGCCATGCTTAGACTTAGCAGAGGAAGACAGCAGTAAGCGAGGAGAGGGATCAAACTTCGACTAGGCTCCTAGCTTAGTGTAGAGAGGAATGGACGGATGTGAGGGCTAATTATAAGGTAGACGCCATAGAGCTCTGTCAGCAGGAAGAGCCCAGTTTTCTGGAACGAATGGAAGAAGATGCTATTGACCAGAAGTCGAGCACTGAAAGAAGACCACAGACGTTGGCTCGAAAATAGATGTGGCTTACACTAGTTAAAATAAAAAATTCAACACTAACTCACATTGCAGGTTTTATGCAGAAAGTAATTTACCAGTGAAATTTTTTATAAAAGATATTAAACAGTACCAACTTTCAATTAGTTTAGGGCTGCTGGTTCATCTAGAATCATCACAGTGAATTACTGTATTCAATTAGACTGTGGCTCAGTGAGGTAATATTTTTACTGCCTTAGTTAACACAACATGACGTGACCTGCAGCTTGAAACAGAACGGCAACGGCTGAATCACTTGAGAGGGCACTTTCAAAAGTTGTAAATTGCTTTTTGAAAAAGAGCGTCTCCAAAGTGTTCAGTGAAGACATACCCACATCCACATTTGTTCAGAATGCCCCTCAAAAAATCCCTTCAGTATCACTACTTGTTTTATTACTTGGAAAGGCCCCAACATTCATGAGCCTTGATTTTTGCTGTCATCAAAGACTTCATATGACTCCTGACACTAACTTCCCAGTCTTTAACGTCCCACTGTGCAGAAACCTATCAAAACTCCAACCATTCTTCCCACATTTGCTTTCTGTTAAAGCTTGTATCTTCTAATGTCTTCAAGTCTCCATGCAATAAAACTTGCCCTGTAGTAATACTCTGTATGGTGAATCCCTACCAACAAGCATGGATGCTAGAATAGGATTTTAAACTGGCTTACACATCTGGTCAACTCTTCCATCTAGAGTAGAAAGGGCTCTTTACCAATGCCACTATTGGTAAGAGTTTTTTGTTTGTTTGTTTGTTTTTTGTTGTTGTTTTTTCCCCCAGAATACCTCTATTTTAATTTACCCAAGACTGGCTAGTTCTTTATACAACATGGACTAGGTAAATCCTTCTCTCTTCCTTTATTCACTCTTGTCAGTTTTAGGTATATGGATAACCAATGGGAAATGCTTCAAGCAGAGGAAAAACATGATCATACAGTGCTAGAATGAAAAATAGGCTTCACCACGTATTAATGCCTATTGATTGGTGGCGACTGCCTAGAGCACTGTGTTGAGAAGGATTCTGAGGCCTCATCCATAGACCCATGTCCATCCTGAGTACAACAGAGGGAACGGTACCTGCATACACACTCTGCCAACCCCAGCCCAAGGGAGCCACAAAAACAGGCTTTGAATCCCACACAGGCTCTACCTTTTCCAGCAATGTGAATCTCAGGGAAATTAACTTCTCTGCATCTCATGTTGTCCAAAGAGAATGCTACTTAGGCTTGCCTCACATGGATTTGTGAGGATTAAACCACAGGCTCCAGGGTAGCTCATTCTCCCCACCCCCTTCATCTTGAGGGCAGGGAAAAGGGCACTTTGCACAGGGGCTTCGAATGTTCCTCACTGTAAACCACCTTTCCTAATATGAAACCTGAATTGTTATGAGCTGTGTCCCCTCCTCCCCCAGACTCATATGTTGAAGCTCTAACCTCCAGTGCCTCAAAATGTGACTGTATTTGGAGAGAGGGCCTTTAAGTCCAATAGGACTGATGTGTCCTTATAAAAACAGATTGGGACATACAGAAAGAGACACGAGGGGTGCACGCACGCAGATGCAAGACCCCGTAAGGACACAGCAGAAAGGCGGCCATCTGTAAGCCAGGGAGGGAGACCCCAGAGGAAACCGAACACGTTGACCATCAGCACCTTGACTTTGAAATTCTAGCCTCCATTCTGGGGTATTGTGTTATGGCAGCCCTAGCAGATGAATACAGGAACAAAGTATCCCTGCCTCTGCCATTCCTATCACTGCGTGAGCATCACCACCTCTCCCCTCCTGTTCCTCCCCTTCTTCCTCACATGCTCTAGTCTCCTTTTCTCCCCTGAAAACTCTAGAAGGAGGGGGTGGTGCGGGGCTTGGAAACGAGGTCACTGACTGCTGATCTAGAACAATGTAGTTTTGCTTCCTGTAGCGTACTTACCAGAAATACTGCCCACGCAAGGGGAATCCAGTTCTCTTTAAGAACTGAAAGGAATGGCATTCCCCTCTCTCCATCCAGAAATATGGCTGCAAAAGTACCTCGTTGAAACTTCCCTCAAGTGTAGCCATTTGCTCCCTTTCAGAAGGATTTTACAAAGCTCAGTATTTCACAAGAAATGCTATTGTATCCAAATGCCTCTCCCTCTCTCAAGATGAGATGGTTTAATTAGCTAGGGTGGTAGTTAAATGTGTTATCTGAATCAGATTTCAATGGAAATTCATCCCCAGCCAACTCACATCTCACACTAACCATGGTGCATGTTAGTGATCTAAAACATTTATTCTAGTAGTTAGATATTTTCTCTACTAGGTAAACTATGCAAACAATTGCTAGCATGTCAGGTCCTGCTTGCTGGTTTGCCATGCTGTGTGCTGCTAATATTAACTGTATTATATTATGCTGTCTAAATACCCTAAGGGTTTGAGAGGTTTGGGGGTTGATTTTTAGATATATCTCCCTCAGGTCACGCCCTCTTCCAAAAGAAATCATGCTCAACTCAAAACTGGCTTGAGTTTTTTTTTCACTCCCCTTAGAAACAGCAGTAACATTTTTTGCAGTGTTACATCATTCTGGACTTCTTTACCCTTTATCTGGGATTCTTGGCTATCTCACTACAGGTATGACAAAGGATACTCCTTAGGTAGTATGCCTAGCAAAGCGGATCAATAACAGAAAAGAGATATGCAAGCAGTTGCTCTTGGTCTTAAAGAAGGCAAGTTAAAGGGAGTAGCATGGGTACAAATCCTAATTTAACTGGGGACAAATCCTAATTTGCCAACTGCTTCCTTTAACCACCACTTCTCCATTTAACATGGTAATATTTGTTGCTGGAAATAAGGATACAGTCCAAGAATGTGTTACTATTGACAACATTAAAGTTTAAAGTGCAACAATGTGATATTTTTTAAGGAGGAAGGACTAATTAACATGGCTGATGAGGCAGAGAGATGTGAAGCCTGTTGACATTCAAATTCAGTTTTTCAGGAGTTCATTTCTTGGTTATATTCTCAGCACTCAGAGTTAGTAAATCAAACATCAAAGCTTAGAAATATTAATGGAACTCCTTTCCCATTTAAAACTACAACTCTTACCTTAGTGAAATCATGTGTTATAATCCCATCATGTAGTTGCTTCTCTCTGCATTGTAGCCAGTTGAGTTCTCCTAGGACAACCCTCATACCCACCTACCCAACCACCCACCCAGGAGACTTTATTATAGATGAAATCAAAGCTAAGCTCTCTGGATAGTGGAAACAAAACCAGTAAGAATAGAAAGGGTGGAGGTAAATGGAGTGAGCTACTAGTTCTGTCTCTTACACCAATGAAACTTTCAGTGAGACTTTTCCTTAGTCAACCACCAGATTAGGTGAGGAAGAAGACTGATAATCATGTGAGTCACATGAAGAAACACATACCTGGGAAACCATCAATCTTGTATTAACAACCTTCTTGAGAACATTGCTACAAACACTTGTTACTATTTGTCTGAAAACCACACACTGAAAGTGCTGGAAAAGTCCAGTTGGGTGAGCCCTAGGAATTCAAAGCTTGAGGTCTCAACAAAAGATCACCAGGGCTACTGAGGAAACCCTAGTGCCACAATAACCTCTGGTCAATAAGGGTAGTATTCACTGAGGCTGGGTGATCACGAGACCTTCCAAGAGCTATTGTCACCACCAACTGTTAACTGAGACTCTTCCTTAGGAAAATGAGTCATTCAGAAAAGATTCCAGAACACCTCATTTAATCATTTAAGTCTTTAGTGAATACCCAAGTGGTCATATAACCTCACCCTACCTTCTTGATGGAATGCAGGATAAAGGAGGAGAGAAAGTCATCTCAAAATCTCTCCACCTGTAAGTCACTGATTTCTCTCAATTTTCCTTTTACCCAATAGTCTTAAATATGCCGAAAGCAAATACAGATGATGTTATCTTGTATTGAAACAGCTGAGAACATTTGTAAAGGTCAGAGACAGCAAATATTCCTACAGCTCCTACAGTTTCCAAGACAAGCTCAGAGAAGCTTAAAACAGTACTCTGTGACTACCCAACAATTCCAAGGAGACGCTCTTCTCTACAACCTTAAGAAACTGGGATGTCCTCAGTTATTAGATGGTTCCTATTGTTTTCTCTTTTGATATACTATTTTCCCAATTAGATCCTGTTACTATTTAACTTGGCTATTGTATTAGTCTATGTGGCAATGGTGTTTTGAATGCCTGTCAGTGGGTAAATGATGTGGGTCTTTTCGAAACCACTTGGCCAAGCAAACCAGGAAACTTGTAATTTAGAAAGCTCAACCAGGAAAAGCTGTTCTCTGACATCTTTTTCTTCATAAACTTACAAAAAAGTTTTAATTTGGGTTTACTTTAGGAATATATCCACTTCTGAACCTGCAAAACTGTAATAATTAAAAGCATTACGAAAACTGTGACGCCACTTTTTTATTGCAGGTTTCCCTGGGAAACAATATAAATTTATCTAAAACTTATTCTCCACTTATTGAAATGTCTAAATAGATTATTTTAAATATGAAACTAGAACCCTGTTATCTAAAACTAAACTTATCACAGTTTCTCCAAATACAGATGCACATAAACAGTTTACATTGCTAAAATCCGTTTCAAACATCTGAATATGAAGCTTTATGAAGTGTTTTAACAACTTAAGTACTTAAGTTCCATATCTTAATGACTACTTCAGAAACTTACAGCCCTTTTAAATCCTCTAAATCGGCCCAAATACTATAAATGATCATTTTAAAGAAAAAAGATTAAACCTCATGTTTCACGCAGCTCTCAAACCAATAAGCCAGATAACACTAGTAATCGGCATAAAAGCTCGTGTCCATCACCTCTACCTCTCCACAGCACTGTGCGCTCTGGCTTTTCCAGGAGATTCCGGAGCATTTCGAGAGTACCATGCTTGACTGCTCCACTCACTCTACAGCCCCCAAATTAGTCGAAAACCAACTGGCTTTCTTTTCAAAAACTCCTACCCTCCACGTGCAGGCTCCAAAGCCTGCAACACTGTTTATTCTAGGAGGAAAACAAAGATATGACACGAAAATTTAGTTTTCTGGGCGAAGTTGTTTTAATGCATGCCATAAATTCTTTGGCATCTAAAGGAAACCACATGCCTATAATGTAAGAAAAAAAAAAAAAGAGAGAAGTTGAGGGGGAAAGATGGCGCGTAGATAAAGCAGTAGCAGGCAGTAAGCACAAGTGGTGTTATCAAAAGGCAGAATGGCTTCTCTCTGCTGGAGAGGGGAGACAGGGCATCAGGGAGAGAAACAGGATTAGGACTGGGTTTTCAAAAACTGGTATCAGAGTCAAAGAATGGTAAGAATTTTTTTTTTAAAGTTATAGACAGTGAGTAAGAGCTTGACTCAATCAGACAGAAGGGAGGGCCCACAGGAGTGAGGCTTTATTGAGAAATAATCTGGGTTTCCACTCAGCCACTAACCAGCTCAGGGGACCTTGAATAAGCCACTAACTTTTCTAAGATCCTTTTGAGTTCCAAAGAAGTGTTTTAGTCATGCGCTTTCAAACCTTCTGTTACAATCAGGCAAGTATTTACAAAGGATTGAGGTTGAGTTAGGATAGTATTTAAAAGCGGCCACCAACCTTCTGTAAACGAATCCTGTGTGGGGGCAGAAGGAAAATGGGGTCACAAATTTAGGACTTGGTTTATTTCTAATCAGGCAACCCTAACTACATAGCTGGAGGAGGGATGACTAGTATCTCTGATTAGTATTTCAGAGGTAGAATCACAGGTACGGCATTTGAATGATTCCTTCCACTTGGGAGGTGTAATGAGGAAAGTGAAGGGGGCAACCAAACCCACGTTTCTCTACAGTCCTAAAAAGCAGCCCTCATCCTCACCATCGTCATCCCAGAAATCATTTAAGGATATCAGCCCATGTTCACTATGACAGGAAGCATTTCTAATCTAGAGATCACTTAATGTATTTACAGATGAAATATTTATTAGACACTGTATCTCTTCTAAGACAAATAATTTTTCATTGAAGAACTTAGTACAACTCTCTCTAAATGAATATTGAAGAAGTTAACGTGCTACAATATGTTATCCATTTTCTCTTCAAGTGTCCATAATTACATGAAATACAATGGCCATGACTTATGGGAAAGACAGCAGCATCGGCCAGCGGAATAGGGCTATCAGACGTGGATTCAAATTCTATCAATTTCTATTAGCTCTAGGATCTTATGTACATTGTTTAACCCTCTATTTTTTCCTTTATTCACAGGTAAAATGCACCTTCCAATTTGTTTGAGGGCATAAATTTCAATTAGAGCATACGACATACAATAAATAGTCAACAAGTGTCCAATTTCGTCCCTTAACTTCTCCAGATTTAAAAGAAAATAAAACCTTTGATGGAGGAAATTTCTTAAATGATACAATCACTATATCCAAAACCTCTTTCCTATAGTGAATACCTGACAGATAAAGTAAAATATAATTTCCTTCCTGATTCCTTAAGATTCAAAATCCTGTTTAAAGAAACTATTAAAAAAAATTTAGCCAAAATGAGAATGATTTTACCTTCACTCAGCAGCAAAGCCCTGTGTCCAGAAGGCCAAAAACAAATCACTTAGGCAGATCCCTGAATTAAATGCCTGAAAGGTCAAACTGATTCCAGGATGAACCATCTCAAATATCTGAAATTCCAAAGAACTTCCCTTTTTTTTTTTTTTTTTTTAAAGGGGCCACAGTGACTAAGGTTGCCAGAGAGATAATTATTTCTAAAGATTTTGTCAACAGGTGACAACACCTTCAACATTCCTGAGTAAGACAAGCTTTAGTCTTTACTCCTGGTGTGGGTGGTAGGGATGTGGAAAAGTGAAAACTTATTCCTGGTGTGTCCTCAGGATTTTAAATATCTAAATTGGTTTATATCAATCTTTGCACTAATGACTAAAACACTCCTTTCAGATGCTGATGAATGCACCTTGATTCAGGACACAACAAAGCCAAGCCTCTTTAGGAATATGAATGAATGATGTCTACACCCAAGGTTATCCAGGAGTCCAGATCTCAACATATCAAACCAGTGAGCCTTTCTCTGAAGGTCTCTCAATTTCCAAGGACTTGCACATTATTGTTTTATACTGTAATACCAATCAATATGGAGGCTGGGGTTCTATGACTCTACCTACTTTGGACTTTTCAAAACTAGTACAAGTGTCCTGGCAACATATTCAAGGTATCATAGCTACACCTGGAGGATTTCTCTAAACCACAGACTTCTATGTTCTACCAACTGTCCAGGGTACTACCACCAGCTTGTCTTGCAATAATAATCTTTGAAGTAAGCATATAAACAGCTATAAATGTAGAGGATAAAGTAAAGAAAGCTGGTCCTCTCACAACTTTATAGTGTATGTGCATTATAAAGATGCACAGAATGTGTGTGATGCATTGTCCTAGGTCTTTGACTATTTTACTTAATCCTTACAATAACTCTGTATTATAACCCCCATTTTATAGATAAGAATTGAAGCACAGAGAAGCTAAGCAATTTGCCAAAGGTCACACAGCTAGTAAATGGTTGAGACAAGATTCTTAACCCAGTGCATCTGGCTCCACACCCAGCCCTCCAAGTCACGCTTTCTAAATATCACACTTCCTACACAATGTACAGTGGCTGAGCCCTATATTTCAAAGAGAAGTTCAAGGAACAAACGCATGAAGTCCAGTCCTTCCTCCCTCATCCAAAATGAACAAGAAAATAAAAAATCAAGTCAAAAACAGGTTCAGAAAGTGTTTAAGAGATAAGAAGGAAATGTGTAAATACTTTGCCTTTCTCACTGAACACCATTTTCTTACATTATCTTGAAATGTTTCCTTATGACCTGGTTCCCTGTTGTGCTTGCAGATGACTTCCATTTCTAAGTCTCTAAAGCTTTCAGGAATTTATTCCTAGACTTCGAAGCACGCTCAATCATAACCTCCCCTCACTGACTGCCTTCGCTAGTCAAAAAAATCTCTGCTTTCCCTGTTTTTGTTCAAAACTTCTACTGCCTTTGGAAAGGCTGATTTTTAAAGTTACTTAAACCCTCAGGGTGCAGAAGAGGGAAGACACACCATGAGACTCTCTGCATCCATCTCATCCCATTTCTGAGTTCCAGAGGGAAGAAAAGACTGTGGTTTAACCTCATTGCTTCTTAGGCTTATGTCTTTTCAAAATTACAATTTCACTATATCCTGGTAAGACTCTGATTCCCTAAATGATTATTATCTTTTACTTTTGATAACGTTGACTGGACATTTCTTCTCACATGACACTTACCTAGATGTCTGTCTTAATAGCAGCGGAGGGAATGGCATTTAACAAAAATCTTCCTTTGGCAGGCTGGGAATTTCTGTGGTTTTAAGACTACCCCTGTATTTTCTCAAAAGAACTTAAATGCCATCTCTTGAGTTACATAAGCAGCCATGGGAAACTCAGTGAGGGTGGCCATCCCAGCTTCATTCAATCCACTTTGGGGCAAATTCCCATACGGCGTCTCACAGAATTTCAAATATCTACATGAGGTTTGAAATATCCTATTTCTGACTGAATACACCGAAACCCTCAGGTCTTAATCAGCGTGGAACAAAAATACAGCTCAATATACAGAAATTAGTTGCCGATGTCAATCACACTGATGACTGCTGAAAATGCAGACTGAGAGGTTAGGCCGGCCCCTAAGAGCCAGCCACTGTACTTACGCACTCTTCAGACATATGTGTGGTCCTTATTACAGCCTAAGATTAGGAATTATTACTCCAATTATACAATTGAATAAAGTGAAATTCAAAGAGGTTTGAAGTAATTTGGCCAAAGTGGCCGAGCCAGTGCCTAGAGATTTCTCAAACTGACTCTCTTCCACTAACTACATCCTAGGAAACCTCCCCATCAAGAGTATTTGCTCTTTTAAAAAACATTCTGGCTATTCACAACCTCCGTTATTTCCTGATACTAATCCACCAGAATTAAGCTGTAAAGTTCACATTGCATTGTATTATCCAAAGTCTTAAGAGGCAGAATAAATGCAAAGGATTCAGTGAGTTGAGAAAACTTGATAAAATGCCAGATTCCGCACCCATTCCCCCCACCCCCAGAACTTCAACCCAGATACATGCTCGGTTTTCCCTCAGCAGTTACCTGGTTTCCAGTTTACCAGCTAAAACAATCATTAAGGAGATGTTAATCTTTTGATAAACAGGGTGTAAAATGAGTAGGTAAAAACTACCTATTAGAAAGATAAAGACCTAAGCAAATGAGAGCATTGCCCTCAACAGAAGCAGACACCAAAGGCCGTTGCTTTTGACAAACAACAGTTAGCACGCCTTTCCTGAATATTTTTCAAAACAAAATTTTACAAAGGATAACAAAAATAAGGCAGAGCAACTTTATTATAAATCTTTTATTTAGTAAGCGTTGTTTATTACAGCTTTTAAAGGGCTTTACGTGAATGTTTAAGCCCATAAACGAACATGTTAATTTCAGATGCTCAATGCAACCCATTTGTTTCAGGGGTACATGGGTAAAAATTGGAAATGAGCATCTCAGTAGACTAGCTAGGCTGTCCCATCTATATGTATACTGAGAAAAACAGAAAACTGATTACTTTCCGAAGACCATTATGAAGCACTGTAAAGTGATATTCTACACCAACTAGTTTAGTTTCATATCATTAATAAAATTTTATTTCGTAACATGAGGATATATGTATACATTGTGTATGTGTATATACACGGCACCTTCCTTGCTTTAAAAATGGTTTTGGATTTTGCCATTTTTTTACAAAACTACAGTGACTATTACAGACATCCGTTGCACAGTGACCGAATCTCCTCCAAACCTAAGTTTTTCATACTCCACTTATCTTGACCACGGAGTGAAAATGGTTTGAAATTGTTGTTAATGTGAAATTTTTTTTAAAAAGACAAAAATTAAAGAGAATGTCACATCTTAGATTATAATATGGTTTGGTCTAGTAAATCCAGGAAGATTTAAAGATAACTCCAAAGAGAGGGAGCCAAAGCCCATAGGGTTCTTCCATTCAAATTAGGGTGTTCAAATTAGATGTTCAAATTAGGGTGGTCTGTGGGGAGAAAAGGTCCTCCTGTGCCCACGTAATCAGAGCGCGAGCACCAGTGAAGGAGAGATGCGCCACTGGCGCCACTGATAATACTGTGCAGTCATTGTTGGCGCATTTTGTCAAAAGGCCCAACTCCCTTTCTCTACCTGTTAAAGCTTGCCAAAAAGCTAGCTGGATAAAAGAAAAAGGTAACTGATCATTTATGATTCAATTTAAGAATTATCTTGCTCAAAAACCTAAGATTCATTGAATTGGGGATATATTGGTGTATATTTGCTATTGCATGTGGTCTATATTGACTCATCCCTTCCACAAAAACATAACCTAAAGGAAAAGAAAAACAAAAAAAACAAACAAATAAACCCTACATCTAGCCCTCTAAACCATTAAAAAAAAAAAAAACACTCAATACTACGGAGTAGAGACGATAGCAGGCAGCCACTCTACCAAAGAAAGGTCCTGATACAGTCAACTTGATCAATATCAAGTTTTATTAAAAGGAACAAAAGAGATGATTTCCATTTTCCTGCCACGTGTTGTCTTACCAGGGTGTACCGAGAATACTTAAGCATAAAATTCTCTCAAGCATAACGTACCATTGCGAAAATATTATTAATATTTAGCTCCTTTTTATACACACAGTAAGTCTCCTTTTAGTTGGTAGAACAAACTAGCCCAAAAAGAGGCCATAATCTGGTTACTGCCTCACTGGAAGAAAAATCAGTCATCAACCATCAAATGTGTGTGTGTGTGTGTGTGTGTGTGTGAGAGAGAGAGAGAGAGAGAGAGAGAGAGAGGATGGCTCATGGCTTCTGTTAGACACAGAAAAAAAAAAAAAAAATGAAGAACTTAATCAACCATCTTCACCCCAGCAGCCCCAGCTGCCTTATTCCTCTCCTATCAGTGGATTTCCATCTCCATGGGGTTCGTCTTTGGGATTCCTAATGAAACAATGAGGTACTAGGAATCAAGAGAAAACAGCGTTAGGATCCTGACAAGGTAACCCTTTTCTCAGCTCTGGGTTTTGTAGGCCATCTTGTTCGTATAAACGCCAAAATGTCTTAATTTTTCCCAAGGAGTGACACTAGGGGCAATACCCACTGTCATTTCTGAGACCAAGGTCCCTTAATCAAATGGCCAGCAGCAAAAATCTGTCAGACAAACGGTTAATTGATGCACATTAAGACAGCCGCCATCACTGCAGAGCAATACATTACAGGAAAGAGAACAATGAACAGCACGAGAAAGAAAAACAGCAGTGTTCGTTTACAAAAATATTTAATCCCCAGTTTGCCCTCATCGTCAAGGCTAATCTTATTTTTCATCAATTGAAATCTCTAAGAAAGCAAGAGATGAGATAGCCTGGAAAAGAAGAAATACACACACAAGGGGGGGAAAAAAAACTGTCATCTGTATCCAGCGGTTTCACGCAACATTTAGGGCAAACGCCTTTGTTCCTGGGCTTGGGAAGGGAGTGGGGGGGGGGGGGTGGGTGATGGAGAGATCAGATGGGGCTGCCTGGGCCCTCCACTCCCTGTTCTCCGGCGCATGCGCCAGGCCAAGACAAAGGAATAGGTAATTACAGTCCCGATTCATTCATTTTGCCCGCAGTACTGAGGATCTGCTGGCCCCGGCTGTAATCCCTGGGAGGTTGATCCACACCCCTATAGCAGGAAGACCACCTCTAGACTAGTGTTTGATTTTTAGCCCGCCACAGATGTGCTAGTGGCCTCGCGGCAGACCGAGGTGTGGTGTCAATCCTGGTCAAGGTACTAAAAATGCACCCGTGTGCGCTGTGCTAATTTAAGCAGAGTGAACATTACACAGGCAAAGACTGTTCACGGAGTCCGTTTCAAGGCGGACATGTCTCCGAGGAAGCAGATCAGGAGGCCAGCCAAGCGTTCGATGAATATTCATGAAAGAATGCGGTTTGTAGCCACGCATTGTGTGTGTGCGCGCGGACCCAGGGATTCTGCAATTTTTATTCTTGGTGGCGGGTGGGGAGGGGGGCGGGTAGGCGGGGGCGATTGGCCGAGGAGGGCGAACAAGGGCCGGGCGTTGGCTTTCAGTGTTAGCGCTTTAAGCAAAACCTGCTAAACCCCAAACCTTCGCTCACAGCCGGGCTGGGCGGTCAGGGGCCGCGCGCTGTCAGGTTCAAGCTCACACCCTCCCGGCCGGGCCCGCGACAGGAGGCGCTCAGCGCATTCTCCGAACCGAATACTCGAAAACATAAAATGCTCAGATGTAGCCCACGGGTTCATGGGAAGGCAGTTCAGCCACGACCGAGGCTGGGGCTCTGCTCTGCTCAGCTGTGCTTCTGGAGGCACGTTGTCGTGTGAACCTCGCATTTCCTTGGCCACCCCAAGCCAAGATTCAGGAGTCCCACGGGTCAAGGAAACCCATCTGCTGAACCAAAAAGCCGCCTCCTCCCTTCGGATCACACCAGATTCCCCGTATTCCTTCTCCCCTCCCTCCCTCCCGCCCCACCGCACCCCACCCTCCATCTTCTGCTGCTGCGCCCCTCGCACCAAGCGCTTTCTTCCCGGCTCTGGACGGTGCCGGTGGCAGATACTCTCCCCTCGGCCTCACAAAACCGTCTCTTCGGGACGCAATTCATTTAAAGGGTTTCACATTCGGCAATTTCCTCCTTAACCAGCAGCTTCCCTCCCACTGCCCACCCCCAACTCCGTTTATCAGGCTCACCAACCCCCCCATCCTCCCCGCCCTGCGAGCGGTCGAAACCACCCACCTCGGGGCCCCCCATCACCCCAGATGCCCGAAGCGCGACGGAGGCCTCACGGAGGGACCGCACGACCCGCGCCGTCTAGTGGGGCCCGCACCACTCCCTCCCCGCCCCGGGCTGCGGCGCCGAGAGAGAACAAAGGGCCTCGGGGTGGGGCGGGGGCAGAGCGGGGAACGGAGGCCCCCGGGTGGTCGGCACCCCGGGTCCGCGGCGGCAGCTGGGCCACCGGGGCGCGCCTCCTTACCGGATCTGGGTGCCTGTGCCGCCCCTGGGTGAACGCGGTGCCGCGGAAGGGCCCGGGTCGCTGGCGTCGTCCGGCCGGGTGCCTGGCCGCTGGCGGTGGCTCTCTCCCCGGCTCGACGGCCGAGCCCGGAGCGAGGAGCGAGTTGGAGCGCTGCCGCCGCCGCCGTCGCCGCTGCCGCTACTGCTGCCGCCGCCGCCGCTGCAGCCTCTGCATTTCTCGCGCTCGCGCTCCCCCTCCCCTTCCTGCCCAGCGCCCTCCCCCGGCGCGTCCGCCCGCCCAGCCTCCCTCCTCCCGCTCACCCCGCCCACCTCGCTCCCCTCCCTTCGCCTCCGTCCCGGTGCCCCTCCCGCCTCCCCTGAACTCCCCGCCGCGCTGGGGCCCCGCCCGTCTCCCTTCAAATCCCCTCCATCCCGGTTACCCCCACCTCCCTTCTCCTCCAAACGGCTGGTCCCCTCCTTTCCCCCTCCCCTTCCCTCCATCCCTGTGCCCCTCCTGCCTCTCTACATCATATCTGAACGCCGGTTTCCCACTCCCTCCCCACCTCCCCTCCCCTCCCCTCTTCTCCGGTCCCATGCCCCCCACCTCTGTCGCCTCCCCTTCCCCGCGGCGCCGGAGATGTCCGTGGGCACTACTCTCTGTTTTTCTCAATCTCTCTCTCTCTCACTTTCTTTCTCTCTCTCTATTTGGAACGGTTGGATAAGAAGTGCTCGGGCTCTCGCTCAGACTCCAGGGGCTGCCTCGAGGTGGTGAATGACGCCCCCTGCCACCTGCTACCCGTCTCAGCATCCCCACCCGGCCGCTCGCGACGTCCGGCTGAGATTCTGATCCCCGGGCAGGCAGTGAGGTCGGGGGTGACCTGGTGGCTGCCCTCAGCCCATCAGGACAGATGCCCGCGCGGTTGACAGTGACCTCCAACTGCAGGCGCGTCTGGGCGGCGCCCCGGCGGACTGAGTGCGCTCGGCGGGCGGCGGGCGCACACGCTGGGCTGAGCCGGGAAGGCTGCGGCTTTGGGCAAGCGCGGCGCTAAGGTTCAGCTGGCCGGGTGGGCGGCGTAGCCCCTGCGAGGATGCTGTCAGGACTTGGGAGAGGAAGGAGGGAAGACAAGAGCCCTAGGCAAGGAGCCATCGGGTTCTTTTTTTTTTTTTGATGCCTGTGCTTTAATGGAGGCACCGGTTCTCAGGAAGACTGAGTTAGCCGAGGCAACCTGCACAGTGCCGCTCAGAAACGCACAGGTCAAAACCGTAGCCAGCTGCCGTGTGTCGGCGTGGCCCGGGGGGCTGCCACTTTGTTTAACACAGGAATACAGAGTAACCACCAGGGTGGGGAGATATGCTCACCTTGCTTATCTTTTGGCAAGAAGCAAATACGACATCGTTTAGAACGGTAGCTCTTTCACTAGACAAAAGCCAATTTTTCCTTCCTGCAAAACCCATCTGAACGTTGGAACTTTCATTTGCGGCATTTGGGCGCCCTCTGGCTGTGTCTGAATTGCTCTTATGTTCGCCTACGTCGCAGCAAAGGAAAAAAAACGATTGAGCTGATGTTTCCCCTCCAGGATGGTTCTGCCCTCTTGACCTGGGCGTGGATTCAAGGATAGAAATGTTATCCAAAATCGGGGTGACAAAATGTAACCGTATTTAGGGAGGCAGACGCCAAAGGCAAGTGCATCCGCTTTCAACTGGGGTAAGGTAAGTCCATTTTCGATGAACAGGGAGAAAACTTACCAGAATCTAATTACTATATTTAAATTCAGCGGGGTGGCAGTGTCAACCGCATACTAGGCTAGAAGTTTTGCAGTGGAACAAGGCTCCCCGACTGTGCAGGTATTTACAGTTTATACAGACCACACCAAATCAGACAAAGACATGCAAGCTGGATGTTCACACATGAAAGCCAAAGTGGCAGGGGAATTTTGCTGTCTTTTTCATTTTTTCTTTTTTCTGTTTGCCATTTAAATGAAATAGCAAAGAAGTAAATATGGTACAAAAACAGGGAAGCAAATTACAGCTAGGGTTTCCTCCAAAGCATTTTATTTATTTGGACGTAAATGTTCAATAATTTAATATGTTAAGTATACATCCCTCTTTCCAGCACATTATCTATGAAGCTAGATGTAGGGTTTCTCAACCTCCTGTTTTGGGCAGATAACTTTCCAACGGGGATGGGGGTGAACCTGTACTGTTGGCCTCTATCCATCCACTAGTTACCAGTAACACACACACACACACACACACACATATCACCACCACCACCACCACCACCAGTTGTGATGACAAAAATGTCTCCAGACATTGTCAAATGTCCCCTGGGAGGTAAAAGTCACTCCAGGTTGAAAACAACTGGGCTATAATTTTTTTTAACTGTCGTGAGCATGTCTCTAAGTCTTTACCCTATTAAATTAAATGAGCACTTACAATTTTATGCTCAAAACCTGTACTGAGTGTACTTGTTAGTGTATCTGTGTAGTTATTTCGTTTAGCATTTGGTTTTTATCCCTGTGATCTTCCAGGCATGTAAACTCATCTCAAAATTAGTAAATATATGTTCCCATTGTGTTTGCATGATAAGCCTCTGGATGTTATCTTCTTTCTATCTTCTCTTTTTTCAGTTTTTCAAAAAAAGACATAAAATTTAATGTCTTCGGTGATACTGGCTAAATTTTCATGATGGAGAAAACAAGCCTTTTAAAGGTGTGATTAGAATATAGATCATGGGTTATCATAGAAACAGGAGGCAAAAGCTTACACCAGTGAGACTGTGGGTCTCCTCAATTTTGTCTTCCATCAGATTTATTTGTTTACTTAAAAGATTTTTAAAGGAATTCTTCTTTAATAAAATAATGTAACTGGCTGATAGTGCTATTAACCTTAAGAATGGAAGGTTTTCCAGAATTTATAGACATACATCAAATGGTACCCAAAATGTTATATCCCAATACATTACTACATAAAATCCAATTTGATTAAGTTTTTAGTCTCCTTTTTAGTTGTTCATCTAACGTCTTACATTTTTAAGGTGCATTCTCTTGAAAGTTTTTTTTTTTTTTTTAAACACACACTTAGGAAATTAATGAATAAGCATTTAAAGCTCTGGAGTTGAGAAAATTTTTAACATTAACTATTGTGGATGTCACTAGCTGTTTAGATTATAGATGAATGAACTTGGGAGTAGATGTTAAAGGTGCAATTTATGACAAATTTAATTACCTTTCAACATTATACTCCTGAAAATAAAGATTGCTTTATTCTCCTAAAGGAATGAATAATTTTTTAATTAATAAAGCTAGACCTCCTGGGTTGTAAAATGAATTCCACTGTCATTTTCAATTGCCTACATATTTTGCTTCAGTGAGGCATAACCTGCATTATGGAAATATTAATCAAAAAGATAAATGATTCAGTGACTACTGATTTTTGCTAAATGATTTGCTGTAGAATTGCTTGCAATGTAATGGACTCATTGTCACCTAAATTAGTAGGTTTACAAAAACCTCAATATGTGTTCAGCTTTTCAAATTGTATCTATTGTCAGTTGAGACATATATAATAGATTATTATATAGACCTCATCTCACCTCCAAATCTCACCCACATCTCTGCTCTCGGTACCTCTCATATCACCCACCAAGGCTAAGCATCTTCCCAGTTCCCCATCCTTTCCTCCTAAACAGTAAAAAGAGAATTAAGATCCCAAATAAAACATGTAGACCAACATGGATGAAGCAAAGGCATGGTGACAGTAGTGTCACCCCAGTACTGCCTTAGCCACCTTTGCTTGACATCTTTTTGACTAGCTCCTGTTCAAGGCCACTGAATTAACGCAGACCCGCAGAGACCCATGTAGAGAATTTGATCAATTCAGCTCGACAGCTAAGTATTGGGTGAAGGACTGAACTGCTATCATTTGCTCACAAGATCTCTTCTACAAATTGCAAGCTAAAGGCCAAACAGCCAATATTACATATGGAAGCAGATAGCTTTTCTTTCTTAAATATGTTAATAGTTTTTAATCAAAGGAAAATATTTAAATCTGTATATTTACCTCATCTTTCTCCTTTTCTACCCTCCCTCTGGTGTTACAACCTCACCCTTCCCATAGCCAAGTGAAAGGACTTTGTTTCCATCCGTGGTTCTCAAGCAGGGGCTCTTCTGCGTCCCAGAGGACATGTGACAATATCTCCAGGCTTTGGGGGAAAAGACTGTAAGGGGAGACATGCTACTGGCATCTAATGGATAAAGATCAGGGTTGCTGCTAAACATCCTACAATGCACACAGAGCAGCCCCATAACAGGCAATTATCCATCCCAAAATGTCAATAATGGTGAGTTGAGAAACCTTGGTTTAAAACTTGATTTTTCTGAAGAGCACATGCTGCCTGGGGAACCGCCTCTTGCTGTGGTTCAGGGTGTCAGTAACAGGCAGCAGGTCTGGAGATGCAAAGATGTAACAGATTTTCCTTTTAGCAGGGGCTGCATTGTGCCCCGAGCCCTTCATTGCCACCTTCTTTGGCTAGAACATAGATCTAGGCGGTGGCTTCCAGAGCAATGACAAAGGTTACCATCCGGGATTATGAATTCCACTCTGTTACTACACGCTGAGTAACTGGAAGAAAACAGCTTACCCGGTCCCCTATTTCACGCTCCTCTTTATGTCCTGTAAGAGGATAGTTGGAAACCTGAGCCAACGTGTGCTTACCAGGAAGCATCGGACTTGAAATGCAAGGAGCAACCTGGCCTTGGTACCACATTGGGAACATTTTTGCCCAAGATAAAAGGTGGATAAAAAATAATCTTATCCTCCACCTGAATAGTTCTCATTCCCAACTCCTCCCTTTCATAGACCAGAATTTCCCCACCTATCCTTTCAATCCCAAAGCACTTTTTCTACTCACCAGCATTTTCTATTAAGGAAATACATACAACTAGGCATAGAAAACAAACTTACGGTTACCACAGGGGAAAAGGGGGAAGGGATAAATTAGGAGGTTGGGATTAACAGATACACACTACTATATATAAAACAGATAAACAACAAGGACCTACTGTAGAGCACAGGGAACTATACTCAATATTTTGTAATAACCTATAAGGGAAAAGACTCTGAAAAAGAATATATATATATGTATATATACATATGTGTGTGCATGTGTGTGTGTATGTGACTGAATCACTGTGCTGTATACTTGAAACTAACACAGTATTGTATATCAACTATACTTCAGTATAAAGAAAGAAAGAAAGAAAAGAAAATACATAAAACCAGTGATCAAAGGGTGTTTGCCTCACTAACCAGGGAGGGCTTTTTTCCAGGCAGTGCTTACCTGTTTCTACAGACACAAGGCAGGGGATTAGAACAGGGAGACCTTCGTCTTGGGAGAATAGTCCTTAATTCTTTGGCTTCCCTTCCCCCATAATCACCAGTTAAACCCTTCAAATAACATGTGACTTTCCAATGGCATAAAGAATGTTGTAGAACACTTTTTCACATGGCTTCCTTTTTGAGTAAATGAGACTGCAGAGGTTCCAACGTTAAATAGTGTGAACCTTAAGTCTAGCCCCATTTCTTGTTACCACCTGCTTCTCTCTCAGATCAGCCTCTACTGGTAATGAAAATATTTTTACTTTAACTCCAATGCAAGAAATGGTGCCCAAAATCAATTGGTAATTGCAAAAGCACGTTGCCAAACAGAATGCAGAGGATGCACTTTTTGCTGTAAATTAATAAAGCGATGCTGCTTTGCCTACTTCTCCAAGTGCAAATATTGTCAAATTCCAACATCTCCCTAACTCCGCTCTTTGGATAGACTCCCTAAGACTCCTGAACAGATGCCCTAACCCTCTTGCTTCTCAAGCCGAGGAATCTCCTACTCAGCTAAGTTCAACTCAATGTCAGAAAGAATGATTTCTCCCCAGACCAAAAAACAAAGTGAAACAGTGAGAAATGAGAGAGCCAGACTTAAAATGTAGTAAGGAAAGAGCTGGCATAAATAGTTGAGGATAGCCAAAACCAAACTAGCCAACCACAAAAGTAGCTACTGTGTCAGTAGTTTTAAGGGCACCCAAAAGCCATCGGTGAAAATGAGTGATGGGCCAGGGTATTGGACACAACAAGAAAATCATGGCTCCTGTCTTAAAGTATCAGCGTTTCTGGAGGACATGGGACAAAAAAGAAAAGCAATCTCATTGTAGTAATTAAAATATTCATCTGATCAAAATCAAACACAAGGAAAGATGTCAAAAACAACTTCTTAGGTGCCTAAAGGAAGTTGCTGCACAATATAGAGAGTATTATTGTCCCTATATTATGCTATAAATAAATATCAATACATGGGAAGCATCTGCAGGATTTTAGCCCAAACTGTCAATCGTAGCTTTCACTGGGAATTGGTGTCATTTCAGAGGTGGGACGGAGGTTTGCTCAGCTTTCTAGTACTGTGTTCTAAAGTTCTATGTTGAATGAATGTTTCTGCAATGAACGCTCATTACTTTGGGAATCAGAATATATAATTTTGTACGTTGCTCAGGAGACCTAGGCTGAGAAATCACTACTTGGAAACTGCTTTCTCATCAGCTTTCCTGACACTGTCTTTTTAACACCGTACTTCTGCTTCTTGCATCTCTCTGCTTCTTCACCTCTGAATTAGTGGCTCAGTTTGGATGAAGAATGTGGCCGCAGCCCTGGCACTCCCCTTTTGGCTGTGGGCCTGGGTCTCTGGGGTACCCTAATCCAGTCCACTTCTAATGCAGAAGACTGCCTCCTATCCTCAGCTTTTCAGGTGATTGCAGGAACAAGAAGGTTTTAGTCTACAGTTAGCCCCTGCTACTCCATCCTTGTATTGACCTAATGCATTGATGGACTCATAATCAACACAAAGTTCTGTTTTCTTTGTAGCATTGCTTTTCATGTTTTCCTCAGTCTATCAGTGAACTTCTAGTACACAGCATTGCTGCTGAATCAAAAATCACTTAAGCATTTTATCTTCTATTGAAGATCAATTATCTCCTTTCTGTTTTTTAACTCCTAATAATACTGCGGTGACAGCTTTGAACACATAGCCCTCATCTTTTAAAATATTTCCTCAGGGCTTCCCTGGTGGCACAGTGGTTGAGAATCTGCCTGCCAATGCAGGGGACACGGGTTCGAGCCCTGGTCTGGGAAGATCCCACATGCCGCGGAACAACTAGGCCCGTGAGCCGCAATTACTGAGCCTGCGCGTCTGGAGCCTGTGCTCCGCAACAAGAGAGGCCGGGATAGTGAGAGGCCCGCGCACCGCGATGAAGAGTGGCCCCCGCTCACCGCAACTAGAGAAAGCCCTAGCACAAAAACGAAGACCCAACACAGCCATAAATAAAATAAATTAATTAATTAATTTTAAAAAATTAAAAAAAAAAATATTTCCTCAGTTTCAGCTTCTGGAAATGGGACCCATAAATCAACGCTATGCTGATTTTTCTGACTTTTGCCCTCCAATAAGATTAAACAAATTTGGTGCAACCAAAAGAACCTAAGAGAACCCGTCTCCCCAGAGATTCAATGCCAAAACATTTTACAACTTTTCATAGGTGCAAAATGGTTTTAAGTTGCACATATCAATATTTAATTACTGACAAGATTAGACTCTGTTTTTCCAATGTTGATTCACTGCTTGCATTTCGTTTGGTGTAACAATGTCCTATGAAAATGTTACTGTCAATTCTATGGATAAAAGTCTTCTAACTGTTCATCCTTTTAATCATTGTTCAATGGGAAAATTGATTCTATTTTTATAGAGCCATTCTCTTTGACATCTGTTGAAATCCACTGGAGTATGACTAGGGGAGATTGTCCATCTCAGTGGCTGACAAGCTTGGCTTTTAGATGATAATGGTGTCAAATCCTAACTTTGCCTTCACTTTCTATCTTTATGAGTTTGAACACAATCCTTCCTGTCTTTTAGCCTTGGTCTTTTCATCGGAAAAATGGGAAAATTACCAACTTCATTGGGTTGTTCTGAAAATCATATAAGAAAATGGATTTAAAGCCCTTAGCCAATTCATAAAACACACTCACAAAAATGTGTCCTAAAGAAGCTAATTTTACAGCACCACCAACAGGACCATTAAGGAAGGGATAAAATAACAAGAGTTAAGTACTGAATCAGGGAGGATGGGAGGGCTCAGATAGCTATAACGGAAAACCTGAAGTATGTCGCTATGTTTCCATAAAGAATTTGGCTCTAAGCTTCCTGGCAGCCAAGAGAAAAAAATCAAAATGTTATAGGCTATTCATTTTTCTAAAAAGGGAAACATTTCAAGTGTGTCAGAAGGGACAGCTCTTCCTAGCAATCAACTTTAAGAAGACTGTATCACTACATCCCTTTCTGTAAAAGATGCTGAATTTCACAAAGGACAACTTTTCAATAATGACTTTTACTGGAGATACGGCAATGTTCTCATAAGGCCATTTATTATATCCACCTGCAAACTGCAGAAACCATCTCAGTATAATTCTGCTAAAGCATTTTTATGAAAAGAGTAAAAATCATGTGGTCCAGACCAGCAACTCTGTGTTGGAGCACATAGACAGATTCTCCATGTGGATGGAGGGTACAGGGAGGAAGCAGGGCGCCTCTCCTTGGACTGGGCAGAATGTCTATTGCTGGAGCAAGGTCTACTCAAGATACGCGTCCACCCTCACCCCCAGGCTCTGATGCCGCCTTTCCCCTTGAGTCTCAGGCAGAAGTTTTCAACCTGGGACTCCAGACTCCCCGGGGACCTAGGGGTGGCCATCAGGGAACTCTTCACCCCTCTCCCTTAGCTTCTTCTTACTAAATGCTTACTAGATATTTTCATGTGAAGTTTAAGCAAACACTGCAGCGCAAAAATTGACTTCTCAAGTATTGTTTTGGCAGAAAAATAATAAGAAAATATCTGTATTTTAAGGTTTTCTTTTTCTTCTTTTCAACTTAAGCCCCTAGCTTGTATTTTGGCACAGGTAGAGGGTTCCCCGATGTCTGCCAGAAGGGGTGCTGTGGGAGTCCGGCAATGGACACCCCACATCTTGTTGCCAGCTGCTTAAAATCTGCTCAAGGGCCTGCAAATTGCTCCAGAGGCTGAAAGCCTGAGGATGGAAGAGGCGGCCTGGGCCGGGAAGACTTTTGAGGGCAGTTGTTTCCTGTCAACCAGCTGGATGGCCTCAAAGATGCCATAAGTGGCTCCTGGGGAATGTTGGGAGCAGATCCAGGCTGGAGGGTGATGGCCCTGATGTCCTGCTGTGCAGAACGCCCTTCCGGGTGGGGCTTGCTACAGACCCCAGCTGAGGGCAGAGAAGCAGAGGGCACAAGCCTTTCTCTGATGGCTGAAAAAAACAGGGTTGGCCTAAAGGACACACTTAATTACTGATAGAAAATACCACCCACTGCATAGATTTATATTTTATACTCTGTTTCTTAAAGTTGGTATTAACTGATCATCTCAAAGGGATTGATACTTTTTTAAAGAGAAATTACAAACTGAAGTTAAACCTAGAATCCCTGCCTTCAAAAATATACAATCTAATGGAGAAGCTTATAATCCAGAAAGGGCCAGGTAGTAAATACTTTAGGTATTGCAAGCCATGAGATTTCTGTCTGCCACTGGGACTCTGCCATTTCACAGCAAAGCAGCCACATAGACCATAAAGACAAATGGACATGGCTGTGTCCCCATAAAACTTTATTTACAAAAACACATTGGCAACGCAGGGGACACGGGTTCGAGCCCTGGGCCAGGAAGACCCCCCACATGCCGCGGAGCAACTAAGCCCGTGCGCCACAACTACTGAGCCTGCGCTCTAGAGCCCGCGAGCCACAACTACTGAGCCCGTGTGCCACAACTACTGAAGCTGCGCGCCTAGAGCCCTTGCTCCGCAACAAGAGAAGCCACCGCAATGAGAAGCCCACACACCACAACGAAAAGTAGCCCCCGCTCGCCGCAACTAGAGAAAGCCCGCGCGCAGCAACAAAGACCCAACGCAGCCAAAAATTAAATAAATAAATTTATTTAAAAAAAAAAAAAAAGGCGTGTAAGCCATTTATTGAAAAAAAAAAGAACACATTGGCAGGTCAGCTTTGACACAAGGGCTGCAGTTTGCCCACCCCTGCTCTAGATCATTAGTAATTTCCTCCTGCTAAAATCACCAGTCACTGTATTTTCTTTTCACTAAGATAAACTCTACACATTCTTTTAAGTCTCCATGTCCATTCAGGTGTTTTTTTCATCCACTCAAAACATTTATGACTGCCTGAGTGACCTATAAAGTGATGAAAATTTGCATTTAATCCTGATTTTCATTAAAAGGGGGTTACACTCCCTTCTGGGGTTCATTTTATCTTAATCTCATTAATTTCACATTTTTTGTTCCCATAATTGAAATATGGCTTGAAATATTTGTCAGGCTAGTCTGGAATTATCTCCTTGTAAAGAAGCAAAATGGAAGAAAAGAAAGCAAATGAAGCCAGCCAAATAGAAGAAAAGATAACGCATCTAGGGAAATAAAATGATAGGCATAATAAGTACTGGACAGTGCAGGACATTTTTCTGAAAGGAACATTTTTAATATACAATAAAATGCTTTTCTTTCGAGATATAGGATATCAGATGAACACTGGTTAAATAAATAGATGCAGATCCCTTTGCATTCATCTCAGATTTATTCCTGGAGATTGTAGTTTATCATTTTGCGTCTGAATTGAATTCTTACCCTATCATTAAAAGTTGAGAACTGCTCAAAGGTTTAAGTCTAGTTCAGATCTAAAATGCAGTTAAAACAACAATGTTTTGACAATCTGTCTTTTAAAATCACATTCCCTTTAGAGCTGAAGGAAACCATGTGACCCAGGAATGCACAGCCAACACCACCTTCCACGTCCAGGTGGGCATCGCTAATCAATCAATATCAGTCAACCACAGCATTCTTTTCCTGGCCAAAAAATTCGTTGTAATACTACACCCAAGATGCCACTGCCAATTAGATCATACCCAAGGCTGATATGTAATTGTCATCTGCAATGTATTCCAGTCCCTCATTTTACAAATTGGGATGCCATAAGGTTAAAACATCTTCCCAAGTGCTAAGCAAGATCCTCATCAATTTGATGCCTTTTCGACTTCTATTTTCCATATACCAGATTACCCAGAGACCAGGGTCGGGTGGGAGTCGCCATTCTTGAAATATGAATTCATATGCAAACTAAACATTTATCAAGCAACTACTAAATGCCAGGAACTCTGCAAGAGTGCTGAGAATTCAGCAATAAACAAGGCGGGTGAAGTTCTTGTGGGCACAAGAGATAAAAACAAAATTTTGAGAAGTTTTATTGTGATAGGAAGCAGAGAAATGCAGCATTAGCTAGAGAGAATTTGCAGTTAGGGAAAGTTTTTTTTTAATGGCAGTTTTTGGAGCATGTGTTATGTTGAAGGAAATGTAGAAAGGAGGAAAACAGAAAGTAGGAGAACAAGGGGCTAATTACAGATGTAAAGTCCTTGAGTCCTTGGGAGGGCAAGAAGTATTTGGATCCAGAGAATAAAAACGGGACGAGCTGACCTTTACAGCAATAGGGATAGTTTGCTCACATACAGCAGGAAGAATCGTAGAGAAAATGGGCACACATGCCGGTAGAATATAAGGTTAGCAGGTTATGAAAGGGGGTTACATTTCCAAATTTTAACTTATATACGCAAGTCTTTGTGCTTCAAAACATAAGCTCCAGGAGGGTGGAGATTCTTGTCCATTGCATTCACTGTCATAAGCTGAGTATCTAGGACATCACTTGGTACACATTAGGAGGTCAAAAAATACTTATTGAAGGAAAAGTACTGCAGAGCACTTTTTTGCCAACTCTGGTTTTCCAAATGACCACAAGGTGGCAGGCTCGTACCAAGAAAACACTGTCACCTGGTTAGCTAATTGCTATAGTGTGATAAATGCTAAACCCAGAGAAATGGTGACTTTTTAATGAGCATTCAAATAAACTAGAAAACAATTTCTAGTATTGGGATGTGTATGAACTTACTTGTCTTGGCAAGCACTTACTTGACAGATAAGACTTTTTGTAACCATGAGAAAGGAAATAAAATGCAAAGATTGGCTAGGTACCCAAGAGTTTAAGATATGCTTCTGATGATGTGAAATTATTTCCTTTTAAAATCATTTCCCTTTAAAACAAAACTGAATAAATAAAATAAAATTATTTCCCTTTAAAACAATAACACTTAACTGCCTCAGCTATTTCTCAAATTTGGCAAGTTTCAGAGTCACTTGATGAATGTAAAACACTACAGAATCTCCAGAGTGAAACAAGATCCTCTTTGACATCACCTAAGCTGTCTGAAATCGAGATTCTAGAACCTGAATTTAATTTGTAGAAATAACATTAGATTGGCCCTTTTGTAAAGAACTCTCTTGGTGTTATTCCTCACAGATAATATCTTAATATTTTCTTTTTCTTTCCCAACTACCTCCTAGAATAATAACATACAGGGGAAATTTAATTCTTTCTCTTTTTAAAAAAGTAGCATACAGGGTTTGATTCTAACATTTCTGCATGATTAAGCCCTCGATATTGTGTTTTTGTTTTGTTTTGCTGGTTTTGTTTTGTCTATGGTAGGGTGTATTCCTCAAAATATGTGCTGCTCTTCCTGATGGAGGATAGGACGTCCCCACCCACTGATAGCAGGCATGGCCACGTGATTTGAGATGTGTCTCCATGAAATAGACTAAAACTTCCCTGACACATAGAGGTCAGGAGTGACCACGTGACTCGCTTTGGCCATTGAATGCAGGGGAGAAGTGACATGTATCGCTTCTGAATGGAAGTTTTAAGAACCAGCTCATGGTTTACCATCTCTCCTCTCTCATCACCTGAGACTACCACCGCCCACCCAGATGCTGCTCTAACCCCTGGGTCCCTAGTGATGCAGCCCCACAATGGACATGTCATGTGAATAAAAAGTAAGCGAGTGTTGTCATAATCCTCTGAGATCTGAGGGCTCTTTTCTACTGCAGCATAACTTAATCTAAATTGACTGATACAATATCTTGTATGGTGATTGTAAGAATAAGTGAACAAATACTTATAAAATGCTTAGCCTCAAGTGTGGTGTATATTAAGCAATGAATAAATGTTAAGTTATTAGTATCATTGATCATTTCCATTCATCCACTTTACCTACCATATTCATGATAAAAACATACTTAGGCTTTATTTAATTTGCATTAGAAAGTGTTAGCATCATAGAGAGGTTTAAAATGAGATTTAGAGTCTAATAAAGAGACTAAGACATACTTTACATGGAGAGCGATGGAAAGCGTGGTTAAGTGCCATCCACGGGGCGCACATACTCGAGAGTCATTTCTTGAACAGCTAGTGTTAATTTCCTTGATGCTGCTACTCTGCCTTTACAGCCCGTTCTTCAGAAGGTGCACATTTCTTTGACTGCTAAGTGCATTCGATGAAACCAAATTACTTAACCTGAGACACTCTGATTTTAAAATTCCATTCCATTAAATAATTTTGTGCTCTTCACTTATGTTCTCGGCATCAAGGAAGGGAAAGTACATACTCCCCTACTGGTCCTAACTGGTAACAAAGCAATGTCTGTTTGGTGCCAAATTAACATTATTTTTACATCCCCTTGATGTTTCTGCAAGAATGCATTCTAATGTCCCAAAGAATACAAATTTACTTTCCAGTTGGTGACAACTTAGTGTTCTTAATACAGCTTTTAATGCGTGCCTGTTAACAGCCAGCATGCTGTCATGTAGATTCTGGCCTGCAGCTCCCGCTGATTCTTTCAGCCCAGATCAAGCATCACCAATTCCACCCCGTCACACAATTCATAACAATAATTCTTCAGCTGGTCCCTTTAATGAAAGAGAAAGTGGTTTAAACTGTAATTCTTTTCCAGAAGTATTGGAAAGCCAGCTTACCTTACAGAACCTTCAAAGAGCCACAACTTCGAGGTGGGAGATACCCAAAGGCAGAGGGGCGGTGCAGGAGGGTGGTTGACAGTCTCTGCGTAGAATAAATGCAGCTCCAGCTTCCCTCCCAACCATTCAACAGAGGCAACCGCCTCCAAGCTCCCTGCCCCCAGCCTGGACTGGAAACTTGCTCTAGAGAAACTGACTCCGAGAAGCACCAGCCTAATGGTTACTGATGAGCACAGAAAGAGGATGAGGCAATAGGCCTGAAAAGTGCGGGAATTAACTGAGAGTCGCCCCGATAATAGTAGAATACCCAGCCCATTTCCCACAACCTGATGCCAGAAACGTTTTCCAGAACGTGTTACCTGTCTTTTCCTGCAGCCATAAAATACCCTTCAATAGGAGATTGGAGTCTTCTCTGGAGAAATGGCTCCCTAATGAAAAGGCCAGTTGGCCCTCTAACCAATATTTTAGTTTGACACCATTGTGAAGCCCACTTGCCCACAGCTCTGCCCACACAGAGAGCTGTAAATTGCTTTCAAGTGTCTTAGTCTAAATTACAAAAGGACAGCCAAGGATTACCAGGTATTTAAGAAAACTTGTAACATGACTTAGAGGAGAGTGATAGGAAGGACTCCGAGGGAAATAGAGATGATGCAGGAAACAGATGTGTGTGCTTGTGTGTGTGTGTGTGTGTGTGTGTGCGTGTGCATGTGTGTGTGTGTGTATACCATCAGAACTGTTTTTGTTTGTTTGTTTGTTTGTTTGTTTGTTCTTGGCCACGCTGCACGGCTTGCAGGATCTTAGTTCCCAGACCAGGGATTGAACCCAGGCCCCCCGCAGTGAAAGTGCCGAGTCCTAACCACTGGACTGCCAGGGAATTCCCCCATCAGAGCTATTAGAGAACAGAGTTTGTTCATAAAATAAGAACAGGAAGATATGAAACAAGCATCAAAGAGCAAGAGAGATTTCCTGAGAATTAAAAAAAAAATTATAGTCAAGAGATAAATTTTAATAGAAGATTAAAATATAATATGGAGCAAATTCTAGAAAGTAAAACAAAAATATTAAGAAATAGAAACTAGGAAAGAAAAGAAAGATAGGTATGGAATAAGAGGTCCAACATTTCTGAAATTCCAGAAAAAGAACAGAAAGGAAGAAATTGTCGACGAGTTTACAGAAAAATTTTCCCCAGAACTGAGGATCACAAGTCTCCAAATAAAAAAGGCACACTGAGTGCCAAGCACAATGTATGAAAATATCACAACAAAGCAGACTATCTTGAAATTCCCCAGTGATAAAGAGAAGATGCCAGAGCCTTTCAGAGAGGAAAGAAACACATGGAATCAGGAATAAGAATGGAAACACCAGAAGTGAGAGAGAAAACTTTTTAAATTCTAAAGGAAAATTGTTCTCAGTCTAGGATTTTATACCCAGCCAATCTATGCACCAAACGTAAGAGTGGAATAGACATTTGCAGACTTTTAAGGACCCCATCAGAATGGGGACCAACACCAAGGAGAAGTGAGACATGGAATCAAAAAAGGAGGATGCTGAACATAGGAGAGCATCAAAGGGAAGTCCCAGTAGAGCAACAGTGCCGCCAGTTCAGTCAACAACTGGTCCAGGCTAGATCAAGTGAATTAAAATCCAGAGGAGGAAGTTCTCCCAGCAAAACCTGAACCGAAAGCTTATATGATGCATTTGAGAATTTGGAAAATAATACTGACAGACACTTGTTAGTTCTACGAGAGCATTTGGAAATAAAATGTAATGACAGTTTCAGAGACAACGAAAGTTTGGAAAAAGAAATGAGCTCGTATACTCTACTTGGCTCAGTTATATAGTCATAAGTATGTAAATACTGACTAATAATTTAACAACAAATTGTGACTTATTAGGAAAATGCAAGGTTGACAAGGGGGAGGAAAAGATGGGGAGAAGAATACCCTATGTTTATATTCCTTAGCAGAAATTCAATAGATAGCCTATAAGTGACAATTCGAGACCTAGAGAAAGGGCAATAATACAGGGAGGAATTTGCCAGGAGAACCAAATAAGACTAGAAAGGGAATTCCTGTAAGGAACATGAAAAGAAAGGTGAGTGAGTAGAAAAATGGTATTTTTCATTATAAACTTTTTCTTACTTGTGACATCGTAAATTATGTGCACCTATTACCTTGATTATTTTAAGTTAACTAAAAAAAAAAGATAAAACACAGGTTCATCATCAAGGAATTACCAATCCAGTTGGGGAGATAAGACAGAAGCATGTAGAACTAGAATAATAATAATAAAAGTCTCAATAACAGGTAAAGACAATACTAGAAGATAACTCAGCAGGCAGTTTGACTAATTCCCAAAAGTTTATTTCCAGAGTCAGAGAGAGGAGCTCTTGCTGTAGCCTTGAGGTTATAAGGAAAGACTTTGTGGAGAGGTGAGATCCGGCCCAGGTTTTCTTGGAAAGGTAGAATTGTCTACTTGAACATGGGGAGGGTGGTCCAAGGACTTTAAAGGCAAAAATGAGGGATACTTGAAGGGAACAGAGAGCAATCCACTTAGACAAGTCTAACTGTGTACACCCAGTATGGCCCCAGCTGTCTGACCATCTGAGCAGGAAAAGCCAGTGGAGACCAGGTCTTGGAGCGTCTTGGAAGTGGGGCTAAACAGTTTGGACTTTTTATCTGTAGACAGTGGTCCCCAAAGAGATGCACGTTCACCCTGAAAGTACACAAAATGGGAGGCAACAAGAGCATACGGGGTCTTCTCTTTTGTCAGCATTAAATATAGCAATGGACACCGATGTCCTCACTCAGCCTGTGTGTCAGAGGGCCCGTGAGTGTGGAAGTTTATCCCAAAGGGGAGTGGGTGACCAAAGGGGCTCCTCTTTGTTTCTTCACTTCCTATTTATTGTCACGTTTTGCAGTGCAGACAGTTCATGTTTTAGCTTAATTAACCCTCAAAAAAACGGACAAGTGGCTTAAATAGATTCCCAGAAAGAAATGGCATACTGAACATAAAGCCAACACAAACAAGCAACAGGAAAATGTCAGGGCAGATATATCTCTACTTCAGCATGAGGTAAAAGCAGCGGTAATCAGATCACCTCTGATAATACTATGGACAAAAAGTTTTAAGACACCAGGAAGATGCATTGTCATGAGGATTTGCACCCACTATTATTAAAGAGGAACCTCGCCCTAAAAGTAAACCGTGCCTGGAGGTGACAGCTAATGGCGGGATTGAGCAACATGATTAGCAAGACATCTAGAAATACTTTCTATTTCTGCATAGATTTACCTTTTAAAGCTTCCTGTTGTTGTGTGCTTTATCATGTACCTATGCTTAGTATAATTGTATTTGCGTATTATTTATATGACTTGTGAATTTTTTTTCTCCACGGATTGTACGCAGGATCAAAAGAGCTTTGAGCCCGCTACTGTAGATGATGGGAATTTCATAAGGTCTGGGGACTGCAGAAGGCTGTGCTCAGAATTCTACTGGAGGGAAAAGACTTAGTCCTGTGGGGATGGGTTCCATGAATATTTACAACAGCACAGTCATGTAACCATAATGAGCTAAATGAGATTAATCTATTAGCCCTTGAATTGCAATGATGGAATAAATTGGAGGAATACTGCAAAGGACCAAGAAAAGAGTCCTGGCTGGTTTAATAAGGGAGGGCATTTGTCATGACACTGCCTGGTAAAAACAACCATCAACAGCATAAAGCGCGATAATACTACTAACTTTATGACTATCATTCCTTGTTTGTCCCTAGGCAACTGTATTCTGCTTAAAACTTTATTTTCAGTTATACACAGGGTTATGTACCTAGGGGCACTCTCTTTTATTTTTTTAATTTATTTTATTGAAGTGTAGTTGATTTACAATGTTGTGTTAATTTCTGCCATACAGCAAAGTGATTCAGTTATACATATACGTACATTCTTTTTCATATTCTTTTCCATTATGGTTTATCACAGGATATTGAATATAGCTCCCTGTGCTATACAGTAGGACCTTGTTGTTTATGCATTCTATATATAATATAATCCTGCTGATCCCAAACTCCCAATCCATCCCTCTCCCACCCCCTCCCCCTTGGCAACTACAAGTCTGTTCTTTACGTCTGTCAGAGATCTTTCTTGATGCTCTTAGTCTAAAGGAATAATTTAAGGTTATGAACACTCAGTCCTTCCCCGTTTTTAAGGTGCTTTCACACTAATTGGATGTTTGAGGTATAAAGACGTGAATAGTTAAGATTTCTGTGGCACTCAGCATGCCTCTGCTGGTGTTCTAAGAACTTTACACAGGATTAAATGTGTAACTTAATCCTCACCCAAAATCCCTATAAATTGGTACCCATTTCTTACCCATCATCTTACCCATTTCCCAGATGGAGAAATTGAGACCCAGAGAAGATAAATAACTTGCCCACCATCAACTGGTAAAGCTGGATCCCAGCCCAGCAAGTCTAGCTCCAAGCCACACTAAACTGCGACAAGAATGTAATCAGTGTAATAGCTCACAAATACCTTCACAGGACATGTATTTCCTTTTGAGTTGTCAAACCATTCAACTCTGTAAGTTTCCCAGACTTTTGCTCCAAAATTTGCGGATCAGAAAATAAACCAATTTATTTTCTGTTGACTGGTAGAGAGACACTGAAGCCTCCTCCAATCCTAGACACGGCTCATAAGTTGACACATAAAAAGTAATGATTAGGGGATTCCCTGGTGGCGCAGTGGTTGAGAGTCCGCCTGCCAACGCAGGGGACACGGGTTTGTGCCCCGGTCCAGGAGGATCCCACACGCCACGGAGCAACTGGGCCCGTGAGCCACAGCTACTGAGCCTGTGCGTCTGGAGCCTGTGCTCCGCAACAAGAGAGGCCGTGACAGTGAGAGGCCCACGCACCGCGATGAAGAGTGGCCCCCGCTCGCCGCAACTGGAGAAAGCCCTCGCACAGAAACGAAGACCCAACACAGCCAAGAATAAACAAATTTAAAAAAATTAATTTATAAAAAAAAAAAGTAATGATTAGAATACACAAAGGACTGAGATCAGTGACCGAAAAGGTGCAGTAAAATGTCGACAGTTGGAAAATAGCATTAAATGTGGGAATAGTGAATGACTTTTACTATATAGGAAATGTGTTGAACATAGTCTTAGAATATTGGAGACTACATTAGTTTTCTGTGGCTACCTTAACAAGTGACCACAAACTTGGTGGCTTAAAACAACAGAAGGTATTCTCTCCCAGTTCTAGAGGCCAGAAGTCCAAAATCAAGGTGCTGGCAGGGCCACACGCCCTCGGCAGGCTCTGGGGGAGAATCCTTTCCTTGCCTCTTCCAGCTTCTGGGAGCTGCCAGCATTCCCTGGCCTGTGGCCGTATCCCAGTCTCTGCTCCCATCTCCGTATCACCTTTTCTGTGTGTCTCTCCCACATGTGTCTTTCATGAGGACACTTGTCACTGGATATAGAACCCACTGAGATAATCCAAGATGATCTTCCATCTGAAGATCCTTAACTTAATTAGATCTGCAAAGTCCCTTTTCCCAAACAAGGTAGCATTCACATGTTCCAGGGATTAGGACGTGAACATTTCTCTTTTTATGGGGGGTGGGGAAAGGGGCATCATTAAGTTCACGACAGAGACACCAACAAAATCAACAAACTGGGTTAAATAGTTGAAATATACAACTAATTCAAAGGTTGGCAGCATAAGACAAGGCAAATGGAAGGATACACAACCAATAAAAATATGAGGAGTGTGCAATGCACAGACACTCAAAATGGACAGAATAGGAAAATGCCTAAATTGTGTAAATGTTCAATGTCAATTGGACATTAGGACACTGTGGCCCATTTGGAACAATACATGTGAAGAAGGAACTAAATTTGAAAAAAAACAATAACTAACAAATATTTGTAAAATAATGGCTTTAAAGAAAGGATAAAAAGATTGAGCATCAATAAGAGAAAGCTTAGACGATAAAATAACTGATCCAAGCCCAGGGGTAGAAGGCTCTCAAGAAAGTCCTCTGCTGTTGCCTTTTCTTCGGCTCACAGGGCTACTAGTAGGTAAAGGTTGTATCTCAGGGGGTTGGGGTTAGGAGTGAGGCTGGGTGTCAGGAGACCCCAGCCCAGGCACCCACCACCTTGAGGTGTTCAAGGCTCCAATGTTGGGCAGTGGTGCATACGGAGTAGTGCCAGCCCCTCCAAGAGCATTTTAGTGAAACTGTGCTTGGTCCTTTGCCTCTTCCAGGTGAATGAGTGACTTCATAGTATGCGGAAATTCAACTACGTGATTTTAGGCCCACTCTGGCTCTAAATTGCTGATTCTAAGGGTCTGCGGATTTCCTTTTTGAGAGCGAGCATTCCTGAGGGTAGGATTACCGTGTACGAGGATGCTTTGGCCCTAAGCGTGAGCACAGCCCATCTGTCTGGGATGCTTCGCACGTGGTTCTGCACTAACCTGGAAGGGTTAACCAGGCACTGTCTTTGGGTCCTGTGGTCCCCAAGGTTCTCAGAAGCCTGAACTTCTCATGTGCCCTTCACAGCATGCAGAGCCCAGCAGGGAACAAGCTCTGTAGCCCTAGACGGCAAACTCTGTCTCTCACAATTCATCTCTCCTTACACAGCAGTGGGTCCTGAGTCCAATTTCAAAGAAATCAGGTAGTGGAGGTGCTCTCCAAATCATGCCAGGGAGGGTCAAAGTTCAGGAGCCAAGTTCCCACACCGTACCCCAAAGCCAGTTCACAGACAGCTGCCAATTCAGGACAAACTTTTCCCTGTTCCGTGGTGAAATGAAAGACAAGGAAGGGCAAGTGTGTGTGTGTGTGTGTGTGTGTGTGTGTGTTGTGTCTATGCATACACATACACACATGTATAACATATACAGAAAACACAATTTCCACCGGAAGAAATGTCCTTCTATAATTATGTCTTATCTTTCGTATATAATTGTTCTCTCTTTTATGAACTAATGTGGAGAGTAGTGGTTTAATTATTACTTTTAATGCCATTCATTGGGGAAAACTTTTTTAATTAGCAGTCTTTTTTTAATTCCCCATTTAAAACTTTCTTTTATTTTTGGCTTGCGTGTAAAATCTCAATGTCTGGGAATCTCTGCGATAGCTTTAGAGAAGACTAGAGAAACCTCACCCCAGATCTGTTTCCCGTACAAGACAATCCTTGCTTGAATCCCTTGGCTTTGCAGCCGTGCAGTCTCCTGGACGCTACAGAGCCAGGAAGGGAGGCCAGGGCCTTCAGCTCCACCCCAATTATGGACCAGAAGGAGACGGAGCCAGCAGGGCAGCTGGAGATCCGGGTCTTAGCCGAATAAAATGGGGATAAAGTCACAGGCAGAATATCTTTATGCAAAGCAGCAAGAAAGTGGCCTTTATCTGGGGACCTGCTGTTTCCTCCCCATGCACTTGTTACAAGCCCTCTGGCAGAAAATAGAGGTCAGACTCTGGCTGTGTGAATTCATATCCTTATCCTGAATTGTTTAGTCATGATAATCTCAGTTTTAAAGCTTCACTATAGGGCTTCCCTGGTGGCGCAGTGGTTGAGAATCTGCCTGCCAATGCAGGGGACACGGGTTCGAGCCCTGGTCCGGGAAGATCCCACATGCTGCGGAGCAACTAAACCCGTGCGCCACAACTACTGAGCCTGTGCTCTAGAGCCTGCGAGCCACAAGTACTGAGCCTGTGTGCCGCAACTACTGAAGCTCGTACACCTAGAGCCCGTGCTCCATAACAAGAGAAGCCACTGCAATGCAACGAAGAGTAGCCCCCGCTCACCGCAACTAGAGAAAGCCCGCGTGCAGCAATGAAGACCCAACACAGCCAAAAATAAAAAAATAAAATAAATAAATTTATTTTTTAAAAAAATCTTCACTATAGCCATATTTTCAGCATTTTAGTTTTCGAGGCACCTATATCACGTTACCAACCACAGTTCAGAAAGTCCTTATGGTCATTTCCTTCTGTGCTTATTTCCTTACATCTCCCTTCCTTCTCCCTTCTCTTGAAACAAGCAAGAGGGGACATGCAGAGAATTTCATGTGAACAGTCAGAGGATTATACGTATACAAAATCTGGTCATGTATTGAAGTGAACTTTCGTTGGAAAAAAAAAGAAGAAACGAAATACGAATCCACTTTAGAAAACAATGAGTTTGTTAAAATGCATTCTTCTATTTCTGTCAAGTGATCAACCGTGAGAACCTTATTATAAAATTATCCACTAGGGAGCACTGCAGTCAAAGCAGACCAGAATGAACTCTAAACCTTTCATCAACTGGGATAAACTCAAGTCATTTCACTAATATTGTCAAAAGCATATTGTTTTCACAAAATGAGAGGCCACCTTTTTCACATTTTGTTGAAGGGGAAAAAGTCCATTTTCTGGCAGCAGAAGCTAAAAAGTCGCTCACTCTGGGCATCCAGAATTGACTCCTTACTAAGGTTAATATACATGAAGCTGCATGAGAATGTGAACCAAGCCGGTCAGGTCAGAGGTTAACAGCGGGTCTTGTAATTGTCGCACCGCACTGGCTCTGCTGAAAATGTCCTCCCCCCTCCTTTCTCCTCTCCCCATCCCCTCGTCACCCCTGCTGATAAACACAAACAAGAAAATTTAGGGGACTCAGAGAAGCTTTAAAATAAGATTTAGGAGTAGAAGGCATTTAATTTCATAATGCAGCTGACATCACCAGCTGCCTCCAGCTGAGTGAGGGCCTAATCTCGAGGGGGATGTGGTCCCTTTGCCTCAGAAGGTCAAGAGGGGCTCCTTTGTGGCTGCAGGAAATGGAGCGGAGGAAAACGAAGTGCAGTGCAAGAGGCCAGAAGCACGTATTCTGACCCATTTCTTAAAAGCATTTGACTGTTGCATTTAACTAACTCCATTTTTTAAAGTATTTGATTTATTTGTTAAACTAAAACTAAATTTATTGGGCTGAGAGCAGAACAGCTGAGGCTCGGGGCTAGTGGAGGGCATGATGGAACCCTGGGCAAAAGCTACAGCAAAGGCACCATAAAGGTACGTACAGCACAATTCAAGTCCCTACAGCTCAGTCCCTGGGCTTCCCGCCTGCCCTCTAAAGTGCCCTCAGACGCCTTACCCATGCAGAGAAGTTACCAGTGCCTCAATCACCCGGGCAAAGGGAAGATTTAGTTTTAACTTGGTCAGCGTTGTAGGTCGAATTGTGTCCCCCTGCCCCAAAATAATGTGTTGAAGTCCTAACTCCCCAACACACCTGAATGTGACTTTATTTGGAAAGTAGTTCTTTGAAGATGTGATCAAATTAAGATGAGGTCATTAGGGTGGGCCCTAATCCAGTATGACTGTTGTCCTTAAAAGAAGAGGAAGTTTCGACGCTGAGACACACAGAGAGAAGATGCATGTGATGAAAGAGGCAGAGATTGGGGTCATCCATCTACAAGCTAGGAACCCCAAGGATTGCGGACAATGGCTAGGAAAGAAGGATGGCCCACATTCTCCCTCGGAGCCCACAGAAGAAACTAGTCCAGCTCACACCCTGATCCCAGACTTCCAGCATCCATGATTCTGTTGTTTTAAGCCACCTAGTTTATGGCACTTTGTTACTGCATCCCTAGGAAGGTAATTATTTATGACCAAACTCAGAAACAGTAGGATGGAATTCTGGGAATGGCAGTGAAGAGAGACTTAACTTACTATGTAAGGCTTTAAAGAATTTTTCCTCTGTTTTCTCCCTTTCGCTTCCTTTTCTGCTGTCTAACCAACCCCGCTATTCCAATTTTTTATGAAATATAAAACACTATTTTTATTTATCTTTACATGCACAGCTCTTAATGCTTTCTAGAGATATGTCCTTTTTTTTTCCTGGTACATTTTATAGTTCTCCTCAACTACCTAGAAACTTCACAGAGCAGATGGCATTTTTAAAGCATCTTGCTCCCTTGAGTTGCTCAAAGGATGACATAAATGTTCCCTTATTCTTCACGACATCTTAAAGAAAGAGATTTTTTTTTAATGAACAGTTATTTTAAACCTCAGGGAATATAGAGCCAAGTTAAGCATCTTGTCCTAAATCACACAGCCTTTCAGTGGATGAACAGGGTTTGGGAGACAGATCTCCCAACTCCTTGTATACAGTAGTTTCCCCTTATCTGAGGTTTCATTTTGCATGGTTTTAATTACCTGAGGTCAACCGCGGTCCAAAAATATTACAAGGAAAATTCCAGAAGTAAACAATTCATAAATTTTAAATTGCACACCGTTCTGAGTAGCATGATGAAATCTCACACTGTCCCACTCTGTCTCACCAAGAACATGAATCATCCCTTTGTCCAGCATACCCATCTGTTGGTATAGAAAAAAACATAACATATCGGATTTGTTATTATCTGTGATTTCAGGCATCCACTGGGGGTCTTGGAACGTATCCCCATGGATAAGGGGGGGGGCTACTGTGGTCTCTTTTAAATATTGTACAGTTCTATTTTATTCTTAATTATCCACCAATAAGAGAAGAGTGCAGAAATCCTCCAAAATCAGGGTCAATCAAAAGTTGCCTTTTGGGTGCCTTTTCTGTATTTTGGATAGAAATGTGTCTGATTCTCTGGGACTTCACAAAACCTCAAGCCATGTGGTACAAGTACATTGTCATGTTCTAATTTCTCAGTATCCATGAGAGTTTCTTCTCCCTTCCTCCCCATTGCATCGCTGGAAAAGGGCCAGCCACCTCTCAGAATATGGGAAAGATCAAGCCGAGCTAAACCTTCTCCCCAGCTTTCCTGGCTCCCCACGTCCCTGTGGCACAGGAAGAGCATTAGCTTGCTGGTTCTGTGCGCCAAGATCGCTCAGAATGCCTTAGGCAGCCCTTGGTCCTATTCCCTCTGCCGTCCCTATGTTGCCTCCCAAAGAGCAGTGCCATCTTCCAGGTCTGGCTCACGCTAGGACAGAATCCCTTATCCTTGCTGTGACTCAGCAGGGTTGAGTCAGACTGGAATTTCCGAAATTACCAAAGAAAAATTTAAGGGAAATCAAAGAAAGTCAAGGAAGCAGAGAAGCATAGCTGGGTTTGTCCCAGGCCTCAGAGGTCCTGTCCCATTCCTCATCGGAGCTCAGACAATGAATTCAGATGATGAAGACCACCTCCTGGTGTCCCAGATACTGAGTCATTATCAGGTGAAGGGTGCCATCCTGCCTCCCTGCCAAGCCAGTGTCCTAGACGGATCACCCCCCTGGGATCAAGGCCATTACTGGCCTAAGGCCCAATCCCCAGCTGAGAGGTAGAGGATAAGATTCTTCACATAGGGAGTGGCTTAGCCCCATATTCATCCTTTTAATGGAAGAATTATGAAAGTACAACCTTAGAATAAACATGAATCTCACACAAGATGAATTACATACACATCACAGCCCGTGTAGGTTGCAGGGAACGTAATTCATCTGACCAAGGCTGAAGGTTCCAGCTAGTGACACAGGAAGACGAGGATGTGATGGATAAGAAGGCAGTGACACTGGCGGTGAAGGGGGGACACGCAGACCAGGACGTTGTCATTAGGATGTGGGACGGGCATGCGGCAGAGGCAGGGAATCTCTGGTGGGAAATAGCTTAGGTTGTTGCAAAGAACACTGAAGTTTCCCCAGATGGTGGTGGGTTTGGGAAGGAAAAGTAGCAGCCAGATATAATAGTTAATAATTCTTGAGTTATGCCTGAGACGTGCCAATCACTTGACTTGGATCTTCTCATTCCGTCCTTTCGACAACCACATGCTCTAGGAATTCCTGTTATCTGCATTTTAGAGAGGAGTTCATAACCCTAAAAACACGCAGTCACTTGGCCAAAAGTCACACAAACTAGCGAGTACAAAGCGGAAATTAGAATCCAAGTCAGCAGGTATTGCAGCCGGGGTCTTGACACTATATAGGTACACACACACACACACACACACACACACACACACTCACAGTCACATCTTAATTGAAGTGGGGAGGTGGGAGGGAGCAGTCACCAAGCCATCCCATAGGGGACAGTCAGGAGGAAAGGGAGAGGAACCACACAATGTCAAGCACCAAACAGACGGAGGATATTTTCCAAAAAAGAAGAAAAGTGATGGATTGCAAGTGATTGGGGGAGGGGCGGGAGGGGGCGGAGGAGAGGAGACTGACATAACCTTGAGTCCCCACCCTGGCCGGTGGAAGGTGGAAAAGTGAACAGAAAGCCAGATTGCAGGTAAGGTTGGCATCCTCTGAAGGCTCTGAGAATGCAGAAGAGATTATCCGGCTTGTAACCAGGATGCAGCCAGCGCTGTGGGAAGATCTGGAGCACAGGCGGAGTCAGAAGTCCTCGCGAGAGACCCACAGAGCAGCAGGGAGCACGGGAGACACATTACCGGAGGGGCCAGCCCCTGGGCGATCCCTGGAGACAACAGAACGGCAGACACGATGGGACTCGCCGGCCTCCAGGAGCCCCACAAGCGTCCAGTCGGTTCCAGTCCGCTGAGCCCCCGGGGCACCGGAGCGCTCGGTGGGCTGGGCGCCACCCCAGGTGGAAGGGGGATCTTTGGGGCCGCAGATACCCTGGAGGAGGAAGCGATTCTGCTTCTCCCGCTGACGGCTGGGAGCCCTCAGTCCCGCAGGAGGAGAATTAACCAGTCTAGGAAGCTTACCCTGGCGTGACAGCGAAGGTAAAATAATCTGCCTAATATACATGCCTTTTTCCACTGGAAAATCTGAACCAGAGGACAATTTGCCTTAAAGCATGACTGTACCTTCTGCTTGTCTGGAAGGGGTGGGACACGGAGTCACCCAAAGGAGCCAGACCTGTAGTAATTAGGATAATTAAGACCCGGGAACGGAAGTGCTCTCTTCCGGCCCTAGGTAAAGTCGAGTTACGTAGCAGCCACATGACTAATCTCGGGATCACTGGTTTTAGGCTATTTTTCTAATCTTCCCTTTCTGTTTGTGCTTGGAAACGATCTCAACCAGCCGCTAACGGTACGTCATAGACTTTCTCAACCGTCTTGTTCTCCTGCCATCTCTGACCCCTCCCAGGCTGGATTGTGTTGAAATAGTTTTTGAGTGTGCTTTTAAAGTTCCAAGAAAACATTTTTTTTTAAGTCTCTTTAAAAGATGAGTTGGAACTGAATGGAATCCGTGCTTCTGTTAAGGTCCCCTTGAAGCCTCTTGCAAGTTGAGAGCAGTCCAATACGAGGGCCATGATCATTTCTCTTGGCCACTGTTTTCTTTCTCTTTTTTCCTTTTTTGTTTTTTTTTTTTTTGTCTTTTGGTTTTTTGTTTTTTTTTTTTTGGTAAGGAAAGTTCCAAACATGCACAACAGCATGGAGGAAAGAATAATAACGCCCTATGTATCCATCACTCAGATCCAGCAATCATCAGCTCATTTTAGCCACTATCTTCAGTATTCCTTTAAAAATGCATTAAAATGTGGCACACAGTTTGGAGTACGATCCCCCATTCCTTCCATATTTCCTCTTACACTGGAACCCAGATTTGAAATAGTTCTCAGCACAAATGACATATAATCTGTTTTTGCAAACTGTTCCTAGATTCTGAATTTCAAATAGATTTCAGGGAAATCATTAGGTGATAGGAATTAGGAGCCTCCTTACAAAGGAATTTATCTCATTGTCACTTATTATTCTGAACGTGGCTCTAAAACAAACTGATTCTTTATGCCAGGCTCACATTTTACCTGGGGATTTTAACCACATGCAGCAAATTCTGGTAAGAAGCTTTAAAATTTTCCCAGGTAAAGAAATGCTCGTGGTGGCAGGATCGGGGCAGGAATAAGAAGGAGGGGGGCGGGGTACAAATAATATTGGATTTCTGTAACCTCCAGCCAAGTCATGCAAGTTTACATTTCGGACTGTTGAAAAAGAGTCCATGGAGGTTACTTTAGGGTGAGTCAACGGAGACTACTCTAGAGAGAGTCTGACTATTCTTGAGCAAGGGGGAGAGGTTGGTCCGTCTGTTGAGAGTTTCTCAAATGTAGCTCGTCACTTCCTTCCTTCCTTCTTCCTTCCTTCTTTCCCTCTTTCTTTCTGTCTTTCTAAAGAGCCTGGCCTTATTAAGAAAAAGAGAATTCACATCATCAGTACTAGCAGTCACACAATCACTCTCCTGTTTTCTGTTAGCAGGTGAAATTGAAAAGAAAAAAATATAAGCAGTAGGTACCAATTCTCGCTCAAGATCTAGCCATGTAATTTATTTCCAGAGTCACTGGAAACCTCCAATTGTGGGATTTGATAAACTCAAATGACGGCCTCCAAATCCTGACCATGTCTACGTAACAGCAAACAATAGGTTTAGCATGAAATAGATCCGGGCTGAAATCTTGGCCAGAGGCATCTCCACTTCCACGTGTATTCCTCCCTGGAAAAAAATGCTTAAGGAAGACACGTCTCTAAAATGAATGCCTTCCCACAGAGGAGGGTGGATTCCATAGCTTACACACACACACCATACACAGATAGAAATAAGGAGACCCATTCTCTTGGGCCATGAATGCCCTGGAAGGCTCCTCACTGTCAGGCAAACATCCTGAAATGGAAGGGTTTCCTCAAGGACCCCAGAGGTGGTTGCATCCACTTGGGACAACCTTTCGCGATTCTTTACCATCTGCAGAGGTGCGAAAGAGAGGACCACCCTCCAGAGAGTTAGTGGCTGGGTTTTGTCTGCGCTCCATCAGGGATTTAAATTTCAGGACCTAATTTCTTCAGCTCTGATGTAAAAGGAGGAAGTGAACGAGATGATTTCTGAAAGTCTAAAGGCAGCTCTAAATACATAGTAAACTATGAACACAGACCAGGGCTCGGACTTTGCCGGCATCAAACCTTAACTCCACGCATCCAAGCTGTGTGTCCACGGGAATGTCACTTGATTTCTTCTGCCGTCTAGAGAGAGGAATACCTATGTCACAGGTTCTTATAAGGACTGAATTCTTTCAACATATATAAAGCACCTGACCTATGGAATATGCCACATTGCTAGTACCCTCCTTCCTAAAATGCTATGATTTCAAACATCAAAGAATCTGGGAAGGTTGCCTTTCTGTAACACAGCTAGATAATTCAGTCCAAAATATTTCCCACTCTAACTTCTTACTCATAGTAGCATGAAAATTATACAAGTCTGGGTCAGTACTACTGAAAAATACTCATGAGGTCGAAGTGTTTCAAAGTTCGTTTCTTACATGAGATATTCTACATTTTTTCCCCTTATTTGTTCCAAGTCACTCAGAAATTTTTAAAAATGATACATGTTAAACCAAGCTGAGAAAGTGAAGTCTTTACAAAGTTTATGTTGCTAATTAAATTAAGGTTTCTAGCAGATCAAGTCCAAATGACTGGGTTCAACCAAATATTTCCTTTGATCTCGAGATTTTTTTACTTCAAAGACTAGCCAACAGGATTGCACAGTCTGCCAGGGGCCCCTCCCATCCCTACAATGAGGGGCTCATGGTGAAAGAAGAACTTCTGAGGGTCTGCTTCAGAGCAGTGAACCCGGCAGGGACTGGCCCTCACCCAGGGTGAGGTGTCTTGGGAGAAAAGAAATGAGTCGGAAGATGTGGGTTCGGGCAGCTTGCGTCTGCCAATTACCCACATCCCGTGAGAAAGTCACTTGACCTCAACCTTCCTGTGAAATGAGACAATAAAGCCTAACCTATTTATCTTGCAGACTTGATATAATGTTGGGTCTTTGGATACACCAAATATTGAAATAAGATGAAGAAATAAAACCCCAGCGGGATCCTACAGCAGTTTCTTTTCTCCCAGGAAGAGTTTTTCCACAATTGTTATCTCTGGTGCTTTAATAGTAGGTGCACATGAATTCTTTGCTGAATAAGTAAAGGGACAAATAAAGAGAGTGGTGAAGATTGGACCCAGGACTGTCTGCCACTTAGGTTTGCTCTTTCCTCCTCTCAGACCATCCTATGCATCCTGCCATTGCAGCCCTGGCTCTACTTAGTCCTGGGATGTCGTAAAATTCTTTTTTACTACAAGGGTTGGGGCAGTGTGGAGAAAGGCAATGGAGAAGGTAGAGCCACCCAGCAGCAGGGAAGGAAGGAGGATGGCTCTGGGGATGGAAAGGGATTTCCTGCTCCACCTGTGAATGGGCGACTGCTCTGTCCCTGCTCAATGTGTCACATGCTGTCTTGGACAAGAGAGTCTCAGCATTATTCCCATAAACCCATGTTTACTTCTAACTGAATGAATCGAACATTCATAGCTTTCCAAATTTTCATCAGCCTGGAGAGACAAACACCCTACTTATTATCAGTGAAATACAACTTCAAGTTGGCCTGAATTCTTAGTCACAGAAGAGGGCTTGAGAGACTGGGGAGCCCAAACGCTGACTCCATGATGAGAACATAATGAACAGACTTGAAGAATTTGCGCTGCAGACTTGTATGCATGATTTTCAAGTCTCCCTATCTCTCTGAGTTTCTCTTTTGCACATTACCTCTGGACAAGCTTCATTTATCAGAATCAGAGATTAGGGCAGGAGCTGAAAGACAGAGCTTTGCTGTAATATAAGCTCCAGGGTAAGCACAGATGGAATCCCCCCGTGAGCATCTCTATCTAGATATTTCGACATCGGTGTTCCCAGGCCTCAGATGGATTGTTCCTCCCGGACGTTGGGATGGTTTCCTAATCCATGTCAGCTGTGAATCAGCCCTTGGTGGAGGTGTGATACAGTGGACCAGCATGGTCAGGAACTCCAGATGAAGGAGACCCACTCAAAGATACAGTATCAGTTAGGATGTCTGAGGCTGCAAGTCACAGGAAACCAACCTTAAGTGGCTTAAACATAAGGACGTGTATTCGTCTCACATACCAAGAAGTCTAGGGAATTGGTGGTTTCAGGGTTATGCCGTTCTCTCGGTTCTGGAAAGGCAGGATGGTGCCGCAGTGAGGGGCACAGCCTCTGCCGTCAGTGTCCCTGGGTTCAAATCCCAGCTTTGGTGCTTCCTGGTTGTGGGACTTCTGACAAGTTAACTTCTCTGAGCTTCAGTTCTCTCCGCTGTGAAACTGGAGGTGACACAGTACCTCCCTCCCAGGGGCCTTGCTAGCATTACATTAGTACGTGTAAACTGCTTGGCCAGGGCCTGATGTGTAATAAGCACTACGTAAATGTTGGAGGGGGGGTGGTTGTTTTTTGTTTTTTGTGTTTTTTCTGGCCGCGTGGCTTGTGGGACTTAGTTCCCCAACCAGGGATTGAAACTGGACCCTCGGCAGTGAGAACACAGAGTCGTAACCACTGGACCTCCAGGAAGTCCCCATACATGTTAGTTTGTATCATCTTTATTTATTAATATCGTCCTTTCATTGTCGCAAGAGGGTTCGCAAGGCACCAAGCTTCACACTGCACATGACAACCTGCAGGGCAGGGAGGAAACTGTGGGAGGGGGATGGGGCAGGGGATGAGAATGACAGGTGCTTCCTAGGGCATCCCTCTCCTTTAGCCGGGACAAAAGTCTTTCCCAGACACTCACATCCCTTTTCACCGGAGCCTGGAGGTCAGGATTGGGCCAGGTGACCATGTCTGGCAACACCTGGCAAAGAGGGCCAGAACTATCATGATTTGGAGTCTTTGTACGATCTGACACGGTAGCCATCAGCCACACGAAGCAATTGAGAGTTAAATGACAATCAGTTAAAATTAGAAATTCAGGGACTTCCCTGGTGGTCCAGTGGTTAAGACTCCACGCTTCCACTTGGGGGCGCGGGTTCAGTCCCTGGTCGGGGAAGTAAGATCCCACATGCTGCTTGGTGTGGTCAAAAAAAAAAAAAAATTAGAAATTCAATTGCTCAGTCACACAAGCCACGTTTCAAGGGCTCAATAGTCACATGCAGCCAGTGGTCTCCAGAAGGGACAATGCAGATATAGACTGTTTCCATCCTCACAGAAGGTTCTATTGGACAGCTCTGGAATCAGAGTTCATGCATGAGGGACCCACCTGCCCTAAGCACATCTTCGCCTGGTGTCTGAACAAATTCAGGGCTCTGTTCACAAGGAAGAAGTGGAGGTGGACATTGGGCTGGCAATCAACAAAAAAAGGGAGACCAGAGGAGGACCGGCATAGACACTGGTATGAACATTGGGGTGCGGCTGGGCGTACTCAGCGAAGTTAAGGAAGTTTCATGAGAGTTCAGGATTAGCACGCTGGCCTCTAGGCTCCCTTACACGCAGGAGCCCAGCTATTTGACTGTGGTGGAAATTGGGATTATCAAGAAGGATTTGGACTTCCCCAGTGGTCCAGTGGTTAAGACTCTGCGCTTCCAACTCAGGAGGGGTGAGTTCAATCCCTGGTCAGGGAACTAAGGTCCCACAAGCTGCGTGGGGCACAGCCAAAAAAAAAAAAAAAAAAAAAAAGATTTGCCAGACCTCCATCTGAGTTGTTTCAGTTACAGATATTATAGGACAAAAATGAACCTCCAGCCCACCTACAGCCTGGACCCCAACCTAGTGTTACAACAATGCTCTGCAAATCACCACACTGATGTTGGCTATTTTTATGATCATGTCAAATAGGGGTAACTACCATTTTCCACTTTGCATAATCACCGTGAGACACAACGGACAATATGACAAAGTCCTCAGGAAAGTTCTCCCATTCTACCTGCAAAGCGCAGCAATGGGATCATCCTTGGCTTACCCAAGGGGGCTTGGGCAGCAGTAGAAGTCCTCGGAGCTCCTCTAAGTGTTTGAGAAGGTGTTGGTTGACTGCAGAAGGAATGAAGCTGGAGTAATAATAATAACAACGGATATGCAGTTATGCTTAAGTATACGCCAGGCATTTGCCTAAGGTCAGGAAGTGGCCGAGTGGGATGTGTGCCCAGCTCTTCTGCTGTCAAAGCCCAGGTGCTCTGCTACACTTTCTCCCCGGATCTCTGGAAGACTAAGCTCTTTAGGGCGATGGTGGTCAAATTCCAGCGTGCATCCGAATCATCCAGAAAGCTTGTTGAAACACAGCTCTCTGGGCCAGTAGCATGCTAGAGCAGGTTCCCCTATCAGCTCAGGAGAGATGATTGTGTGTATCTCTTTCCAACTCAATAACAATGCATTCGATAACTTCACTTTGGTAGCTTGAAAGCAGTCACAATGGGAGAATTTAAATGACAGGAGTCAGCAAACTCTAGGACATATCTTCCCCTGGTGAGCCAGTTGTTAAACCTTTATCACCACATCACCCGGAGTCTCTGATTCAGTAAATCTTGGATGGGGTCTGAGAATTTACATTTCTAGTAAGTTCCCAGGTAAAGCTGACTCTGCTGGTCCAGGGACCACACTTTGAGAACTGCTTGGAAAAACATTTCAGAGAGCCCTGAAACGGATGACAGGTTCTTATCCTGAAATAAGTCATCACTGATGTGAAGAATCTTGGAAGTCTCAGCAAGGAATGTTGGCTGTAGATGACCCTAAGTCAAATTGATACTAGTAAGAGCTAGTGTTTACAGCGTATTGCTTGTAGGCAGCTACTGTCCTAGCCATGCCTTGCATTATCTCACTTAATCCTCCCAACAACCCTGGACAGCAGGTTCTATTATCATAGGTGAGCCTGAAGCACAAAGCAGTCAAATGACTTGCCCAAGGTGTACAGGGAATCAGTAGAGCCGCTGAGCTGTGGACATGGGCAGTCTGCTTCCAGAGCCCACAGTGTTAACTGGTACCACAAATCACAGATGAAACCACAGATGTGAGAGGAAGAAGGAGAAGAAGGAGGAGGAGGAGGAGAAGAAGGAGGGGGGAGGGGGAGGAGGAGCTAGGGGAGAAAAAGAAGGGAAACTTCAAAGAACATACACACAAAAGGGGACCCAAATTTGTTTCTGCCAACTAGACTTTCTTGGCTTTAAAGGAAAAAATAGATAAAGATGTTTGCATTCCTCTCATTGTCCTTCCTCCAATATCCTGAACGTGCAGAATCACGCCATCAGTTGATGAGAAAGTCATTCTCCTAGATCAGGGGTCAATAAACATTTTCTATGAAGGACAAGATAGTAAATACCCAAGGCTCTGTGGCAGCTACTCCACTCTGCCATTGTCTCTGGAAGCAGCCATAGAGGGCATATCGGAATGAGTATGGTTGCACCCCAGGAAAACTTTGTTTACAAAAACAGGCATTGGACCTTAGTCAGCTGTGGCCTATAATTTGATGACCTATCCTAGATTCATCTACAAGTTATTCCTTATTCCAAACTAACGAGCAGGAACTATACCCTCATTAAATTTAGGCAGAATTTTAACAAAAGAAACAAAAACAAAAAACACACCAGTATATCTGAGTAATCACTTAACAGATTCCACTGGGAACTCCTCAGAAGACCATCCTTTTCTCTGAGGCAACCTCCTCAGAAGAACATCCTTAGAGAAGTTCTTCCTTAGTTTTAGATTATGATAGTAGGCTCAGTTGGCTGGAAAATCATGCGCCTGAGGTAAAAGTCCACACATCCAAAGTTTGGCTCAGTTTCAGTTCCCTTGGTCAAAAGGGGAACCAGAGTCATGAACTCATTTGATCACCTCAAGTACATCATGACTAGCCTAAAACCAACTCAGAGTGTAGCTTATAAGTCAGCAGCGTCATCTTTCTACTTCAAAGATAAAATATTTATTCCATTTTATACACCATCAGTGATGCCAAAGAATATGATGGTGGTCTGTAAGGAATTTGAAAATGATGGATCCCAGATCCATCTCCTCCTTAACACTGAGACTGCTGCCTTCTTGGTAAATGTCCCCCATAACTTTTCTCCTAGGCCCTAACCTGTTCTCCATGCCTCCAGGTCCTCCCTGCCCCTGATTCACTTTCTTAATGCACATCCTTGATCCTTTTGCACTCCTAACCAAGAAACTCTCTCTGAATTACCATTGCATGTTAAGTTTGACTTAAGGCCAAATTCCTCAACCCAGTATTCAAGACCTGGTCTGACCTGGCCTCATTTTTCTCTCTCCCAGTTTATCTCAAACTCATCCGATTTCTATACCCACATAATCATGCCTTGAGTAAGAAGTTCCAAGGGCTTAGTCAAATGAGACAAGTGTTTCAACTAAAGCAACAAAAGCCACATAGCCATGGAAGAACCATAATCACAGCCAAGTGAAAGACAGAGTCAAAGGCAGCAAGATAATCTAGAAATCAGAGGAAGAATGTGGGACAAAATTTCAGAAATAAGGCAATAGAAAATGACATGACCCCTCTTCTCTGGTGTCTGGTACTTGGTGTCTGGACAGATCTGGGACCTTAAGAGAAAAATACGGCTGATGCACTAGGTCAGTGCTTCCCAAACTCACCTTTCTGTTAGAATCACTTGGGTGGCTTTTAACCGTAAATATTAATAGTCCCTATCCCACACCCAGGAAAAGAGCCAGAGAATCTGAATTTTAATAAAGGCTTAAGATCATTCTTCTGACTGTCCAAGGTTGGGAAAATGCTGACTTCAGATTAAAATCACCTGGAGGCCATACAGAGACACCACGTAGAGAGGCCACCTAGAGGAGTGCTGGCTGACAGCCCAGCTAAGGCTCCAGCCAACAGCTAGGCTCAACCGCCAGACACGCGTGAAGCTGCATCCAGATGACCCCAGCCTCCAGGTACCAGCATATTCCAGCCAAGGCCCTGGACATCGTGGAACAGAGACAAGTTATCCCCTCTTTGCCCTGTCTGAATTCCTGACCAACAGAATCCAGGAGCCTAATAAATTGGTTGTTTTATGTTTTCTGAAAAAATAATCTGGGGAGCTTCTAAAAAATGCTGTAGCTTCAGTCCTGTCCCCAAGACATCCTGATTTATTTTGTCTAGAGTAGGATCTGCTATTAATTTTTCCCCTACTTTTTGTTATAAAATTTTTTTAACATCAAGAAGAGTGGAGAGGGACTTCTCTGGTGGCTCAGTGGTTAAGAATCCGCCTGCCAATGCAGGGGACACGGGTTTGAGCCCTGGTCCAGGAAGATTCCACATGCCACGGAGGAACTAAGCCCACAGTAGTTGTGCGCCACAACTACTGAAGCTGTACTCTAGAGCCTGCGAGCCACAACTACTGAGCCCACGTGCCACAACTACTGAAGCCCACGCGCTTAGAGCCGGTGCTCCACAGCAAGAGAAGCCACTGCAATGAGAAGCCCGCGCACCACAAGGAAGAGTAGCCCCTGCTCACCGGACTAGAGAAAGCCCGCGCGCAGCAACAAAGACCCAATGCAGCCAAAAATAAATAAATTAATGAATGAATTAATTAATTTTTTTAAAAAAGAGTGGAGAGAATAACACATGGAAATCTGTGAACCCATCACAATCGTGAATATTTTGCAATGTGATAGATAGATTGATAGAGAAATAGATGATAGAGAGATAGATGATAGATCTATATAAACACAGATAGATACATAGAAAGATACATAGATACACAGATAGATATATATAGCTGAACTATTTGAACATAATTTGCAGACATAATATTTTACCTGTAAGTATTTAAGCATGGAACTATCCCAAAATAATGGCATTGTCCTACATAAACACGGTAACATTATCAGGTCTAAGAAAATAACAGCAACTCCCCAATATCCAGTCCATGTTCAAATCTCCCCAATTGCCTCAAAAATCTCATTTTTTGCTCTTCTTTCAAACCAGAATCCAATCAATTTTCATGCGTTGCACTTGCTTGTTAAGACTCTTTAGTCTATTGTTCTCCCTTTTATTTATTTATTTTTAAAATTATGTTGACATTTTAAAGCAACCAGGCCGGCTGTCTTATAGCATAGCCTAGAATCTGTATTGGTCTGATTGTCTCTTTGTGGCATTATTTAACTTATACATCTATTCCCAGTTGGTCCTAAACTGAAATTTAAGTCTAAAGAGACTAGATTCAGATCAAGCTTTGTGGCAAGTATAATTCATAGGAGGTGTGTATTTACACCACACCAGGTGGCATATAATGTTGGGTTGTCATACCATTAGTGATCCTGACCTTGACCCTGTGATTAAGGGGGTGACTGTCATATATCTCCATTAAAACTCTTTTTTCTATTAAAATTAGCAAGGAATCTGTGAGGTGGTATTCTGGCACATGAATTTCTTATTTCCCCAACAAAATTCCATCTAATAGTTTTAGGACCTATTGATTACCCTTGCCTGGAAGAATTATTTGATTAGAAGTTGCAAAAAAGTATTTTTTTTCCCTTTTTTATTAAGGCAAAATCCATGTACAGGGAAAGGTCACTCTTCTTTCTGTACAGTTCTGTAGGTCTCAACAAATGCATGTATATGTTTGTACCACCACCACTAAGATATAGAATAGTTCCACTCCCCCCCAAGAGTCCCCCCATATCCTGTTACAGTCAACCCCCAAGCCCAGACCTTGGCAACCACTAACATATTTTCTGTCCCTTTAGACTTGGCTTTTCCAGAATGTCACATACATGGAATCATACATTGTGTAGCCTTTTGAGTCTGGCTTCTTTCACTTAACAGAATGTATTTGCGACCCATCCATGCTGTTCATGTACCAGTAGTCCTTTCCCATTTATTGCTGAATAGAATCCCATTGCAAGAGTGCTCTGCAGTTTGTTTAGCCATTCCAAGGTGAGGGACATTTGGGTTGTTTACAGTTTGAGGCAATTACGAACAAACCCATTCAGACATTCTCATCCAGGTCTCCCTGTGAACTTACGTTTTCATTTCACTTGGGTAAATACTTAGGAATAGGATTTCTGCAGTGTTCAGTAAGTGTATGTTTAACTTTATAAGAAAATGCTAAATTCTTTTCCGCAGTGGCTGTACCGTCTTACATTCTCACTCATGATGCATGAGAGTTAAATGGTCATTTTTAAAATTCTATCATCCTTTATATTTCTTAACTGGTAATCTCCCATAGGGGGCAAAAAAAAAACAAACACATTTTCTCATCAACTTGATATGAGCTCTATCTCTTATCATAAAGGCAGAGTAAATGCTAATTCTTTCTGCTTAATTACCAATTTTTAGAATAGAGAGTTTTTATAGGAATCACCTCCAGTGGTAGCGAGCAAGGTTTTCTTCTTTCTCTCTCTGTCTCTCTTTCTTTTCTGTAACTATGCTCTTCTGAATTTATTCCATATTTTACAATCAATAACACTTGTCATTCTTTTTCATTCTCAAAGTGTCCCAAATTTGCCTAATGGAAATGCTATCAAGTTGGTAGCATTTGACCTTTTGATGACTTCATTAGCCTTTGACACTATTTTCCTTTCTGGCACAGTAAGATTCCTATTCTCACCTTGAACTTCCCTTGACCCAGGCCTAGAACCAGCCAGCTCTCCAAAAGCACCGATTTCTTTAAATGATATTGAGAAACTAAGTGACCATAGCCTTCTCGTGGCTACTGGGATGTCATCATGTTTAGGTCCTTTCAGTAGAATTACACACACACACTTTAAATCAAAAACTAAGATATCTACATATATACAAATCATGAATTCATATCAGTATTTCCTGTTTAAATTTAGCCTTCTCAACATTTTTTTTTTAATATTTATTTATTTATTTTTGGCTGTGTTGGGTCTTCGTTTCTGTGCGAGGGCTTTCTCTAGTTGCAGCAAGCGGGGGCCACTCTTCATCGCGGTGCGCGGGCCTCTCACTATCGCGGCCTCTCTTACTGCGGAGCACAGGCTCCAGACGCGCAGGCTCAGTAGTTGTGGCTCACGGGCCTAGTTGCTCCACGGCATGCGGGATCTTCCCGGCCCAGGGCTCGAACCCGTGTCCCCTGCAGTGGCAGGCAGATTCTCAACCACTGCGCCACCAGGGAAGCCCCCTTCTTCTCAACATTTTTGACTTTTTAATTTGTACCTCTTTTCCCTTTCACCAAACATTAATAAAATTAACATATTTACTAATCTGCTTTATCTCATCATACAAATAAAATAGTATCAAGATCACAGTGCCATATGACTACTAATAAAACTGCTAAGGGAAGTTTAACATTTCTTTGCAATTCTTTTTATCCTTACAATATTTCCTGCTAGGGATATCTAGTTAGAGTACTGAGTTCAAAAGTCACTTGGAATAATTCTTTCTCTGTGTGCTTATGTTCCAACTTGATATACAGTTAGGTGTATTTGTTCCCATTTGTTTTCCATTTTATGGTCTGGCCTCAATATGTTTTAAAAGCTCCCCAGAGATTCCAGGGTGCAGTTACGGGTTGAGAGGCACGGACTGGGTTCTTTGCTCTCTCTTCCCTTTCCCTCCTCCTGAAACCGCTTCTCTCCCATTTGCTTTTATTGAAATTCCACCTTTTCTTGAAGGCTCACTTCCTCCATTCTAAATCCTTCCTTTGATCACATTAGTCAAGAGTAACAGCACATATACTAAAATTGGAACCATTTGCCTGGTCCCAGTGCAAGGATGACCTGCAAATTCATCAAGCGTTCCACAGTTTTCAGTCTCTTGCACTTAAAATTATGAGGATTTACTATTCAGTTTAGAGAATTGTGTGGAAAAATAATAATAATACTGTGCTATTCCTCTGGACGCTTCCCATGACAGCTCTGGATAGTGTAGGAAGACAACTGATCACCCAGCATGTGCTAGAAGAAATGGATAACTCAACAAAATGATGCCACTAATTAAATGTGAGATGCTTTAGGAAACTCCAAGAGAACAAAAGGAAATTCTCTTTTTTTTTGACGGTTTCTGTCCGCTCTCAGAGGTAAAGAGATTTCTATCCCAAAAGAATAAAACGGCTTTAACTATTGCCATATTTGTAATTTCCAAAGGTTTCAGTGAAGTTAAAAAACTCTGTAGAGGGCTTCCCTGGTGGCGCAGTGGTTGAGAATCTGCCTGCCAATGCAGGGGACACAGGTTCGAGCCCTGGTCTGGGAGGATCCCACATGCCGCGGAGCAGCTGGGCCCGTGAGCCACAACTACTGAGCCTGCGCGTCTGGAGCCTGTGCTCCGCAACAAGAGAGGCCGCGACAGCGAGAGGCCTGTGCACCGCGATGAAGAGTGGCTCCCGCTTGCCGCAACTAGAGAAAGCCCTCACACAGAAGCGAAGACCCAACACAGCCAAAAATAAATAAATAATTTTTTAAAAAAAACAAAACAAAAACTCTGTAGAATGTGTTTGTTTTTGTTTTTGTGTTGTTTCATTTTTGTCAAAGAGAGTCAAAAAGTGTCAGTTGGACGAAGGATGGAATTCAAAAATAGCAGCTGCCCTCTCTGGAACCCTACAGCATTTTGACCATTCCTGATAGGGCTTCAATGGAGGTAAAACATTCAAAGTTCTACCTTGCGTTACAGTCCTTGTGTCCAGGGTCAATGAACTTTGACTGTGAAGGGCCAGATAGTAGCTACTGTAGGCTTTGCAAGTCACATGCATCTCTTTCACATACTCTTCTTCTCGTCTGTAATTCTTCATATTCTCAGTTAGCAGGGTGGACAAAAACAGGCGACGCCCTGAGCTTTGGCTTTTGGGTGGTTGCCAACACCTTCCTTATGTCATTTTCTTATTTCATGTACCTTGGAGGCAGGAAAAGTCTCACTCATCCCTGTATGCCCCACCTATAGCAGGGCACGTAGGAAGGGATACTCACTCAATGTTTGTGAAACTCATGAATATATAAAATTATTATATGGCATACTTACAAGAATTTGTTATTAATACAGAAAATTGAGCTATACAGAGCTGTAAAAAACACTACGTATAAACAGAGCACTGGTTACGGGCAGTACCACCCTGTGTGTTCAGACACTTGCCAAGCCTTCTTCCAAGGGTGAGAGGAGATTGGTGGCCGTGCGTAGGTCTGATCATCATTGATGTGGAGGTTCTTGGGACTAAACACAGGTAGCCAGAAGAGAGTTAACAGCTACAAATGTACAGGAACAGACAAGAAAGCAGAGGTGGGAGTAATTAAACTTCCCTCCTTGTAACCCCAAATGTGGCTTCCAGTGCCTGTGACAGTGTGACCTTCCCTCCCCAGGAGAAGATGCCAACCAGGTGAGAGGCAGCTCTGGTTTTCAGAAGCCTGACTCTATCTGGAAGCGAATGGAAAAAGACCTGTAGCTTGTTTCTAGCTCTTGGGCACTCTGAGTGTGTTAGGGTGAAGGAAGAGAAAATAGGGCAGGATTAACAGTCTGAACAAGGGCAGAGTGTTATGCTAAAATTCCTGAAACAGCTCCCTAGTGCAAAATGCTAATTTTACTAGGAGGAAAAGAAAAAAAACAAAAGTGGAAATGCTTTTTAAAAACCTGTTGTCTTGTGTTCCGGGAAGTTTCTACTGACACTAAATTTCCACTTCTGACCTCAGCCCTGGGGTCGGTGATGTTACTTCCCATGGTTGGGACCTCCATCTAAGCACCTCGCATCTCACATTAAAAAGTAGATGTCCTTGTGGTTGCTGCCGAGGAATTGGAGTCCATTTGAAGTGTTTTCAGTCTAAGAAAATTTATTTCCATATGTAGTTGGGACGAAAACTATATGCAATCCATTTAAAACGAAGGTGCTTTATAATAACGATGTTTGAAGTTCCAATTTTGTTTCTTCCCTTAGCCTGTCTTATCTTAAGCCATATGTTGCTGTAAATTAAAAGAAAAGGGCATTTAAACCAAATGGTTTCTCTGAATAGCATTAATCCTTTCAAGGGTAGTTTGTGACAAAAGCTAGAGATTGTGCTCTTGCCTTTTAAGCGCAACCAAGTTAAACATCTGAACTATTTCTGCTGTCTCTTAAATATTAAGATGTAACACATTTGTGATATTTGTTGACGTTTGTTATACTTTTGATGAACAATTAGCCCACAAGAATATTAACAGGAAATTCCATTCATGAGATAAGCAGCTGTTCCTGCAAAGCTTCAGCCAGATCATGGGACCAAAAATCTTCTTTATGCAACTACTGTTTGTTGAATAGTCAGCATTCCTTACATCTCCAAAAGGAAATGCTTTGAAAATAACTTTTATGGCTAATTTTGACTCTTAAATTTTCTTAAGGAAAAAATAACTTTTATGATTAATTTGGACTCTGATGTTCGCAGTTTGTAAAATGTGAATATTTAATAGTGTCCTGAATCACCATGTAAATTTCAAATAGTGGCACCAACAAATGACTAACTCAGTTTCCAACCTGTAGTGCAGAATCGTAAGGCCAGTCTTAACAACCCTAATTCCACAGCATAGCCTAATACATTCTTATTTCATTCTTGAAGCAAAAGGCTGAGTGCCAACCGTTATATGGAATACTCTCTTATTCAAAACTATGACTCTCTTCCATTTTTTTTTTTTTTTTTTATAAATTTATTTATTTTTATTTTTGGCTATGTTGGGTCTTCGTTTCTGTGCGAGGGCTTTCTCCAGTTGCGGCGAGTGGGGGCCACTCTTCATCGCGGTGCGCGGGCCTCTCACTATCGCGGCCTCCCTTGTTGCAGAGCACAGGCTCCAGACGCGCAGGCTCAGTAGTTGTGGCTCACGGGCCCAGTTGCTCCGCGGCATGTGGGATCTTCCCAGACCAGGGCTCGAACCCGTGTCCCCTGAATTAGCAGGCGGATTCTCAACCACTGTGCCACCAGGGAAGCCCCTCTCTTCCATTTTTGAGCTATTAAAACATTTAAAGTAATGGTCACATTGCAATATTATTTTAGCATCCACTAAATTGCTAGGAATACACCTCTGGAAGCCAGAGAGGAAAATGACTGGTAAACAACTAGATAGATTACAATGCCATCACAGAATTGATGGCAGTTCTGTAGAAGTGCTAGAAAGGCAATACATTCTTCATTGAGGGGCCAGGGTTTTATCAAAGATTCACTCACAAACCATCAATCACCAAATCCTAAATACCATTCCCATCTGCTTCTTTCTTTTTATCCCAACTGCTTCATCTCCTCCTCTTTTGTATCCCATAAAGGACAAAAAAGGAAATCCGGAAGGGCCTTGGGTTTATTTTAAAGTAAAAGCAAAAGACCATAATTGCGTCTCCATCAGTAAAATATTTCTGAGCAGGCATTCCCAATCTGGGTACATTTATTTATAAGTTATACAAATGTAATACTCTGAAGTACTGTTTAAATATCAGTCAAGTTTAGTGTCTTCTTTTTTCAAATAAAAGAGTACATCTGCAACCAATTTTCTTCTCATTTTTTCTTGCATACTTTTCAGAGTACAAGTCTCCCCTGCAACTTGTGAGACCACTGCTCAAAACAGCCACCAGAGCGAACTTTCTGAAAAGATATCAGATCATAGTTAAGTCCCTTTCTGAAGTCCTGCATGCAATTTATGGTCTTTAGCTTTTAAAGTAAACCCAAGGCCCTTCTGGATTTCCTTTTTTGCTCATTGTAGCCTCAGATCTGGCTCTAAAGGTAAACAGGTATCTGCTCAGATGAGCACACCCCACGCGTCCCCATCTTCACCCTCATTTTCATGCCCCCTCCATCTGGCCCTTTGCTCCAGTCCTGCTGAACTTTTGGCAGCGAAGGAGTTAAGACAGAAAAGGCAGAGGTTCCTGATAGCCAGAAGCCAAGTTGCTTTCCAGTTGAGAACACCCCTGAGGTATAACTGGCCAGAAGTCTGAACTACAACTTTTCAGGAGATTAAAAGTGTCCCTTTTAGTGAAGGTGGCTAAAAGGTACAAACATCCAGAATGAGATAAATAAGTCCTGAGGATGTAACGTACAGCATGGTGACTATAGTTAATGACACTGTATTGTACATTTGAAAGTTGCTAAGAAAGTAGATCTTAAAAGTTCTCAACACAGGAAAAAAATTTTTTTGTAACTAAGTGTGGTGATGTATGCTAACTAAACTAATCTTGGTAATTATTTTGCAATACATATGTATATCTAAATCATTGTTAAACTAATACAATCTTATATGTCAATTATATCTCAATTAAAACTATATATAAATAAGGGGGGAAGGGTGGGGGAGGGATAGTTAGGGAGTTTAGGATTGACATGTACACACTGCTATATTTAAAATGGATAACCAAGAAGGACCTACTGTATAGCACAGGGAACTCTGCTCGGTATTATGTAACAACCTAAATGGGAAAAGAGTTTGAAAAAGAATAGAGACATGTATATGTATAACTGAATCACTTTGCTGTACACCTGAAACTAGCACAATATTGTTAATCAACTATACTCCAATATAAAATATATATATATATGTATGTGTGTATATATATATATATATATATATATATATGAAGAGGTGCTGTCCTTTTTTTTTTAATCTTTTTTTTCTCTATTATTAAGACTTGATAATTTTTTTTTTAATTTTTATTTATTTATTTATTTATTTTATTTTTGGCTGTGTTGGGTCTTCGTTTCTGTGCGAGGGCTTTCTCTAGCTGCGGCGAGCGGGGCCCACTCTTCATCGCGGTGCGCCGGCCTCTCACTATCACGGCCTCTCTTGTTGCGGAGCACAGGCTCCAGACGCGCAGGCTCAGTAATTGTGGCTCACGGGCCTAGTTGCTCCGCGGCATGTGTGATCTTCCCAGACCAGGGCTCGAACCCGTGTCCCCTGCATTGGCAGGCAGATTCTCAACCACTGTGCCACCAGGGAAGCCCCGGTACTGTCCTTTCTAAGGCATTTTTAAATCCTGGAGCGTGAGGTCAGTCCTGTCATATGACAGATAGGAAATGGGCCCATGTGTCTCCTAACTGGCTCCAACTGGCTGTAACTATAAACTATAAATCCAAAAGGTTATCCCAACATGGACCCCAGGACCTTCACCACTGCACATCATTCACATGATTTCAATCAGTTTCTCTTCAGTTTAATGGAACCAACCTGGACTCATTATCTCCGCATCCTGTAAACCAGGTCTGCCTCTGCAGTCAAGTTCTCCGTGGGTGGTACCACCATCAGCCCTGCCTCACACCCAACAAATCCCACATCTCTGCTCAATTTCTCCCACGTTCACTCACCCACACCTCCCAGTTCACCCCAGAGAAGTCTCTTGAATGCCACCTTGCTCCTCTGTCACTAACTAATCCAGGCCTTCAGCATTTCTTGCCTAAGTAATCATAATGGTCCATTTGGTCCACCAACCTTCAGGTTCTCTGCGTCGTAGCTTCAGCACAGCTGCCCAGTTACCTTTAAAACAAATCAGCTTATGTCACTTTTCCCAATTAACAATTTTCATTACTACTGTCTATAGAGGTTGTCTTCAAACACTTTTATTTATATGCCTCTGTTAGTAAAGAACTTTAAGCTCTCATACCTGTAAAATACGATGACTTATTCAAAAATTACAAATATGTACTACTATGCTAATATATTGTGCATATCATAAAATAATACACACATGAAAATCAATTTGAAATTGTGACATAATCTCGTGTGTCATACTTTGGGGTGATGAAAATGTCCTGGGTACTGATTACAGCAATGGTTACACAAATTTATATATATATGTGTTAAAATCCAGAGAACTGTACACTAAAAAAAGTCAATTTTACTGCATATACATTTAAAAATATGAGAATAAACTCAAATAGTTTAAATATATTTCCCACTCCCGATTGGATTAGCTTTTGCATCTTCTGAGTACACACAACCCCATCTGAGGATCACAGCATTCGGTGTGTCAGATTATTATTTTCAGCTACTATTGCAAAAGAAGCAACAGAAAAAATTTTAAATCATTGGAGGGCTTTTCTATTCATTTCAGAATGACTCTACCTCCAGTTGCATGGTGCTTTGGCAACACTGACAGTGAGGATGGGTCGTAATGTGTACAACTATTGTAAAATAGAAGGTTATCCGTGTTACTCTTCTAGAACATATATTTGGTCTAAACTTGCTTTTGTGACCTGCCCAAAGCAATGAAAGAGAAAGGCACTGGCCTTAAGGATACAGTCCAGGGAAGAAATATCTACAATATGAAGTAAAAATCACCTATCAAAGTAAAGGACCCAGGGACTCCCCTGGTGGTGCAGTGGTTAAGAATCCGCCTGCCAGTGCAGGGGACACGGGTTCGAGCCCTGGTCTGGGAAGATCCCACATGCCGCGGAGCAACTGGGCCCGTGAGCCACAACTACTGAGCCTGCGCGTCTGGAGCCTGTGCTCCGCAACAAGAGAGGCCGCGACAGTGAGAGGCCCGCGCACCGCGATGAAGAGTGGCCCCCGCTTGCCGCGAGTAGAGAAAGCCCTGGCACAGAAACGAAGACCCAACACAGCCATAAATTAAATAAATAAATATATATATATATAAAGTAAGACATGAAAGAGGTGGTAAACATACTTTAAAAAAAAAAAAAAAAAAAAAGAATCCGCCTGCCAAGGCAGAGCACACTGGTTCCAGCCCTGGTCCAGGAAGATCCCACATGCCGCGGAGCAACTAAGCCCGTGTGCCGCAACTACTGAGCCTGAGCTCTAGAGCCCGTGAACCACAACTACTAAGCCCACGTGCCACAACTACTGAGCCCACGTGCCTAGTGCCCGTGCTCTGCAACAAGAGAAGCCACAGCAATGAGAAGCCCGTGCACAGCAACGAAAAGTAGCCCCCGCTCGCTGCAACTAGAGAAAGCCCACGCACCGCAACGAAGACCCAACGCAGCCAAAAATTAATTAATGAATTAAAAGAAATTGCCTTTTCTTTTTTAAAAAATATTTATTTATTTATTTTTGGCTGCGTTGGGTCTTCGTTGCGGTGCGCGGGCTTCTCATCACGGTGGCTTCTCGTGTTGCAGAGCACGGGCACTAGGCACGTGGGCTCAGCAGTTGTGGCTCACGGGCTCTAGAGCGCAGGCTCAGTAGCTGTGGCGCACGGGCTTAGTTGCTCTGCAGCATGTGGGATCTTTTTGGACCATGGCTCGAGCCCGTGTCCCCTGCATTGGCAGGTGGATTCTTAACCACTGCGCCACCAGGGAAGTCCAAGAATATCTCTGTCATGTGTTCATTTTCATAAGAATCATGACTTTGCCTTTTTTTAAAAACTTACCCTTTAACACCAAGAACCCAGGAAAGCTTCTGAGACCTGTCACATGGGAAAGTGAAACACCTTGATAAGCGAGCAAGGAACCAAAAGAAATTTCCCTCCTATCATCTTTCTGTTCTCTGAGTAAATAGAGGCGCTGCAGTTTGGGACCAGAGGGGCTTAAACTTTCGAAGAAGTCGACTGCCTCTGACTTTTGATCTCAGATCTGTAGTAGCCTTTGCAGAAAATTCTCTGTTAAAATGAAACAAATAAAAGCCCTAATTGAGGCTTGGACCTTACAACCTGCCACAGGCGATCAGAAATGTGGGCCCAGCCTCTCTCTCCCCTGTATGTCCCAGCCTTCTGCTTTTAGGACCCCTTGCTCAACCGTGGAACGCTTTGCTTCCCCCCCTGGGCTACTCCCTCTAAGTAGAATGGGGGTGGAGGAGGGGAAAATTCCCTCCCTCCTTTCATCCCTCAAGACCCTGTTAAAAAGTCACCTCCTCCTATTACGAAGTTCAAACACTTGTAGGCATGACTAATTACCTCTTTCCCTAAATTTTCAAAGAATGTGTACTAACCTCTACTGCTAAAATGCTAACACTCAATCTGTTTGCATGAGTATCAAGTTAAGAAATCTCATTATTCCCAATTAGCTGTAGTGGTTTACTCTGGGATAGAACTGTATTTGTGTAAGAAAAAACTTGTAGGGGTAGAAGCTGAGGCCCTGAGTGTGTAATTTGGAAGCAAACTACAGGAAGATAGTCCAACAGCTCTGCTTATTTAGTGAAAGAGAATTAGATGGATGGAGTGAGTGAGGTAAGGGAGAGCAGGGAAGGCAGGCAGAGAGGGAGAGAAGGAAATGAGAAGTAAGGCAGAGAACAGAAAGAGGTCTCAGCAAAATAGTGGAGGAATGGAATTCGAGTTAATGCAAATGCCCAAGAAGTGTTTTGAAGAATAGAGAAGTCAGTTATTGAATTTTAAATGAATTGCTCTATGGCCTTGCAGTGTAACTTTCCTTGTCATCAAATTGCCAACAGAAATCTACTGCACACAGCTACATCATATATTGTATTTTAGTGGAAGGAGCAAATAATCAAGGGTTGTGTCCCATGTTTGGGTTGATTCCAAGGAAAAGATAAAGGAACAGCTGCAAAACATAGAGTGGAGAACAAAAATTCAGCAGAAGCAGGAAGCTGAAAGCAGAGGTGACTGGAAGTGTGACACCAGGAATGGATAGAAGTTTTTGGCAACTGCATTGAACTTCCTGGTAGACAAGGAGTTTGAACAGATCTGATCCAGATCTAAGGGCAGGGTGGGTAGCCTGATACCTGGTTGACACATATGTGAGACCCCATTATATCTGCAATCTTTGAGATCCTAAACTAGGAACTCAAGGATAGGAGGATGAAGTGTTTGTTTTCTCCTAGCAGGGCAAAGTGCCTACTTCATAATCGGTGAGGAAAGAATATTAATGCATTACTTTGCAAATTTTAACTAATTAGTAAGTACTGAGATGTCATTTATCATAGTTGGTAGCCTAAGATTCTGCCATTGCTGGACAAAGCGATTTATTATCTAAAGGCACTCCAGGTTCTTATATTTATTATATAATAATAATCTATTATATTATTATATTTATACTATTAAACTTTTTTTCTGGAATTAAAACATTCCTTATTCTTTGGTGGTATCAAGGAGTGTGTCAACCCCTTGAGATCACTATCATTCTTCAGTATAGTAATAAATATCCTAAAGAAGGTCAAGTTCCAGTTACCTGCCAAGGGCCAGAAGATGACCAGCCCTGTAGGGACTGTCATGGAGTAAACTGTGTCCCCAACATCCCACCCCTCAAATTCATATGTTGAAGTCCTAACTCCCAGTACTGCAGAATAAGACAGTTTCAGAGATTAGGTCATTAAAGAGGTAATTAAGGTAAAACGAGGTCATACGAGTGGGCCCTAATCCCATCTAACTGGTGTTCTTACAAGAAGAGGAAATTAAGACACAAAATGTGAACACAGAGCAAAGACCACATAGCAAAGACATAGCAAAAAGATGGTCATCTATAAGCCAAGGAGAGAGACCCCAGCAGAAACCAACCCTGCCAACACCTTGATCTTGGACTTCTACCCTCCAGATCTGTGAGAAAAGCAATTACTGTTATTTAAGACCCCCTAGCCTATGGCATCCCTAGAAAATGAATACAGGGACCATATTTTCCTAGTGGAAAATTAGGACACGTGGCCTGACAAGTACAAGTGATTTATAGAATCAATTGACTGGAATACCCTATATTTGAAACCCAGCCATACCTAATCTGTAGTCTCACTTCCAAATAGGACATGACTTAATCCTAGAAAAATAACTTTTACTCAATTCTTTACAAAAGGGAGCTCTATTACCACCACTGGAAATGTACCAATTGTAAAACTGAAGGTTTACTGCCATGCATCATTTTGACACCATTTAGAAACCAAATGTAATTTAGAGAGAATTAAGGACAGAAATCCATGGACTTTTTGTCCTTAACATATAAGTGACTGTGAGCACATACTGTTCTATTTTTAGGCAAGAGGAAATCTAAGAAGCCTAAATGCTTCAAGAAGACAAATCCTGTAAGAGAAATGGCATAGGCCAGCATTTGCAGACTCTTAGGCCAACCAACTATATAATTAGAAAACACCAGGGGACAGGGGTGGAAAGGGATTATTTTCAACTAAATATTTTTCAAGATCCAAATCAAGGAATGAACTGGAATCTGTCCATTGTTGTTGATACTGTGCATATTAAACACAATGTCTGTTTTCTCCCACAGAACTAGAATTTAAAAATCAAAGCTCTTATTTATTAATATACGTGACACAAAAATACTAACATGTACATGTTTAAAAGCCCGTTGGGGATCCAAAGAAAATAATGGAACATGTGGGATCCTCCGCAAATGCAAACCAGGTGTGTTTTTTTTGTTTTTTGCCTTTCACCAGCAAACTTCAGGCTCACAGACCTCGTATTATAACGCTGTATCTCCAAGCTCTCTACAGGTTAGGGATATACAGCTAAGTAACAAAGAAAATTAAATTATAAATGTTTCCGAAAGAAATATAATTATTTGACTTCCGGGGTCAGATGACAAAGTGGAACCAAGTTATAAAATTGCTCAATTCACAAAAGCCATTGAAGAAAATAGGAAAGCATAAGGAAAAGCATAAGCTAGAGAAAAAGAAAGTGTTATCAACTGTCCTTAAACAGATAAGGAGGGAAAACCCATGTTAAATCCTTGAAAAGTGTTACCCAGAAAAACCTGTGTGTTTACAAAGATGGGAAGGTACCTTTTAGCCTTCTATCCCCAGAAACAGTACCAAAACAAAAAGATGAGTGGGTAAAATGTTGGGAGAAAATCTCCCTAATTTCTCCCCAATTTAAAGGAAGGCAGCCTAAGGGAACAGGTAGGCAGCCCAGTAAAATGGAGTGGAATGTCTCCCTGGAATAGGAGTTTCAACCTCTCTGCCCACTGACTCACCCACCAGGACTACAAAGAGAAAAAAGAACATGCATGAAAGCCCATAATTGGTTCTATTAGCAATGAGGGGTTTCCAAGGATGAAAGACAAAAGAGAAAATAAGACAAAAAGCAATGAGATTGTAGGGAGAGAGAGCAGGAGGTTGCACAGAAGTTTCGTTTAAACTCCTCAACCGGGCTTCCCTGGTGGTGCAGCGGTTGAGAATCTGCCTGCCAATGCAGGGGACACGGGTTCGAGCCCTGGTCTGGGAAGATCCCACATGCCACGGAGCAGCTGGGCCCGTGAGCCACAGTTACTGAGCCTGCGCGTCTGGAGCCTGTGCTCCGCAACAAGAGAGGCCGTGATAGTGAGAGGCCCGCGCACCGCGATGAAGAGTGGCCCCCGCTTGCCGCAACTAGAGAAAGCCCTCGCACAGAAACGAAGGCCCAACACAGCCAAAAATAAAAAATATAAATAAAATAAAAATTAAGAGCTTTGAGATAATAATTAAAAAAAAAAAAAGGCAGGTGGAAATTAATCTGCTTTAAACTCCTCAACCTCTCTTCAGATTAAAATTGCCATCCCAAGAGGTGGGGTACCAAGGAGGCTCCATTCCTTGTTAGCTGTGTGACCTTGGGCAGGTTACTTAACATCTCTTAGCATCAGTTTCCTCATCTGTAAAATGGGAATTATGATGCCTACATATGAGGATAAAGTGAGTTACTATAGATAAGCACTTAGAAAAGTGCAGGGCACATAATAAAGATTATATGAGTGTTGACTGTTCTTATTATTACTGTTATTGTCAAAGTCCATAAACCTCTCTTTTTTCCCTCTGGCTGGGACGGGTGTGGCAGGGCCCATCATGGGCCAGGCACCACCTAAGATACCGGTGATTTAAAATCAAAAGATTCAACGCCTGGCTTAGTGAAGCTCTCCATCTATTGAGAGAGGGGAGGGACAAACATATAAACAAACGACCCACCCACACTAGCGGTGATTGCCTTGGTCTGTCCATAACTGAGCACTTAAGCAGCCCTGGGAGGAGATTTATGGGCGAGATTCCCCACTGCCAGCACCAGTCATCAACTCCTCTTTCAGTGGTCAACTGTGTTTAGGTCATTTTTTTTTGAATTTATTTATTTTATTTTATTTATGGCTGTGTTGGGTCTTCGTTTCTGTGCGAGGGCTTTCTCCAGTTGCGGTGAGCGGGGGCCACTCTTCATCGCGGTGCACGGGCCTCTCACTATCGCGGCCTCTCTTGTTGCGGAGCAGAGGCTCCAGACGCACAGGCTCAGTAGTTGTGGCTCACAGGCCTAGTTGCCCCGCGGCATGTGGGATCTTCCCAGACCAGGGCTCGAACCCGTGTCCCCTGCATTGGCAGGCAGATTCTCAACCACTGCGCCACCAGGGCAGGTCATTTTTAAAGAGCCTGTTTATGTTCTTCCAGCTCTTCCTGCTCTGGGGTTCTGCATGAACATCACCACCCTAAGCCAGCTTCTTCTTGTCACACCTCTTACGCAATTTGCCACTTAAGTGTGGTACATTAAAGCCCAACAAAGCTTAGCTCTTAAGCTCCTGCCTTACCACATGAGCATCCCGACTTAACTTGCACCCATGTCTTTGTCCTTCATCTGTCTTGAGTTAACATAGCAATCCTGCACGTGTAAGTTCCACACACTACATTCTTAATTTTTAATTGAAGTATTGTTGATTTACAATGTTGTGCTAGTTTCTGCTGCACAGCAAAGTTTCAGTTAGACATATATATTATTTTTCATATTCTTTTCCATTACAGGTTATTTCAAGACATTCAATATAGTTTCCCATGTTATACAGTAGATCCTTGTTGTTTATCTATTTTATATATAGTTGTTTGTATCTGCTAATCCCAAACTCCTAATTTATCCCTCCCCCCCTTCCCCTTTGGTCACCATAAGTGTGTTTTCTATGTCTGTGAGTCTGTTTCTGTTTTGTAAATAAGTTCGGTTGTATCGTATTTTAGATTCCACATATAAGTGATAACATATGATATGTCTTTAACTTACTTCACTTAGTATAATCTCTAGATCCGTCCATGTTGCTGCAAATGACATTATTTCACTCTTTTTTATGGCTGTGTGTATGTGTGGAGATATATATATATATATATATATACCACATCTGCTTTATCCATTCATCTGTCATTGGACATTTAGGTTGCTTCCATGTCTTGGCTATTGTAAATAGTGCTGCTATGAACATTGGGGTGCATGTGCCTTTTTGAATTAACGTTTGCTCTAGATATATGCCCCGGAGTGGGGTTGCTAGATCACATGGTAACTCTGTTTTAAGTTTTTTAAGGAACCTCCACACTGTTCTCCATAATGGCTGCACCAGTTTACATTCCCACCAACACTGTAGGAGGGTTCCCTTTTCTCCACACCCTCTTCAGCATTTATTATTTGTAGACTTTTTAAAATATTTATTTATTTAGTTGCACCAGGTTTTGGTTACAGCAGGTGGGATCCTTAGTTGTGGCATGCTAACTCTTAGTTGCAGCATGCATGTGGGATCTAGTTCCCTGACCAGGGATCGGACCCAGGCGCCCTGCATTGGGAGCACAGAGTCTTATCCACTGCGTCACCAGGGAAGTCCCTATTTGTAGAGTTTTTAATGATGGCCATTCTGACCAATGTGAGGTGATACCTCAATGTAGTTTTGATTTGCATTTCTCTGATAATTAGCGATGTTGAGCATTTTTTCATGTGCCTATTGGCCATTTATATGTCTTCTTTGGAGAAAAGTCTATTTAGGTCTTCTGCCCATTTTTTGATTGGGTTGTTTGATTTTTTTGTTATTGAGTTGTATGAGCTATTTGTGTATGTTGCAAATTAAGCCCTTGTCAGTCACATAATTTGCAGATATTTTCTCCCAGTTTGTAGGTTGTCTTTTCATTTTGTTTATGGTTTCCTTCCACACACTACATTCTTAACCTTTTTATCCTTCTTCCCCATTCCTGTGATCCTTAAGAACAAAGAATGGAAAAAGAGCTCAAAAATAATGCCATGAGGTATGACTGTGCTGATTTTGTGAACAAGGGTCCGAGAGTTGTGCAGTCTGCAACCTGAACAACCCTATGCAGCAGCTCTGCCAACATGAGTTCTAACAGAATGTGACATGGTACGTGGAAAGCACAGTAGACAGAATGCTCAACGCTATTTGGGAAGATTCAGGAAAAGCTGTTCAAAACAAGTAGTCATTGACCTGGACTTTGAAGCATGAGTAGGGCTTTTCCATTTTTCCAAAGGTCTGGGAAGGGTGTTGTAGGGAGAAACAGTGCGTAAAAAGGCATAGAAGCATAAAACAGTGCAGCGTCCTAGCATTACAAGATTAGCAAGGACTGGGGAATATCTAGAGCAGAGGGGATAATGGGAGAAACAGCTGGAGGTGAAGCTGTTAATCATGTAGGGGATTGCGTGCTACGTCAATGCATTCGAGAGCATGGGGACCCTGGGCAGGGGTACGGATTACACAGGACCAGACTTGTGCCTTAGAAAGATCACTATAGCAGTGTGAATACCTGACTAAAGTGAGGCTGGGCTGATCTGGGAGACCATTTTGAAGCTCTCACCATAGTCCAAGAAGTAACAATGAGTATCAATACGGATTAAATGCAGAGATTCCAGAAACATTTAAGAAACACTATAGACAGGCCATGTTGACTAATTGGGATAGAGCGTAAGTTGAAGGCTTTTAGGTTGACTATCAGAACCCTAACTTGGTAACTGAGTGAGGGATAGTACTTTTTACCAGTTCTAAAGGAGTAGAGGAAGAGCAGGTTCGAAAGGGTTGAAACAGGTTGAATTGGAAGAGCCCCTGAGACATGCAGATAAATATATCAAGTCACCAGTCGGTAATCGGAGTCTAGAGTTCAAGGAAAAGATTTGAATTTGATTTCAAAATTAATTAGGGAAGATGACAGCACATGAAAATGAGAAGTAGAGACAGACAACATGTAAGATTGAGGGGGCTATTTTTTTCTGATGGGGCTTGAAAATATAAATGGATACAAGAAAGGAATAAGGCAATAAGGAAAGATGGAAATATGAGAAAGATGGACTCATTGGAACCAGATCAGGGAGGGCACGTGATTAAGAGCACAATTGAGGGGGTTCATCTAGAACAGAGATCTACCCAGGACTACAGACTCATTAAGGTGTGGGTTGGAAAATGAGGGCATTCACTTCTAGAAACTTGATTTTCTCCAGGAAATAGAAAATTAGTCATTCATTAATTGTCACTCTCTCAATAAATCTTTTCTGAGCGCCTGCCAAGTACCCTGGCACCACAATAAGCATCACCCTTGTCCACTCGGAGCTTAAAATCTGTTGGAGTGGCAGGCATTAATCAAAAACTCATACAAATGCATGTAAAATTGCAACTGGGATAGATGTATGGAGATTTACATGGTGCAATAAGAGTTTATAACAGAAAGGAATTGACCTACCAAGGTATCAACAAAGGCTTCTTTGCTAAAGTAACACAACTAGGACATGTCACTCCCTGAAGAGATGTGACTGCAATCCACAAGTTGGAGTCAACTAGAGAAGAGATAGAGGGAGGATTCAGCATCTGCAGAAGTCCTGTGAAAGTGGAGAGAATTGAAAGAGCCAGGAGGAAAAGACAGGCAGTGTGGCTGGAGCAGAAAGAGTGAGCTGGAGACATAAGTAGGACCTTGTAAGATGTGTCAGGAAGGCACATCTTAATCAGTAAAGTACTAAGAAGTCACTGAGGAATTTCAAGAGGGGCTGGGGGCAGAGGTAACATGATCACATTCGGATTTCATGAAGTTGATTTTGGCCGTAGCCCAGAGAAAAGATTAGAAGAGTGAGAGGAGAACAAGATGGACCCATTTGTGTAATCCTGGCAAGAAGTAACTATAGCTCAAAAAGGTGGTAGTGGTGAAAACTGAGGGATGAGTTCAAGAGACATTTATGAAGCGAGGTTCAGCAAGATAAGGTGAAAGAGTGTTGAGGCTGGCTCCTAGATTTCCATTCTGCACAGACTGGGTGCATTGCTGAAATGAAGTACCCTGAAGGTGGGCTGGGTTTGGGGGGAAGATTATGCGTTTACTTCTGGACATACTGACCTTAACGTGTCTTTGACTGCGGCACATAGGAGCCTAAATCCTGCAGGAGAAGGCTAACCTGTAGATATAAAGCACAGGCATCAGTAGAGCAAGATGGTTTATAGAAAGATTATAGAGGAAAGGGTAGGGTCCAAGACAAACTTCTGAGGAGCTCAAACATTCAGTGGATGCATCGAAGATAATGAGACTGTCCAGAGACAGAAGAACTGGCCAGAAAGATAAGACGGAAACTAAGATAGTTTTGTGGCACCGAAAATAAGAGACGAGAATGTTCCAGAAACAGAAAATATCCAAGAAGTTTGCTAAGAAGAAAGACAAGAGTAGGAATGTCCATTGAGTTGACACAGAGTTTGGCTTTATGGCAAAAACAGTTTTATTGAGGTAATGGAACCAGAAACCACACTGGGGCAGGTTGTGGAATGAGGGAGAGGAGAAGAAATGGAGGCAGTGAATATAGAGCCCAGTCTACGAAGAAATGTGTCCGAGTCATCACAGAGAATGAGAGGGACAAAAGCTGAGAAGATGCCTGACGAAAGAGGGAAAGTTTAGCCGAGCCACTGAGAGTTATTCAAGCGAGGGCTGATCTAGAACAAGTAAAAAAATATAATAGACTGGGAAGACAGATTTCCATTAATTTGCGGTGGCACCAGTGTGCCTGGGTGAGCAATTCTTTCTAGCTATTATAGTCTGAGCTTAGTTGGGAAATACTAAATTGTGGTTGAAAAAGAAAAAGAAGACAAAATAAAAAAAAAACAACAGCCAGGAGACAGTGAATTTGAGAGGCTTGAGAGAAAGAAGCTCAAATTGTTCTTGGGACCCAGGCTCCATATGGAAGGAATTGTGGTACCAGGAGGCTGATCGTTTAGCTGAAAACGAACAAGTCAAGGGATTAGGGACCTCAATAAAGACGAGAGGCATGTTTAGGGGAAATGCAACATTAAGAGAGATGAATTGATAGGTGAAATGGATGCTGTCTGTGTCACCCAATCCTTATTTCTATGCCCCCTTCTCTAGCCAGACTGTTACTTGCTTTCAGCTCAGCGCCTTCTCAGGCCAGAAACACCAAGCAATTAATGTCCACTAGAAGCAGCCTTTAGCCAAGGACTCATGGGAATTGGTGGATAGCTGCCCAGCTCCTTTTCCCTTCCTCCAGATGGGATAGCTCTAAGGGATGTTCTGTTTCCTTCTCTTCCTTGTCACCCCACTCCCCTACTGGGATTAGGTCCAGTAAACTACTTGGACTGGAATCTCTTTTCAGTGTTTGCTTCTTGCGAGACTCAAGCCAAAACATTAAGCTATTGCTGTTGCAGTTTTCAGAGGTGACACTGTTTGGCAGTAAAAAGGTACAGAGTGTGCTAGTGAAAGAGAGATGCTAAAATGCAGTGGAGGAAAATGCATTGGTTCTGAGATCAAGAAGCCTTAGAAGTCACCACGTCTGGGGTTATCGACATGGACATCAATTTGACTCTGTATGTTGCAGATGGTGACCTAGAGGAGACCGTGAACCAACGACCAAGGTTTTCCTTAATGTGGGAGAGATCAGAAGGCCAGTAGATGACAGTGATCCACAAGGATGTAGGGTGGATTAGGTGGATGGCATGACCCAAAACAAAGAGGCTTTCTACCAGAGGGCAGGTACTATCCAGGCACCGGAAAGGGGTTGAGGGCAATGCTGGCGCCCTCTCCCAGATTAGGGACTGCAGAAGAAAGAGCAGCCTCCAGTAATTCAAGAAGAACAGCGTCCCTCTGGGAGGACAACGGATTAGACTACAACGAGTTGATGATATAAAGAAAGTCTTTACAACAGAAAAAACAGGATGTTCCAGATGCACACTTGAAAGGTTTAGGATGGAGGTCAACAGGAAAGGTGTGCATTTGGGGGGAAAAACAGCAACTAGAGGTTGTGTGTTTTTTGTTTCTTTGTTTGGAACCTACGGTTTATTTTTTTATGAAGAACAGCTGATGTATAATGTGTAAGTTACAGGTGCACAGCATAGTGATCCACAGTTTTTAAAGGTTATACTCCACTTCCTGTTATTATAAAATTTTGGCTGTGTTCCCTGTGTTGTACAGTACATCCTTGAGCCTACCTCACACCCAGTAGTTTGTATCTCCCACTCCCCAACTCCTGTATTGCTCCTCCCCCCTCCCCTCTACCCACTGGTAACCACTAGTTTGTTATCTTTATCTGTAAGTCTGCTTCTGTTTTGTTATATTCACTAGTTTGTTGGGTTTTTTTAGATTCCACATGTAAGCGATATCATACAGTATTTGTCTTTCTCTGTCTGACTTAACATAATGTCCTCTAAGTCCATCCATGTTGCTGCAAATGGCAACATTTCGTTCTTTTTTATGGCTGAGTACTATTCCATTGTGTGTATATGTGTGTCTGTGTGTGTGTATATATATATATATCTCACTTCTTTATCCATTCGTCTGTTGATGGACACTAAGGTTGCTTCCATATCTTGGCAATTGTAAATAACGTTGCTATGAACATTGGGGTGCATGTATCTTTTTGAATTAGTGTTTTCGGGTTTTTTGGATATATATACCCAGGAGTGGAACTGCTGCATCATATGGTGAGGTTGTGTATTTTGAGCAGTGCCCCAGAGTGAAACTCTCCAGCCACCTTCTAAGGCAGGATCCTGGGAACATGAGGCCCGTGGTCACACAGCCCGTGTGCGGTGGAATTGGAGAAACTGAACGAGGTAGTGTGGCTCTAGCGGCCAGGCTGTCACTAACCACTATTCTTTGCTTGCCCTGAGGTTTCCCTAAACAAAGACACTCTCCAAGGCGGGGGGTGGAATTATACTTACATTATGCAATACTTTTTAAAAAATGGTGCACAATGCATGATTGCACGGAAATATACAAAGTAACAAAACAGTTAAAAAAAAATGCCCATACTCTGGCACCATGACTTTTTTCTTCTTCTTCTCTTCCTCCTCTTCCTTTTCTCCCCCTCCTCCTCCTTCTTCTTCTCTTTTTCTTTTTTTTAAACTTCTTTTTTTTTTTTTAAACACTTTATTTATTTATTTATGGCTGTGTTGGGTCTTCGTCTCTGTGCGAGGGCTTCCTCCAGTTGTGGTGAGTGGGGGCCACTCTTCATCGCGGTGCGCGGGCCTCTCACTATCGCGGCCTCTCTTATTGCGGAGCACAGGCTCCAGACGCGCAGGCTCAGTAGTTGTGGCTCACGGGCCCAGCTGCTCCGCGGCATGTGGGATCTTCCCAGACCAGGGCTCGAGCCTGTGTCCCCTGCATTGGCAGGCAGACTCTCAACCACTGCGCCACCAGGGAAGCCCCTCTTCTTCTTTTTAAAGTCAGGCCTCTTTACCACCATCTCTACTCTATCAAAGTAAGCAGAATTAGCATCCAGACGGCTGACATTAAAAGGATTATTATTATCTGTTCAGATCTGTTTCAAAAAGGAGTTGGCTCTGTAGCCACTCCTGTACTGGGTTCAGTCCATGTTCTTTGATGCATCGCAGAAGTTAGCGCAGAACATTTTAATCTAATCATCCGCTGCCTGGGAGGAAAGAGGGGATGAGGCCCGTGGGGGGCCCTGCAGTGCTCAGCACAGATCCCCCTCGGGAATGAAAGCTCATGACAACTGCCGTGGTGAAAAGGAGTTGCTTCACTCGAAGTTGCATCCCTTCCTGCAACTGCCCACATCCAGTGACTAATTCACAGGGCTTGTAAAGGTCAAGACCCTTGCCCCAGGAGGAGCCAACTCTGAGGGCCACCTCAGCTTCAGAGCTCCTAGTGAGATGCGTTGCATCACAGCTTCCCTCACGTAATCCTGCAAACTTTCTCTCTTTTTGACAGGTGTCCACATCAAATACACTCCCTAATAAACGTCCGTCACGTAATCTCTGTCACAGAGTTCTCAGGAGCCGCAAATGCTGTGGCTCCCGAAAAACTAAAACCTGAGGAAGTCTGATTTGATCATGCAACATTGGTTGTAGAAAATATAATGCCATTTGCTAGATATTCAAAGAGGGAGGGGAAAGAGCTTGTACTAACTCATATGGACTTGGAATTAAATCCTCACCTTATATTTTTCTCACAGGAAGTAATAATCTGAAGAATATTGAGATGAGGTATGATGAGAATTTATCACATTAAGATTCTAGCCCCCATTCTGACATTTACAGGGATAAGCAACTTCAACTTTTGGCCCTCAATTTATCCATAGAAGTAGATGATCCCTGAGATACCTGGTCCAACTAATAAGATGACACGGGCTGCCATTTTTTGAGAACATACCGTATTCCGACATCCTGAAATTCTGAGAGATTGTTCATACACTTCTCAGAAGATTAAAATGTCATCTCAAACAGAACGATTTCGGTGGGGAATATAAAGACATGTTTTAAACTATAAAATTTAGACTCTTAAAATGTTTTTTACCACAGGCAAACTTCAAATATAATTACAGGTTGTCTCTAATTTTTAAACAAATTGTTGTTATATATGTTTATAATTCAAAATCCATCTCCCCCATGGAAGCAAGAGTATAAGTGAAGGTTAGTTCCGTTCAGTAAAAATATTTCTGTGTGCCAATCACATGTCAGACCCCAGGCACCACCAATAGGTTTGCAATGGGAAATTTCCTAGGTCAGAGCACAGAAGAAATGATTCTAGAGACCTCTAGCCATCTCTCGTAACACCTTGTTACTATGGAAAAAATACTTTCTTAGCCAGAAATGGAAATCAGAAACACATTTCTCTTCCACTCTTCTAGTGAATTAGGGAAGGTCAGTAGATGCTTCCAGAAAGCAGAAATTTGCTTACTAGAAAACATCACTCGATACGTTTATTACTGCACAAGATTAAAAAGGGCAACTAAAAATTCTGTATCCAATTTCAATGTGTGAGTTGGGAGCAGGGCAGTGTTTCCTCACCCCACCAAGCAATTTTCCAACACCAGCTGGGTGTCCTCCAACTCAACTCAGTTCTGACACTATCCACCAGGAGACAATGTCAGAGCCCACAGTTTAAGGGCTCAGTCCCACAAGACTGCCCCACTTCGGGCACCAAAAGCAAGTCCAGATTGTCACCTGGGCTTCTGACTGACTGGTTAGAGATCAGAGGTTCCAACGACCCCCTCCTCGAGTTCAATTAATTTGCTAGAGCGGCTCACAGAACTCAGAGAAACATTTTACTTACTAGATCGCTGGTTTATGATAAAAGGACACAATTCAGGAACAGCCAGATGGAAGAGATGCACAGGGCAAACTATGGGGAAGGGACGTAGAGCTTCCACGCCCTCTCAAGAGGCCACTCTCCCCAAATCTCCAAGTGTTCACCAACCCAGAGGCTCTCTGAACCCCATCTTTCGGGATTTTTATGGAGCTTTCATTACAGGCACAATTGATTAAATCGTTGACCATTGGTGATGGATTCAACATCTAGCCCTTCTTCCCTCCCCAGAAATCAGGATGGGACAGAAAGTTCCAACCTTCTATTCATGGTTGGTTTCCTGACAACCAGCCCCCATCCTTAGGTGCTCTCCAAAATTTACCTCATTAACATAAACCCAGCTGTGCTGGAAAGGGGCTTATTATGAATAACAAGACACCCCTTTTCCCCTTATGGTTCTGAAGTGATTTCACAAACCGAGGACAAGAGACAAAATATTATGACAAAAGATGCCCGCATTTCTCTTACTGCTTAAGAAATTCCAAGGGTTTGGGGAGCTGTGAACCAGGAACCATGGACAAAGACGAAATATATATGAGAAATATATTTCTTCTTATAAATCACAATATCCTTGAAACCATAAGGGTATTTTTCAAGTTATAATCAACAATGTTAAAGAGGTGTTGTCAAGGGTTCTGTGGCCAAATAAGTTTGGGAAACAATAAGTGTTAACAGGTGTCTTTGCTGAAGAGCTTAAGTGCCTCAGTATATTATTATCTTTTATATCTCTAAAAGGTGGAAACCGTAGGAGCAGTTTCTACAATTTTTTGGCTACAGAACCATTCTGTGTTAAGTATTTCTCTTACAGCTAAGGGTGGGATGATCATCCTGATTCTCCCAGGGCTGGGGGGCGTTCCTGGGATGCATGAACTTTTAGGACTGAAACCAGGACAGTTCTGGACAAACCAGGACAGTTGGTCACACAGCCTAATGAAGCCCTCCACACAGCCTGTAAGATGCTGCTCGAGATCGTTAAGTTTTGGGTGCTTGGGTTTGAGAAACAAGGGTTGTTGCCCCCATGAAGGCAGAAGGGCTGGAATCTGCTGCTCTATCCCTGCTACCCCACCTCCACTGCCAGTTCCTGTGTATGAGCTGGTCTTTAGTCAAGTGTCCATATGTTGGACTAGGTTGTGGTGGACCCGTAATTGCCCTGTTTTTTAACACTGATGAGCCTACGTAAGAAGGAAATCTGTGCTTTCCCTCCAGACAAACTGAAGCTTAAGAAATCTATGACCCACTCAAAGTTCTGAAAGGAGAATGCTGGAATCAGAAACCAACGTTAAATCAGAAGAATCTCAGATTTCCCCAGTTCACTTCTATCTGCTATGATGATTGAAATATCTAGAAGAAACCAAAAGACCAAAATAGGTGATAACTCCCTCTCAACCAGAGCTCCTGGACGAGCCCTGTGCCCCTGCTTAGCTTGTTCTAACGCACATCTCCCTGTAGCCGGGAGCCACTGGACAGGCAGAGCCCCACCCTCATGTACATTTCATGTGGTCATGTCTGGAAGATCAACTTTGAGTACGTTTGCAGCAAGGGCATCCCTAAATTGTAACTTGCATCCTCCAGTCGGGGCTTTTTAACTCAGTGTGTAGATTGGTGAATCACAGGCCAGCAGTGCTTTCACTTAGGTGGCCGGGCGCCGGCATCTGTGTGTACGTGCCAGCACACCCCATCTCAAAGGGAGCTCAAGCTCTGTGCACGGAGAGCCAAGCCCACAGTTTACATTCAGGATCCAGGACAAAGCCCTCCACACCATAGGCACGCAATAAATGTTCTCCGAAATGAATGCAACTGCATGCTTCGTTCTTGGGCTTTCATAGCTGTTTATATGATCTTGTAGCCAGTTACCAAAAATAGACCAAAACGGGAAAAACCCAGACAGATCCAAAAAGAGCATTCGATCAGTGGATCCTGCACTCCCTGTACGTGGCCAAAACGGAAGTCCTTTAGTGGCTCTGGGGTCCCAGGACCCCAGAGGAAACTTTGTGAAAAATCTCCCCAAATGAGCAATTACATCAGCAGCACTGACGTCCTGCCTCTTCACTTTTGCAAAAGTCTACATCCTAGAGTCGCCTTATTTGCTTTTCAAAGGCTAAGATGCCGCCACCCACAGCAGATTCCCGCACAGATCTGCTGCAGGCATTGGTCATGGGTCAAAGGGGAGGCCCTTGACCCTGTGCTCCCGGGACTTTCTCCCAAAGAGGGAAGGCGTCATTCTAAGTTATGAATTTGGGGGAAAACATGTCCTGGAGAAAGTATGTCGCACAATCCTTAGGTCATGATGCGGTACATGTTGCAAGCATTCTGTCATCTGCTTATTTTAACTCATCTAAACTATGAGAAATTAAAATGGGGGTAACAAGGGGTGCTCATTACTTTGACTAAGTAGTATTTTACATATACTGACCATAGACTTTTGGCAGGCAGCCATTAGCCAAAAAGACATAAACACACGTAGACTGAGAATAATTTTCATTTTATTTCCACTCAGATGTGTAACACAATTTCCATTGATGTCTGTTGAAATAATCTTATTACCAAGATGTGTCTATAAAGAATTCCCTGGGGGTCAGGTTTAGTGATAAGTCATTAGTCCTAACCCATATAGTCAAAAGAATAAGACAACTTAAAATAAGGATTAAAAGAACATTTACCTAAAGAGCAAAAATGAGGAAAAAACGAGGATCTCATAAATTAGTTTGCTAATCCGACAGTTTACGCTTAAGGATTTCATGGACTCTTTCTCTAATTCGCTGTAAGACTATGTTCAGTTCCCTTGTTAAAGTGTCAGCATTAAAATGTGTTTTTTCAATGGAAGGCTATTTATTAAAAGACGATACACACACACACACACAAACACACACACACGGCTATAGCAGTCCCCACATTAACATGCAATAGATCAGCATAAGTATCTCATGTGTTTCTCGTGAAACTGGTTTTTTGGTTGGCATTTCAAAACACAGTTCATGTTGTTTTACGACAAATAGAGGAAATACTGTCTATGTGGAAATATTCTCCACACTGGCCAAAATAAATAAATTTTAAAATTCAAAAGAAGAGGGTGACATATTTTTCATCTTTGCCTCCAGGTTTGATGAAAATTAAAAGCAGACTTTATAAGCTGATAGTAGGATTTCATAACGGGGGCAAAAGCATTTATAGTGAAAAGAACCCTTCGGGACATTCTTGCACTTTGTGAAACAATGGTTAGGGTGGAATTCGTCTTTCTGCACGTCAAATGTTTAAAAACAGCTGTTTTTTGTTTTGGGGCTTTATTCCTGAAAGAAACTTGTTCCCTCCCCCAAATTTCCTGGCACCCTTAATGGCTTTTGCCCATGCCATTTGGGAGATGCAATTACGATATTCAAACTTATTCATTTATTGTAAATTTCATAACATAAATGAGGCACTCATGTCCATCATTACTGCTACCTGATAGAAAGATGACTCTCACTTTCATCCTGGCATAGGGAACAATACCCTAAAAATACTCCTTTTTATTATTGTCCAAAATACATGGAAAATGTTTAGAATAATTTCTCTTTAGATGAATGAGAGGAAATTACCTTTAATTTTAAACTACTTAACCATATTTCTAAGGTAACATCTTTGCACAGGTAGTAGGTGAGGCCCTTCAGACTAAAGTCTTTTTCTTCTTTCTTGTGGCTTTGAGTTTTTCTCTGCATTTGGAGCTGAGATTCATTAGAAGACTTCAAGAAACCAGATGTCACAATGTCTGTTCAAGGGTTTGAAGATTTCAAGAGTTGACTTTTGTAGTTCCTTTGCTTTGGGGCCTTAAAATATAAGCCTTTTTGAAACTAGATGTGGTTCCTAAGAGAAATGCAGTAAAACAACAACAAAGCCTGCCCCCATCAGTGAGATTCATGAGTCACAGTATTTAAAAAGGTCAAGGACTTCAAGTTCAAATTATAAAACAAGGTAACTTACATACAGGTTGTTGCATTGAAAAAATTTTTAATCTAGTTAGGCAAATTAAAGAGAAATCAATTAAAGGCGGTTATCTGTTTTCAGTTAAGTTTTTGCCACCTAAAAATTCTCAATAATTTTCATCCAATCTCAGTTCTTTATTTAGCTCACAGCAGTGTGGGTCAGTAATTTGGTTTGGGCTCAGCTGGGTGATTCTTCTGTGTTCTCTGCTGCACTCACTCACGTATCTGTGATCAGCTGCTGTTTTGAGATCAGTTGGCGTGTCCTCTGGAGACTGGCTCTTCCCTGCTGGCTTTATCACATGTCTGGCAGTTGGCTGGCTGTTGCCTGGGGCACTGTCTCCCACATGGCCTCTCATCTTGCAGGTGGGTAGCCCAGGCTGGCGTAGGAAGAGAGAGAGACAGATGACTTCCACTGCATACTGTTGATCAAGGCAAGTCACAAGTTCAGCCGAGATTCAAGAGATGGAGGAACAAACTCCCTCTCTTGAAGGGAGGGTCATCACTACCACATTGCAAGGGCACAGATGCAGGGAGGGACAAATTTGGTGGCCACTTTTACAATCTACCACAGTATCAAATTGCTAGTTTAAACACAAGAAGAAGCAGCAGGGCTGAGAATGTTTAGAAGCCATGGTTAGAACCACTAAGTTGCCCTTGACTCTGGGCAAGTTAGTGAACCCATTACTGCTATATTTCTCTTTCTAAATAGAAGTAGTCCTGCTGCTAGCTTTCATTCACGGCTTCTGCACAGACAAACCTCTAAAGGATCCCACTCTGTGCACTAAGCAGGCAGAGCCTTTGTGTGCAGAAAATGGTGCCCCCCTCTTTTTTCTTTTCTGTTACGGTTTATTACAGGATATTGAATATAGTTCCCTATGCTATATAATAGTACCTTGCTGTTTATCCATTCTATATATAATAATTTGCCTCTGCTAGTCCCAAACTCCCAATCCAACCTTCCCCTACCCCTCTCTCCCTTGGCAAACACAAGTCTGTTCTCTGTGTCAGTGAGTCTGTTTCTATTTCGTAGATAGGTTCATTTGTGTCATATTTTAGATTCCACATATAACTGATATCATAGGGTATTTGTCTTTCTCTTTCTGACTTACTTCGCTTAGTATGATAATCTCTAGGTCTATCCGTGTAGCTGCAAATGGTATTATTGCATTCTTTTTTATGGCTGAGTAATATTCCATTTTGTGTGTGTGTATGTCTGTGTGTGTGTGTGTGTGTATATCTCACATCTTCTTTATCCATTCACCTGTCAATGGCCATTTAGGTGTTTCCATAGCTTGGCTATTGTGAATAGTGCTGCTATGACCATAGGGGTGCATGTATCTTTTTGAATTATAGTTTTGTCTGGATATATGTCCAGGAGTGGGATTGCTGGATCATGTGACAACTCTATTTTTAGTTCTTTGAGGCATCTTCATACTGTTCTCCCTAGTGGCTGCCCATTTTCTTGATTGGACACAGACAAAGGCTTTCCTTTGGATAGCAGAGTGAGAGAAAGAGGAGTCTGGCTCCAAGGTTGTTAGCCTGAGCAACTGGCCGGCAGACAGAGTCATCAACAGACTTGGGCAGGACTGTGGGTAAAGGGGCTTTTAGGGAAGACTAGAAATTCAGTTTTAAATACCTTAAATTTGAGAGATCAGTTAGGCATTCACATGGAGATATTAAGTAGACCCTTGAAGATGCGAGTCTGGGGTTGAGGAGAGCAGTCGAGGCTGAAGGTTTTAATCTGGGAGTCATCAGCGTATAGATGGTACCTAAGGTCATAAAACTAGATGACATCACCAAGTGAGTGATACAGGGAGAGGAGAGGTGAGGTTCAAGGATACGGCTCCTTGTGCCTCCAATCCAACAGGTCAGAGAGGAAAGACGAAACTAGCAATGGAGGCTGAGCAGGGAGGAAAATGAAGAGAGTAAATGTTCTGCAAGTCAAAGGAAGAAAGCCTTGGAGAAGAGGCGGAACTGTATCAAATGCTGCTAATAGGTAAAGTAGGTGAGAACTGAGTATTAACCTGGGATCTAGGAGCGGGGAGGTGATTAAGGACCTTAACAAGGGAAGTCACGGTGGAGGGTGGAGCAAAGACCTAGCTAGTGAATCTTCTAGAGTAAAGGGTAGGAGAGAGATTGAAGACAGAGAGATGAAACAAACATTAGGAGAACTTTTGCTGTAAATGAAAATAGAAGTGAGGTGATGGCTTGTAGGGTGGGTGGAGCCAAATATGCTGGTAAAATGGGCCGGTGGAGAGAAAAATTGATGAGTGGAAGAGAAAAGGAAGAATCATAGAAGCATGCCCATGACTGATGAGAGAAAATGGGTGGGCTCTTGTGACCAAGGGGGGTTGCTGGTACTTGATGGGGGTGCGGAGATTTCATCTAGAGAGAAACTAGGGCAAAGGTGGGCTGGAAAGGCCACAGCTGCTGCTCAGGGTCCCTGCCAAGTCACCTGGGTTCAGAAAGCCCAGAATCAGCAGGTGAAATTGAAAGCCACGTTCCTAAGCCATTTGACCTTCAGACTCACCCAGCAGGTTGGGAAGTAGAAAGCAGGATATGAGGCGGAAATAGACATTGGGGAAACAAAAGGACAGAGATTCAAGGGATCCTAGTCAATGAGTTGAACAGAGGCTGAGAAGTGCAGGCTTGAGACTTTAGAAGATATAATTTCCACGAGTTCATTCACTGCCATCTCCAAAGGCCAGGGACCAGGCTACACTTTTTGCATCCTCAGCACCCAACACTGTGTCTGGCACCTAATGGGAGCTCAAGAAATGTTTGTTTAACTCAACAGAACTGTTGTCTTGGAAACAGATTATGGCTTGATGTACTAACGTATAAGATGAGAGAAGAGATCGTAACAAAATCTCTTTGGGTCTTGAGACGCAAATCTCCTGGTCCACTGTATGGTTCTGTAAGCCATAGTATAAAAAGCACATGTTTATATATCCTGCATTATAATATGGACACACACACACACAGAGCATATATGTCATAGGAAAGCACTTTATTAAATTCGTATGACCATATTGTGAGAACTATCGCTTAATCTTCCTGTATGGGAATTTCAGTCCTGGACATATTAATTTCTTGTCAGAAATGAGGCAGGACTTCCCTCCTTGCACACCTTTATATGCTTTTTCTCTGCTTTTGCCACATGGTGTCATCACTTTAAAGTGCAAGAGAACTGAAGGTACAACTGTAAATGTTGCTTCCTACTTGGTGCTTTCTGCAAACATTTAAAAAATGTAAAAGCCATTCTTTGCCCACAGATGGTACAAAAACAAGAAGGGGGTCAGATCTGACCCATGGCAGTGGTTGCCAAACGCTCACATATATCTTACCGTACCACACTATGCTATACTTACAAGTGTTATAAGTTTAGAATGAACTTTAATTATATTTTAATGAAAGGGCTTAACCTGTACATTTTCACAGATAGAAAATATACCTTGGAAATGCTTCTCAGGAATGCATGCATTTGGATTACAAAATGTAAATGGATGTGACAGCATGCTTTCAAGTCACTTCTTGATTCTAAATCCTAGAAATAGACATAATAAAAGAAAAAGCAAAGACACGCAACTCAGAGAATTTAGAGAATGGAGGAAGGAGACAGGCGACTTTGAGAGGAGATAGGAGGATGAGTACCAGGAGGACAGAAAAGAGGTAAAAGGAAGAAAAATAGGGATAAACATGCAGGGGCAGATTTAACCAGAAGTCCAGCCTTATGATGGAGCCAGAGGAACAAGGGCCAGGAGAAAGTGGCTTTGGGAACAGATGGACTTGATAAACATCCCAGATATCAGTGAGAAAATACCAGTTTGTTTGCGCTGAAAATAAGAAAATAGTTTTGACATTCCTTGCCTAGAGTGAGATCCAAAGAACGGCAGACTTACTGGCCTGGAAGAGAGTTTCGAAAGAGCATCTTAATGGCATACTTTTGTTTTTGCTTTTCTTCCAACCTCTGGAGGCCAACTCCCGGTTCTCTATTGGCAGTTCCCTGCAAGAGTTGGTGGCTGTGACTTTTGATCACAGTTATGGATGTGAAATCCCTCCTCTTTAATTTAAGTTCACGTTCACTAATTTGGTCCTCCACAAATCTGACAAAAAACGGGCACACATTCCCCATGTTAAGATCTTGCATTTATGTAAAGATCGTCATTAAGCCTCCCTCAGCCTGCTTTTCTCTGGGCCAAAGAACCCCAAACCCCTGGACCTTTTCTCACAGAACTAACTGTACCCTTTACAGCATTTTAGTGTCTCTGGTGTCTTCACATCCTTTTTTAACAGGAGAAACAAACAAACAACAAAAAAAGTGTTTTCTAGCAAAGTTTGGACTAAGGTGAAACACTTAAAGAAAGAACACACAAAAAAGGATTCCCTAAACCTTTCCTGTTTTACTTCTGGCATCTCAGTACCATGGTGGCTTTCTTCCATAGAACTACAGCATTTCTGAGGAATATTTATTTAGTAAACTGAGTCCACTCTACCCAGGCCATTTTGCCTCTAAACGTGTCTCTGTAATAATCTCAACAACAGCAGCAGTGATAGTGGCATCTAACTTTGATGCCCCTTGCTAATGGCTCGTCACCACCCTAAGTGGTAGGTCAGTCATTACGCACATTTTACAGAAAAGCACATGGGCTTGGAGAGGTTCTGGAACTTCGCTGAGATCATCCCGCTCCCGACGAGGAAGCCTGCAGCTGGATCTCTGGGTTCTCACTCTTGAGATATTTCCAGTGCTGTGTTCCCTACTCGGTGTCTATCTGTGGATTGTAATTAATGTTATCTCTTTTCATAGCTATTTACTAAATTCATGCTCCTCAGCAAGTATCTCCTTCAACAACCCTCCAGATTTATCAAAGTCATTTCCAAATTTATGCTGGCTCTCAGTCTAGAGAATTAGTAACTCCATCTAAGTAAGTAACATCTGCAGTTTTGGCCAGAATATTTCTATCATCTTCATTCCTAGTAGAAAAGCTTTAAAAAAGAAGTTGAAACCTGACATTATGGATGTTAAAAGCAATAAGAGCTAACAGTGTATTCCAGGCACTGCTCTAGGCATGTTACATATCTTAACTCCTTTAACCCTCTCTATAGCCCCAAGAGGTGAGTACTCTTGTTCTTTCCAATGTTACAGATTGAAGCACAGAGAGGGTGAATAACATACCCAAGGTCACTCAGCAGGAAATTCGGTCCCACAACTTTACAAGTAGACTTTGATTCAAAAAAATATTCTGTGTGTATCTTCTTGCCAATTCTCTTTTAAACAAATAATCCCTTTCTAATAAGGAATTTGAGGGAGACAAAATTGGATCATTTACCAAATGTAATTTACCCATTTTTTCTGCTACTGATAATTTAGGTTTCTAACATTTTGTTATTTGGAAAAAAGCATTTCTCTAAAGTCATTTTATTTGTATATATATCAGAAGGAGGACTAGCAAGGGCTTTCCAAACATCAAAGTCAGGATAATGGTTACCTGGGAGGTAGGGATTGGGAAGGGGACACAGGAAGCTTCAACCATATTTGTAATTTTTTTCATGGTGATGGTTGTATGCAGCTCATTTTTATATTATTCCTTATTTCTTTTTGAATGTTTGAAATTTACATAATTTTTTAAAGAGGTGGGGAAGGAAATGAATATGAGTAAGTATAATATAGTAGGAAGAAATGCTGATAGTCTGATTTCTAGACCTTGCTCTGCAACAAACCAGCAGTTGAAATTGACTAAGTTGCTCCATCCAGACCCCTTCCCTCAACTAGAAAAGGAAAGCATTTCACTAGAACAGGGGTCAGCAAACTATGGCCCCTGTTTTTGTAAATAAAGTTTTACTGGAACACAGCTATGCCCATTTGTTTACGTATTATCTATGGCTGCTTTTCACTCCACAGTAGCAGAATTGAGCAGTTGCAACAAAGACTGTATGACCTGCAAAGTCTCAAATATTTACTATCTGGGGCTTTACAGAAAACATTTGCTGACCGCACAGTAGGAAATCATTTCCTTCAGCTCTAATATTTGGTCATCCCAGGATATAGCAGGATAGTCAAGACTTTTGCACCAATGGCGGATTATGGACACCAGTATTCCACACAAACAAATCATTTTAAATAAGCTCATAAGTTCAGATAAGATTGAAGAAACTTTAGGGCTTTGGAGTCACACAGCAAAACCCTTCGCTACTGTTCTGGGAGGGTACGGGCACAGATAACCTTCCCTGAAAAGAATACACCTTGAATTGAAGAAAAGGAAAGTCCATAGGCACCAAGCACAGATTCTAGCATCATCGAGGTGGTGTGAGTTGTGTGATTACTGTATAGTGTATAGTTATGCTTTGTGGGTTTTACAGGGATGTTTTAGAATATGAGTACTTGGTCTTTGAATAAAATTTCTCTTGTGAATAGAGGACTCATTCCTCTAGTCAGAGCAAGACTCTCACTGATAGAGCAATACATAACAGGGGTCAAGGGCAGGAATTCAATAGAGAGCAAAGACTAGAATCTTGGGGTACACTCTTTCTGCCTGTGGATCTTGGGCAATTTATCTAAACTCTCTAAGCCTCAGTTTCCTCATCTATGAAATGGAACCAAGCTAGTATGGACCTCATTGGGTTGTTGTGAGGACAAAATAGTATAATTCATGGTACACTGTTGGGCATTATTACCAAATAAATGTTAGCCAATATTAGCCAGACGTGTTTAGGGCACAATACTAATTCTGAAATGGGTTTAAAAGCACAGCATCTGGTATCTGTTTCAGGACTAATGAAAGATATGGGAGAAAAATGGAAGGTAGAAGGCAGTTTAAACATATCTGTACCAGGTGGAACATATAAAGCAAAGTTTCCTCAAGGCTGCCGTATGGCAGTGGCACCCAGGAGGCACAAAAGGAAAGCATCAGTGGCATCCCAAAATGAAGCCCATCATCCAAAAGGGTTTGGACAGTCCCTGACTGTTCCATCACAAGGATCTCTTCCTGCCTTCACAAGTTTAACACAAAATCATGACATTGACACACAGCCCATCAGTAGTCATTGGAATAAAAACAAGCATAAACAAAGGACATCACGTAAAGTGTTTACAGTGTGACCTTGGGCAAGTTACTTAGCTGTCCTAGACCTTTATTTTCTCAGGCGACATCACAATCCAACAGACATATCATACAAGCCACATAGATAGTATTAAATTTTCTAGTCACATTAGAGAAAATAAAAAGAAGGAAATAAAATGAATTTTAATAATATACTTTGTTTAACCCAGTATATCCAAAGTAATATTTCAGCATGTAATCCATAATAAAAATGTATCAGTGACGTATTTTACATTCTTTCTTTCATAGTAAGACTTCAGCTTGGTATGTATCTCATACTCACAGCGCATCGCAATTAAGAATGTTGCTGGCTCAATAGCCACATGTGGTTAGCAAACACCATATTGGATTATGTTGGTCCAGGACACACCTAGTTCTTCGGAAATCACTGATGCTAATAGTACACTTCAGGGCTGGGGACAATGGCAAGGATGGAAGCTATATGCCATTGGCCCATATATGAACATTTAAACCACACCAGTTAATGATATTTTATCTTGCCATATAATAAGAGGTAAGAATTTAAACTCAGAACCCAGGAGGACTTCTATGAAAAGGAACCTCCCATAAGGAGCCCTCAAAGAGGCTAAGTATTAGATTAATGAATGTGATCTTCAGCTGAAGAAATTGTGTTGCTTCTCCTTCAAAGGGAGCTATTGGGTGTTTTTTAATTTCATTCATCAGCATTTTGTAATTTAGCAAAAGCCTGTACAAGAATGTTCATAGCAACTCTATTCATAACAGCCAAAACCCAGAAATAAAAGAATGAACTCTTGAGACATGCAAGAGTTTGGATAGATCTCAAGGGAAGTATGCTGTGTGAAAAAAGTTCATCTCCAAAAGATGACATATCGTATGATTCCATTTACACAACATTTTCAAAATAACAGAATTATGGAGACAGAGTACAGATTAGTGGTTGCCACAGGGTAGGAGTTGGTGGAGGAGAAATTGGGTGTGGGTACGAGGGGTAGCATGAAAAAGTCTGACGGTCATGGCACAATTCTGTATTCTAACTATAGTTGTGGTTACACAAACACACATGCGATAAAATTGCTTTGAACTTTATGTACACACATGCATACACATACACACACACAAATGAATGTAAAGCTGGTGAAAGCTGAATAAAGCTCTATGGATTATACCAATGTCAGTTTCCTGGTTTTGCTAGTGTCCTGTGGTTATATAAGATGTAACCATACGGGGAGGCTAGGTGGTGAGTTCGTGGGCTCTCCCTGTTTATTTTGTTTTCAGTTTCCTATGAACCTATAATTATTTCATTTTTTGTTTTTTAAGTGCATGCAGAAAGACAAGGTCTTTAGGAAAAGCAAGAGTTTCTTGGCAAAGCCAGGCTCTGCGGATAGTGGCTCCAGTAGCAAACCCAAGAACGGGCTTCACAGAAGCCCAGTGAAAAAGGAGACACGCACCAAACATCCATTTCTTAAATCCAGAAATCAACAAAGGGGCACAAGGAGAGAAATTACCGGTTTTCTGCAAACCCAAACAATTCTGATCCCAGACCCCTGTGCTCCAGTTACAGGAGTTTATTGCCTTCCAAATCCACAAAGTATGTTTTAAGGCCTGAATGAGCCAAGTTGTATGCTGCCCATCATGGGATGATGCAACACCTAATTTTAAAAAACCACAGTAAAGTCACAGCAGGGAGAGGCAGTTACGAAACTTATACAATATGATTGTTTTTCTGCTTTCATTAAAAGACAGATTACACTTAACCTGTTTCTTTTTAGGCACTCTGTTCTTTCAGAGTGTATATTAAAACGTTGCCTTTTTATTCGTGTTATCCTTTTCCTAATGGTAAAACATTCGTAGATTTGAGGCTTAAGTGTCAGTCTAATTAAAACCCTGAAATTTTGCACAAGTAATGCAGCTTGCGTTGTTTGGTCTGTGCAGTTTCTGACCACCGGGGGGCTTCTTTTATTCCCGACAGTAAAAACCAGCAGAGTAGTCTTTCATTTGGAATTTACAAACATCTTACAAGGGAAAAAAGAAAACCCAGCGGCCCCTCCACATACCAAGACTTGAGTGACTATACAGTTTTGGAAAAGTCGGAATTTATGGAAGAACTCTGTGATATAGGCTTCAAAGCTTGGTTCCCTCTTTTTAAATTTGGCATTCTACCTGATGGAAACGAGCCAGCCACTTATGAAGCATGTTCATGCTTTCATTTGCCAGTTGGTGAATGAAGCAGAGCCAAGCACCATCTTTATTTTTGTCCATTTTATTATTAACATATAGAGCTCAGCATATTGCTGTGGTTCAATAAGAGTTCTACAGTCGCTGGCCCCCTGTTCATTATTTAAGATAATTCTGTCCTGCTAGAAAGTGAATTTCCCCAAGTATACCCCCCATGCCCACGCCCACCCCTGTTTATAGATTTTAGTCCATTTGATTGTAAAGCAAATGTTTGGGAGGAAAGGCTCATACGGCTCCTGGGATGTAACCCAGAGTTTTAGGAGAAGAGGGTTCAGAGTCCAGGTCCCTAGAAAGCTGGAAGAGGAAGCTTTTAAGGGGTTTGCAGACTTGGAAGCATATTCTTATTTTCAGGATTTGCCTGGTTCATCCTTAACCCTGCCTGGGATTGCCCTCTCTCCAGAGATGCCACTCCTAAAATATGGGTGTCATTCCTCTGTTATTTGACTACTGATGACAGGTAGCCGAGCTCAAACACAACACCCAGCTAAGCTAGAAATTGCCATTATTTATCGACTCACTGCTCGATTTACAGAGCTCTCCACATTCTGTTAAAGATTTGCAAAGCACATGCATGAAACGGAGTACATATTTCTTGCTAGCCATCAGTCCCAAAGTTTTCTGGTGAAGCCAATTGAAAGAAGTTGCTATCAAATTTTTTTTTCTTAGTTTGAAAATAAAATTGAGAACCAAAGTGGTATATCCTCCACCTATAGCTTTTTTAGGATGGAACTAGGATTAACTGTCCCTGCTCCCATATTCACCTTCTTTGTGAGAAAATTCGTACCTTCTGTGTGTCCGGCGTTGCTCTGCCTCCAAAGCCAAGAGAGAGAAGGGCTTGAGGGTTGGGACAGAGGCCTGGGATGAGCCCAGCCTGGAAGGGAGCAAAGAGATGTTAGTTTGCTTCCAAAGCTGCCCCCATCTTATGGGCTGTGAGTTAAGGCAGTCAGCAGGGCTTCTGGGAAACATCACCCAGATTTGCTTTGGGAAAGCACGTCAGATTAAAAAGCACGATTGCTAAAAGCAAAATCTCTGGCCTGAGTGCTTAAAACTCAGCGCTTTCACAGCCCTGGGCCCGGGTTCGATCCCTGGTCGGGGAATTAATATCCCACAAGCTGAGCAGCACAGCCAAAAAAGAAAAGAAAGAATCTGTGGCTTGTGCAAAGGTCACCCAACTAGAACCCTGAGTTCCAGGTTTGAGGCCCTTGTCTGCCTTCGAGTGTCCGTGACCTGACCTCTTTGCCATACACCAGTTCCTTGCTATTTGAAATAAACAAATATATTAAATTATCTTGGCTATATAATTTCTAAAGCACGTCTCAGTTTGTAATAGGCACAGCCCAACAATTATTGGGTCTTCCTAGAAAAACAGAGCCCTTAAGCCAAATTCTCTTCCCATGTGATTCAAAGGAATGGTTTGTGCTAAAGACCAATCCGAGAATCTCAGCTAGAATCTACAGGATGTGATTTTTCTTTTAAGCATAAGCATATGACTAACATAAATCCACGAAGACCCCCTGGAGGTGCATAGTTTGAGAGATGAGCCCAGAAAGAACAGAGTTTTGGTGTCTGATATATCCAAGGGAAGGTTCAAGTTTCCCAATCAAGTTCAGTCCCTGTAAGTGAGAAAGGTCGGAGTTCACTTTCCAGCGTGGCCTGACGTTCATGGGGATTTGATGCGTGTGTTTGTTTGGGGTGTTCCTGTGTGCAGTGTGTGATTTCTTAGAGGCTACTGAGCCCATCGTGAAATAAAAAGCACCAGCCACTGTAGTGCCTGCTACAGGAATGCCGAACACCGCGTAAGCCACAACTTTATGCAGGAAATTCGATCACTGTGGGCTAAATCTACAGCCAGGTCTGACACAGGCAAGGCTATGAGGACGCTGGGAACAATCTCTTCATATGGTTTTCTCCCCGGGCCCAGTCTTCCCTGACCGGGGCCTCACACGGTCGGAAGCAAGAGCACTGGGTATATCAATCACTCCGTTCTGGACTGTTTGCCTTTCTTCTGTAAAGTCTACAAGACATGTTTTTTTTTTTGTTTTTTTTTTTTGCCATTTGTGCTTCTAGTTGCCTAGTCAACCCTCTGAAGAGCTGTTGCCAAGGTTGGACTCAATGGGGAGGAAAAGGGGACATAACTGGTACGCAGTGACAAGAAGAGGCTGTCGATGGGACAAGGCACGATAAATGCATCATTATCCAAGCAGCAGGGGTCCCTTTTGGCCCCTTCAGATAACAGACTCTCAGTATTGGAACGTCCTCAAGGTCAGCTGAGGGACCACATGATGGTCTGCTGCAGCACCTCAAAATTTTCCTACAAGGTATTTAGATAGAGAAATAATAGTTATTTCTTCCTAGGGGGTCTCCACGTTGCAACAGAAACAGCCATTTTTATCCTGAGGGGTTCTTAAATGGGCACAGAAAAGTGACAGGGTTTGCCAAAGAGGATAGAAAGTCTACTAGAAATTCAAATGTTTTTGCCTTTTCACATATTTTCTTTAAAAATAAAAAGTATCTGGTTTCTTTGCAATAGGCCGTAGTTTATCATGTTCTTATTGGATCAAGAGTTTGCTGGGGATGGGGGAAAAGAGGCTTAGGGAATTTTTTAAGCTCTACTTAAACAGTTAGGCTTATTAATTCTCATGAAGAAAAATATTTATTTAAAGAACTGATTCACTATATTATAATCTTGTGAATAAACATAGCCAGGGCATGAGTATGAGGAGGAAGTAGGGAGAGTTAGTGATGAACAGGTTCGGATGGAGGAAGGGTCAGCAGTTACTAAGTACCCGGTGTTGATAGGTATTATCTCATTTAGTCCTAACCCCAGGTAAATACTGTGTCTCCATTTTATAGATGTGGAAACTGAGGCATGGAGATAGTAAGTATAAACCGCTTTGAGTTCATAGAGGTAATAACATGATAGATCACAGATCAGAACGTAGGTTGGACCGAGGAAACGACTTTCCTGCTCCACATACTACGATGGAAAGAAAACTGGCGCAGATATAGGGTGGGGTGAGGGAGCCGTTCTGAGTTTCAAACCCAGTTCCCTGTGGTTGATTGTATGATTTTAGGAAAAATCGCTTGATTCATCTGGGCCTGTTTCCTGAGCGATTAAAGTCCTTAACTTCAGGCAAAGGCCAAACCTACCTTTTTGGATAAATAACATTTATGCTGCCCACTTTGGTGATATGAACCAACCTAAGATGTTTTAGCAGATTCTAAGAACTCTCCCCAACACACACATACCTGCCCCATGCCCCAGCACTGGGATTGTGGGGAGACCACAGGGCACGGGGATCTGGTCAAGGACAGATTAAGATCTAACAGGGAGCACGTGTGCTTGGGTAGAAATCATCCTCTAAATATCATCTAATCTCATGCATTGTCCACTAATTAATGAATTGAGACATAATTTAAATATCATGAAATGCACACATCTTCATGGTTCAACGGGGTCTGTCTGACAATCACATACACACAGGTAAACCACCACCCTAAGCAAGTTTAAAAAATTTTTCAACACCCCAGAAGTTCCCTCATGCTCCTTTCTAGTCAATTCCAACCCCTCCTGAACCAAGGAGGCAACCACTGTTGGGATTTATGTCGCCAGGGATTCATCTGACATTTCTTAGAGCTTCATACATGTGGAATCTTAAGCGTGAATCCACGTTCAATGCTAGAGGAACATCCATGGCTGCAGGAGTAGATAGCGAGTCCTACCGACCGTGGAGTCAGGGGTGCAAGTTCATGAGATGGGAGAGTGAAGGTCAGAGAGGCTGCTGGTGTTTGTTTCTTCTTTCCAAGAAGCTTATGAATTCTGGCTCTTTTATAGGGTCTCAAACGATACAGTGCACAGATTACTTTCTCTATGAATATATATTTAATCAGGTGATACTTACACACCTTCTGTGTTCATGCATTCACTTATACATTCATTCATTCAACAAAAATTTATTCCTGTCCAACTATATGAGCCTGAGACTACCTAGACAGCAGGATCACTTACAATTAAGATGCACAGAGTTTGTGCTGTCTGGGGCTGACATGCTAGTAGGGGAGACAAGCAATAAATGCCCTACCACGGAATGTACAGGATCACTTGTGAAGGCGGAACATGATATGAAAAATGAACCAAGGTCACAGAGGACAGAGCTTCACACAGAGCTGGTTTAGGAGGTGATATCGTGTCGCACTTAACCTGCAGCCAGTTTCAAGATGCAGGATTAAAATTGCTCTGTCGGCCGGAGCAGGAACCAGATTTCGAGCCTCGAGGCCATATTTGTTACTCATCGCTTTATTTATTTATTCATGACCCAATGTGCCAAGTAGGGTTCGATACTGTGACAATACAAAAATAAATGAGGCACGGATGCTATCCTCAAGGAGTTTACTTTTTAGGAGTCACTGGTCTCTGGCAAGACTTTGCTTTTAAAAAAAGTGTGCAATTGGGAGCTTCCCTGGCGGTCCAGTGGTTAAGACTCTGCACTTCCAGTGCAGGGGCCGCAGGTTCTATCCCTGGTCGGGGAACGAAGATCCCACATGTCATGCGGTGCGGCCAAAAGATAAAAAAATAATAACAAAATAAAATAATAAAGTAAAAAAATCTACAATTGCTTTCTCCGTTGTCATCGTGCATTGAAAAAAAATGAGCGCATCTCATGCACTTTTTTTTAAAAATTATTTATTTATTTATTTTATTTTTGGCTGCGTTGGGTCTTCGCTGCTGCGTGTGGGCTTTCTCTAGTTGTGGTGAGCGGAGGCTACTCTTCGTTGCGGTGCACATGCTTCTCACTGCGGTGGCTTCTCTTGTTGCGGAGCACGGGCTCTAGGTGTGCGGGCTTCAGTAGTTGTGGCATGTGGGCTCAGTAGTTGCGGCGCACGGGCTTCGTTGCTCCGCAGCGTGTGGGATCCTCCTGGACCAGGGTTCGAATCCGTGTCCCCTGCATTGGCAGGCGGATTCTTAACCACTGCGCCACCAGGGAAGCCCCATTTTGATAAGTTTTCTTGAGTCACGCCTCAAGCCGCTTTGAATGGGAGTCACTGGACAGTTTTTGGAGATGCACGAGGAACCCGCTCTGCTGGACAAAAGCAAAAACACCTTTCATTCCTGCGTGTTTCAGGCACCTCCCGGGTCTCTTGGTCAGTTCCCTGTCAGCAGAGGCTTAAGAAAATAAACTGCGCCCTAGAAGGCACACTTTGGGGATTTTGACAGTTCCTCAGAAACACAGCATAAACTGTCCCAAGCTAATAAAATCAACACCCACCTCCCCCAACTCTCTCCCTCTCCCTCCCTCCCTCCCTCCCTCCCTCTCTTTTTCTCTCTGTCAAGGTTAACCACGTAGCTACTAGGGGACAAAAGCTTTCGAACGTGTTCCACAGATGAATGTTTGATATCATGGGACAGGACAGGACCAGAACAATCAACTCCTCTTGGGCCAAAACTTTCCCATTAGTGTGTATCAGAAGTGTGCAGGCTCTGATTGCAGCAGAAGTAAACAGGACATAATGGGTTTTCAATAAATGCTGCCGAACCAGACTCCAAGTCTATTTGGAGAGGTTTATTTGACACGCAGAAGCAGCCAGGGGAATTGAGGACAGAAAGGTGAGAAGAGTTGAAGTTCACAAATGAAAATCAAGGGTGGGTTGTGACTGCACATGCAGACTCAAAGAGGAGAGACTCTTCTCGTCGGATGACCAGGCATCTGGAACAATGCCTTCATCCCAAATACCCCAGATTCATTGTCAGAGTCATTAGAATGCTAGAGGCAGAAGGGACTTAGAGAGGTTTGGACTCCTTTTTTTCTGTTTGTTTGCTTGTTTCTTTAAACAAAAACGAAAAAACAACCTGAGGCTGGGCGTAGTAAAGGGTTCAGAATCCCACACTGGCTGAATCAGAATTTGATCCCAGATCATTTTCTAACTCTCTTTGTCCCTTCATGTCTCTCCAATGTACAAAGCCAGAGGGTAAAGCCAGAGGGTAAAGACAAGCATTTGGTGTCAAGAAATTTTAAAAGATGTTTACCTTCTAATAGACTGAAATTGGCTTCAATCATTTCTTTCCCATTTAACCAGAAACAAATTTACCTATACAGTGAAACTTATTTTTCCTTACACTTTTTTAAGACGTGGAAGACCAAGCAACTGAGAAAAAGAGAGAGACTCTAGTCTTAGATGAAACTCAGGGACCCCCCTCCTCTAAAGGCTGGACAAGCTCCAGAACAGACAGACCTTGGGAGCCCTTGGTCAGCCTTTCTGTTTCCTGGGTATTCGCTCTCCTCTAACAAGTTAATAAAATAATCAACAAAGGGCTGACACGTTTGGAATACAACCCAACATTTTTTCCTTAGCGCTTTGGTGTCCTGAGTCACATCCCCTAGAAGCCAAGCCTGAGACCAGGGTCCCAGTGCTTGGGGTTTATTGAGGGACTGCTCTTCAGGAAAAACAGGTAAGGGAGTGTATTTGTTTCCTAGAGCTGCTATAACAAAGCACCACAGTGGCTTAAACAACAGATGTTTATTTTCTCACAATCCTGGAGGCTGGAAGTCCAAGATCAAGGTGTATTGGGTCAGACAGAGAAGGACAAATATAATATGATATCACTCATATGTGGAATCTAATTTTTAAAAATGATATAAGTGAACTTATTTACAAAACAAAAACAGACTCACAGACTTCAAAAACAAACTTATGGTTACCAAAGGGGAAACATGGGGGAGGAGGGATAATTTAGGAGCTTGGGATGAACATACAAGCACTACTATATATAAAGTAGATAACCAACAAGGACCTACTATATAACACAGGGAACTCTACTCAGTATTCTGTGATAAACTATATGAGAAAAGAATCTGAAAAAAAATGAATATATGTATATGTATAACGGAATCACTTTGCTGTACACCTGAAACTCACACAACATTGTAAATCAACTATACTCCAATAAAATTAAAATTTTTAAAAAAGGTGTTGGCAGGCTTGGTTCCTCCTGAGGCCTCTCCCCTTGCTTGCAATGACTGCCCTCATGCTGCCTCTTCTCGTGGTCGTCCCTCTGTTCATGCACAGTCCTGGTGACCCGTGGGTGTCCCAGTCTCCTCCTCTTATAAGGACATCAGTCATATTGAATTAGGGCTCACTCTAACGGCCTCATTAACTTCATTACCTCTTTAAAGGCCCTCTCCAAATACGGTCCCACTTTGAGGTACTGAGGGTTAGGGTTTCAACATATGAATTTTGAGAGGACAGAATTAAGTCCATAACAAGAGAGAGAGAGAGAAGGGGGACGAGGAAGAGGAAGGAGGGGAGACAGGATGTGGTCTCAGGAAAGCCTAGTCTCAGCCTGGTCCATGGTGTGAGGGGGTCCCGGCACCATCAATCAAACCACAGAATTGTCCCACCTTGAAGTAAGGAGGCTGGCTCTTCCTATCACCACATCTGTCAGTTCACTAGGCAGCCCCCAGTGTGTGTCTGGTGGGCAGGGGTCTTGGGGTATCTGCCCAGGCACCTCCAGGCAAGATGGTTCCTGTGAGTCAAGAGCATTTTTTGGAGAGGGTCACACAGGTGGCCTCTCAAGCAATTATGCAGCTGGGGGGCAGCACCCCCATACAAAGAGGGCCTGGGCGAGGCAGCAGGTCTTCCCAGGTCTTCCCAGGCTCCACTGTTTATTCCAGAAGCCTACCAGTCTTCTGTCTCCGTTGGAAGTTTCCACACAGGACATGAAAGGGCTACGGGGGAGGGAAAGAGAGGGTCTGACCTGTTCTCTCCCTCAGCCCGTGGCACCTCCAGTGACCCAGTTGCCCAGGCCTGAATCCTTGACTTCCGGTCAACCACTAAGTCTCTCAGCCCTACCTCTTCATCAGCTTTCAAACCCATCTTCTCTCCAGTCTCATGGCCATTGCCCCAGTCCTAATCCCTACTACTAAAGAGTTTCTTCTCAGATCTCAGCCTCTAATCGAAGCCCCATCCAATTCTCCCACAATAGCCACACCTTATGATGGGCTGCTTTCATGATAGGGATAAAGTCCACTCTTAAATTCGACTCAAGGGCCTTCCCCAATGCAGCTGCTGCCTTCAGCCTCAAACCACGTCCCCAGCTCGTTCTTAACATCCCACCCACATTCAGCTCCTTTTCATCCTTAGACTTCCAACATCTGTTCTCAGCAGGCTGTTTACCCTGCACTCTGCCGGCCACCCCTCCCCCACCCCCGGCCATCAGACGCGTCTCATGTAACACTTTTCCTGGGCAGCCTTGCCTGACCTTCACATTCAGCTGGTTGCCTCTGCTATGTGTTTATTTGCTCCGGCAATAGCACTTCATTGCAATTGAGGGTTTAGTGGCCCCTGCCCTTACTAGACTGCCAGCTTTCTGAAGGCAGGATGTGAATCTATCTGGTTAGTCATCCCCCCAACCCTGTGTTCCTGCCCTGCCACCTCATAGGGGCAATTTTAACTTTTCTTTCTTATTTTTTAACCTTGTTTTAAATTGAAGTATAGTTAATTTACAGTGTTGTGTAAGTTTCAGGTGTACAGCAAAGTGAATCAGTTATATATAGACATGTATATAAGTATATGGATAACTGAGTATATATATGTTCTTCTTCAGATTCTTTTTCATTATAGGTTATTACAAGATATTAAATATAGTTCCCTGTGCTACACAGTAGGTCCTTGTTGTTTATCTATTTTATATATAGTAGTATGTATATGTTAATCCCAAATTCCTAATTTACCCCTCCCCCCAGTCTTAACTTTTCTGTGTCTGTCTCCATATTTGTAAAATGTGAAAATATAACACAACATTCCTCATAGTTTGGAGGATAAATGACTGAATGTGTGTGTACTAGGTGTTACTTAGAACAGCGTTTGGCGCATAGCAAGCCTAGGTAAGCGGTGGTTTGTATCATTTCTATTGCCGGCAGACTTAGTAGTCGAAGTTGTATCTCCAGCGCTGAGCAGAGGACTGGTCACGTTCCCCGTAAGATAAGAAAACCTGAAGGTGCTACAAGCGTCCTGGCAGCCAGTTTGGATTAAGCTCACCTTCAACATTTTGCAGATGGCAAAACCGGGGGCATGTGTGATCCCAGCTTCGGTCTTATCTCTGACTTTACTGGCCGCCAAGGCAAATATTTAATGTTAGTTTATAGCTGACACTAACAGCTTCCGTTAATATTCGATACAGGCAAGAAAACAAAAATCTTCTCATCAGAAGAGGTGATTAGGTTACGACTAACAATAGTTACACCTCAGGTTAATCATTTTAGAGGGTAAAAATACAGTATGGGATGACTGGCTAATTCTCATGAAAGCCTTGCTCATCTAGCTGTTTTAGTAAATCAAATGCAGCCCCCAGGAAACTGAGCCACATACCTGCATCTTTCCTGTGGCCCCGGGGAGCTCATCCACCACCTCGTCGCCTCCTGCTGTCTGTGACCACTCTCCTGGGACCCATGGCTGGACTTCGCTGACTCACCAGGCTGCTGGCTTCCCTGGAGGGAGCCTCCCAGTGGGATCACCTCATCCTTCTCTGGGGCTGCTCTCTCCTCCCTCTCTCCTTCCCCCTCCTCCTCCGCAGAGCCCACCCTAATGCACAGGGCTGACTGAGCTAGCCTTTGCCAAGGTGCCAGGAACAGTCAGCAGATGATTAAAACCTCTTTCACACAGAACACGTCTGGGCCCACAGATCCACAGCTAGAACGTTTTAGAGTTGGAGACCAAACCGTCTCCTTTCCATCTACACAAAGGCAGGAATAGCCAGAACAAGGCTAATTTTTTAAATGCAATTCTATACTTTTCGCCTTTTTCTCAAGGTTGTTCCTATGCCTCTCATTTCTTTCTCTGCCTTCAATCACCCTCTTTTCCCCTCTGGGATTTTTTTTGGTTGCTGCTGTTGTTTTCTTTTTTTCTTTCTTTTTTGTTTCTTGCCCCAAGTCTGGTCTAAAGGAGTTCTGTTCTCATTTCCTGTTTCCTCACTAAGGGTATGATGCTATGTGAACACCTAGCCAGAGTTTGGCAGAAAGGCATAAAAAAGCAGAAGGAATCAGACCCATTAAGTGAGGCTGCCCACCGTGAAAACACTGCTCTGGAGAGTTCCACCCGGCATTCACCCAAAGCTCATAGACACAGGAACATGAGTCATCAATGAGACAGTGTTACCACCCGCCTTTCTCCCCCCAGCCTCCCTAAAAAAAAAGAGGAAACGGCCTCTGACAATGGGATGTATGAACAAGAGTTCCCCACGTGGCACAAAGCATGAGAACTTCTGCCACAGACTTCTGCTCTGCTTAGGGGATGCTGGGCTCATGTTTGGTTTTCAAACCTCAAATCTGAAGAAAAATGTCACTCGAAGTATGATTTGTAGGGAACAATAGAAAGCCTGATTCAGAAGGAAAAACAAAGGCCAAATAGTACTACTGTTATATGACTTCTATGATTTTTTTTAAAATAATTATAATCTTAAAAGGAATATTTGGCAATTCAGAGAAAATGAAATGAAAAGAGCAATAATTGCCTTTAAAGCACATAAAGCAATATGATGGAAGAAAAAAAGATCAATTAGCCACACTGGTCAATAAAGCTGGAATGAGATGCAATTAAGCTTGCTCAAAGAAATGTTTGATTAAGGATTACAAAAAGCTCTCTAATTGTGAGGAAAGGAAAGAAGATTCTGAGGTGAGTCTGACAAGGGAGGTTACAATTTGTTAATGCCGCAGATTGAAATGAGAAACCCAGCGATTAGAGTTGCTTAGGACAAAACAGCACCATTCTTAAAATGGATAATTATGCTCCTTAAAGGGATATAGACCAGCTTTAAAATCCGTAGCCACATTCTTTCCAGATATCTCAGAACCATGTGAGTGAATATGCGTGGCTAGCTCAGGGCTCAACTCATTCCACTGTGAATGCAATTCATCAAGGAAAAAGGGCAATTCGGCAATTCATCAAGCATTTCTTCTCCAAGCTTTGATCCCCTAGGATGCCAAACAAGATCTGCTAATGATCTGTTCAACATCCATAACATCATCTTGGGAAAAATACGATTTTAGGCAAATTGAAAATAGGAAGGATTAGAAATGATTAGACAGTCTATAACTGTAAAACCCATCTATGGTTAAAAACTATGTTTCTGGGACTTCCCTGGCAATCCAGTGGTTAAGACTCCGTGCTTCCACTGCAGGGGGCGTGGGTTCGATCCCTGGTTGGGGGACTAGGACCCCACATGCCACATGGCAAGGCCAAAAACAAAAAACTATATCTCTGTTTCCTTTGATTCCACCAACAATCTAGAAAGAATTAATTTTTATTGGTTATTCGGAAAATGTTAGCGTTCAGGATTGACACACTGAATCCCTTTTCTTTTTCTGGTCTTTTCCGCCCGAGGGGAGACAATGCCTCCAAATCTCAGGCTGATATTCATCACCTCCCAGCCAACAGCTCTTCCCCACAACCATGCCTCGTGTTCCTGGGACCTGTCATTCCCACCTCCCTCCTTGCTGAAGAAAAGAAGACTTTTCTGCAATTGGCAGTAAACTGGCATTTTTCTCTACTTGTATCCTAAAGAAAAAGAAAACCTCTTTCAGAGAACAAGAAGTAGATTCCCCCAAAACAAACTCTTTAAGCAAGCAGTGTGTGCGCCTTGGTTATAAGCCGCAAGCAATGAAAGGGCATATCTATGCATGAATTGGCAGTTCCCTGGGTCTTGTCATTCTCACCAGGGAGGCAGACTCAGCAAACCAATTAACTAATTAAACCAATTAACCAAATGTGTAATTAACCTTGAGAACAGAGACCTCAACACAAGCCCAACAAAGAAATTACCCTCCTTCTGGAATTGCCTGGTGGCTTTAAGCCTTTTTGTTATCTGTCTTAAAGGCATATCCACAAAGAAAAAATTCTCTGGGCACAGAATTAGTGGCCAAGCAATAATATCATATAGATGGGATGGAATCAAGCCAAGGGCAGTGTTTCCCACCCCCATTACAGTCCATTATCAGTCAGTAAATATACAAGAGTTTTGGAGGACATTGTCCACAGAACACTGGCCAATTCATGGTCATTTCTTTTGAGAACACACATGTCCATTAAGAAGAATAGGGGAATAGCTCGAAATTTTCAAACTAGCCCCTACAAGAAGATGGTCAAGCACCTGGTAATTCAAACAATTGGTCCTAGGAGAACAGGAACCAAGAAAGGGATGACAAAAATGTTTGTAGAGGTTTGATCTGTGCACAGAAATCCCCGGAAAGATGAACTTGTGCAAATGTAGGAACACTTGGCTCTGTGCAATTCTGTGGAAATTCATCTCTGCCAAACAGTAAATTCACGCCTTTCCATAATCACTTTTAAGTAGCTCACCCTATAAAATTTGGGTTTTCAAGTAGCTTCAGGAATGTTATTTAGCATTAATGATGTAAAAGACACTGAGCTAAGCCTGTTTTCTTTTAGTAGCTTAGCTTATACTTAGGGGGAAAACTCAGAAAAAAAAAGTAACCTACAAAAATTTGTATGTTAAGAACTGAATAGATAATATAGACTAGAGCCAAATATCTAATGACTGAGGGAGAATGACTGAGTGAGGCAGACTGAGACTTAGACCACTACTTATCCCATTTCAGAGAAACCAAAATCGTGATGGAGAGGTACATACAATCAAATCATTTGCAGGGGAAGTGAAAGCTAGAGCATTAGGAAATGTGAAGCTTATCAGGAGAATAAATATGTATGTGAAATCTCATACTGGATTTTCCTGTTCCTCTTGCATAAAAGATGCAATTTTCGACGTTGACCTTGGCCAAGATCAAAGCTCACCTGTGCTAAGTCAGCACACACTTTCTAATCCTTAAGTAAAAAGATACACTTGTGAACAGTAACACTCAGCCAAGTTCACAGACTCTGCACACAATCAGGGACTTAAAGAGTAATTTATAACCAGGCAAGGATGTTTAAGGAACCATGTTTCATTCTCTATACCAAGGATCCCGTTCCTGCCCCAAGTGCACAGCAAGCATGACTTCAATTAACCTCTCTGGGCCTCCATTTCCCCATCTGAAAAAAATGAAGGGGTTTTGGAATAGAACATCCTGTCATCCTTCTCATGGTTCAGATAGACTGTTTTTATTTTCCACCAATAAGGGATGAGACTCTCTGACAGCAAACACTCCTAATACTTTCGATCAACCAGAACACTGAAAATTTGGTCCAAAGAACCTTTCTTAAGATAAAGAGATAGCATTTCCCTGAGAATAATTCCAGTCTCGTTGAAACTTTAGCCAGGGAACTTATCAAATAAAGAAACCACCTAGTTCCAGACCCTGGGCAGAGTCCAAGAAAGTCAAACCCACGGCCTCATGGGAATTTAGAATTACACAGTTGTTCGTCAGGTTGAGAGTAAAGAATGTGAAGTTGTTTACCTGAGATTCTCCAAGACCATGTGAGCTGGGGCTCAGTGTTTTACAATCATATAATTGAAGAAAGCAAACTTCTAAAAAAACGATGTGTATCGTCTCCTAGAGGCTGTATACTGCCGAGTGAAGCACCGATCCTCACTCAATGTGCTCTTGTTTATCTCCGCCGCACCCCCAAAACAAGATGGCGTGCACACAGGCCGAGTCTCGAGCATGGATGGATGGTGGTAATAAGAGGATGAATTCCAGTTCTAAGTAAGGTGCTTCATGCAAATAAAACAGATTTTGTTCTGTCTGTCTCTAAGCAAATCAAGTGCCTTAGTACTGACATGGTATGGATTTGTTAATAATTGTAATGTTTGATGTACCATTAATATTACATGTGAGATGTTCAAATGTTTTAATTCCATTGAATAAATTCTGAGACAATCAAAAAACAGATTAAATGTAAGTCCATGATAAATATCATTATGTGTATAAAAACATGGGTTAGTCTGTTTGGTAGATTGGGTGGCTTATAAACAACAGAAACTTTTTTCTCACAGTTCTGGAGGCTGAGAAGTCCAAGGTCAAGGCTCCTGTAGATTTGGTATCTGTTTCATAGATGGCCATATTCCTGCTGTGTCTCTACATGGTAAAAGGGGGAAGGAGCTCTCTGGGTCTCTCTTTTTTTTCTTTTTTTTTTTTGAATTTTATTTTTTTTTTTTTTTTATACAGCAGGTTCTTATTAGTCATCAATTTTATACACATCACTGTATACATGTCAATCCCAATCACCCAATTCATCACACCACCACCCACACCACCCCACCACTTTCCCCTCTTGGTGTCCATAGGTTTGTTCTCTACATCTGTGTCTCAATTTCTGCCCTGCAACCAGTTCATCTGTACCATTTTTCTAGGTTCTACATATATGCGTTAATATACGATAATTGTTTTTCTCTTTCTGACTTACTTCACTCTGTATGACAGTCTCTAGATCCATCCACGTCTCAACAAATGACCCAATTTCATTCCTTTTTATGGCTGAGTAATATTGCATTGTATATATGTACCGCATCTTATTTATCCATTCATCTGTTGGTGGGCATTTAGGTTGCTTCCATGACCTGGCTATTGTAAATAGTGCTGCAATGAACATTGGGGTACATGTGTCTTTTTGAATTATGGTTTCCTCTGGGTATATGCCCAGTGGGATTGCTGGGTCATATGGTAATTCTATTTTTAGTTCTTTAAGGAACCTCCATACTGTTCTCCATAGTGGCTGTATCAATTTACATTCCCACCAACAGTGCAAGAGGGTTCCCTTTTCTCCACACCCTCTCCAGCATTTGTTGTTTGTAGATTTTCTGACGATGCCCATTCTAACTGGTGTGAGGTGATACCTCATTGTAGTTTTGATTTGCATTTCTCTAATAATTAGTGACGTTGGGCAGCTTTTCATGTGCTTCTTGGTCATCTGTATGTCTTCTTTGGAGAAATATCTATTTAGGTCTTCTGCCCATTTTTGGATTGGGTTGTTTGTTTTTTTACTGTTGAGCTGCATGAGCTGTTTATATATTTTGGAGATTAATCCTTTGTCTGTTGATTCATTTGCAAATATTTTCTCCTATTCTGAGGGTTGCCTTTTCGTCTTGTTTATGGTTTCCTTTGCTGTGCAAAAGCTTTGAAGTTTCATTAGGTCCCATTTGTTTATTTTTGTTTTTATTTCCATTACTCTAGGAGGTGGATCAAAAAAGATCTTACTGTGATTTATGTCATAGAGTGTTCTTCCTATGTTTTCCTCTAAGAGTTTTATAGTGTCCGGTCTTACATTTAGGTCTCTAATCCATTTTGAGTTTATTTTTGTGTATGGTGTTAGGGAGTGTTCTAATTTCATTCTTTTACATGTAGCTGTCCAGTTTTCCCAGCACCACTTATTGAAGAGACTGTCTTTTCTCCATTGTATATCCTTGCCTCCTTTGTCATAGATTAGTTGACCATAGGTGCATGGGTTTATCTTTGGGCTTTCTATCTTGTTCCATTGATCTATGTTTCTGTTTTTGTGCCAGTATCCTATTGTCTTGATTACTGTAGCTTTACAGTATAGTCTGAAGTCAGGGAGTCTGATTCCTCCAGCTCCATTTTTTTCCCTCAAGACCGCTTTGGCTATTCGGGGTCTTTTGTGTCTCCATAAAATTTTAAGATTTTTTGATCTAGTTCCGTAAAAAATGCAGTGATATTGGTCTGTAATTTTCTTTTTTTGTAGTATCTTTGTCTGGTTTTGGTATCAGGGTGATGGTGGCCTCATAGAATGAGTTTGGGAGTGTTCCTTCCTCTGCAATTTTTTGGAAGAGTTTGAGAAGGATGGGTGTTAGCTCTTCTCTAAATGTTTCATAGAATTCACCTGTGAAGCCATCTGGTCCTGGACTTCTGTTTGTTGGAAGATTTTTAATCACAGTTTCAATTTCATTACTTGTGATTGGTCTGTTCATATTTTCTATTTCTTCCTGGTTCAGTCTTGGAAGTTTACACCTTTCTAAGAATTCGTCCATTTCTTCCAGGTTGTCCATTTTATTGGCATGGAGTTGCTTGTAGTAGTCTCTTAGGATGCTTTATATTTCTGCGGTGTCTGTTGTAACTTCTCCTTTTTCGTTTCTAATTTTATTGATTTGAGTCCTCTCCCTCTTTTTCTTGATGAGTCTGGCTAATGGTTTATCAATTTTGTTTATCTTCCCAAAGAACCAGCTTTTAGTTTTATTGACCTTTGCTATTGTTTTCTTTGCTTCTGTTTTATTTATTTCTGCTCTGATCTTTATGATTTCTTTCCTTCTACTGACTTTGGGTTTTGTTTGTTCTTCTTTCTCTAGTTCCTTTAGGTCTAGGGTTAGATTGTTTATTTGAGATTTTTCTTGTTTCTTGAGGTAGGCTTGTATTGCTATAAACTTCCCTCTTAGAACTGCTTTTGCTGCATCCCATAGGTTTTGGATCATCGTGTTTTCATTGTCATTTGTCTCTAGGTATTTTTTGATTTCCTCTTTGATTTCTTCAGTGATCTCTTGGTTATTTAGTAACATATTGTCTAGCCTCCATGTGTTTGTGTTTTTTACGTTTTTTTCCCTGTAACTGATTTCTAATCTCATAGTGTTGTGGTCAGAAAAGATGCTTGATATGATTTCAGTTTTCTTAAATTTACTGAGACTTGATTTGTGACCCAAGATGTGATCTATCCTGGAGAATGTTCCATGCGCACTTGAGAAGAAAGTGTAATCTGCTGTTTTTGGATGGAATGTCTTATAAATATCAATTAAATCTATCTGGTCTATTGTGTCATTTAAAGCTTGTGTTTCCTTATTAATTTTCTGTTTGAATGATCTGTCCATTGGTGTAAGTGAGGTGTTAAAGTCCCCCACTATTATTGTGTTACTGTCGATTACCTCTTTTATAGCTGTTAGCAGTTGCCTTATGTATTGAAGTGCTCCTATGTTGGGTGCATGTATATTTATAATTGTTATATCTTCTTCTTGGATTGATCCTTTGATCATTTTGTAGTGTTCTTCCTTGTCTCTTGTAACATTCTTTATTTTAAAGTCTATTTTATCTGATATGAGTATTGGTACTCCAGCTTTCTTTTGATTTCCATTCACATGGAATATCTTTTTCCATCCCCTCACTTTCAGTCTGAATGTGTCCTTAGGTCTGAAGTGGGTCTCTTGTAGACAGCATATATATGGGTCTTGTTTTTGTATCCATTCAGCAAGCCTGTGTCTTTTGGTTGGAGCATTTAATCCATTCACATTTAAGGTAATTATTGATATATATGTTCCTATGACCATTTTCTTAATTGTTTTGGGTTTGTTTTTGTAGGTCCTTTTCTTCTCTTGTGTTTCCCACTTAGAGAAGTTCCTTTAGCATTTGTTGTAGAGCTGGTTTGGTGGTGCTGAATTCTCTTAGCTTTTGCTTGTCTGTAAAGCTTTTGATTTCTCTGTTGAATCTGAATGAAATCCTTGCTGGGTAGAGTAATCTTGTTTGTAGGTTCTTCCCTTTCATCACTTTAAGTATATCATGCCACTCCCTTCTGGCTTGTAGAGTTTCTGCTGAGAAATCAGCTGTTAACCTTATGGGACTTCCCTTGTATGTTATTTGTCGTTTTTCCCTTGCTGCTTTTAATAATTTTTCTTTGTCCTTAATTTTTGCCAATTTGATTACTATGTGTCTCAGTGTGTTTCTCCTTGGGTTTATCCTGCCTGGGACTCTCTGTGCTTCCTGGACTTGGGTGGCTATTTCCTTTCCCATGTTAGGGAAGTTTTCGACTATAATCTCTTCAAATATTTTCTCCGGTCCTTTCTCTCTCTTCTCCTTCTGGGACCCCTATAATGCTAATGTTGTTGCGTTTAATGTTGTCCCAGAGGTCTCTTAGGCCATCTTCACTTCTTTTCATTCTTTTTTCTTTATTCTGTTCCGTAGCAGTGAATTTCACCATTCTGTCTTCCAGGTCACTTATCCGTTCTTCTGCCTCAGTTATTCTGCTATTGATTCCTTCTAGTGTAGTTTTCATTTCAGTTATTGAATTGTTCATCTCTGTTTGTTTGTTCTTCAATTCTTCTAGGTCTTTGTTAAACATTTCTTGCATCTTCTCGATCTTTGCCTCCATTCTTATTCCGAGGTCCTGGATCATCTTCACTATCATTATTCTGAATTCTTTTTCTGGAAGGTTGCCTATCTCCACTTCATTTAGTTGTTTTTCTGGGGTTTTATCTTGTTCCTTCATCTGGTACATAGCCCTCTGCCTTTTCATCTTGTCTCTCTTTCTGTGAATGTGGTTTTTGTTCCACAGGCTGCAGGATTGTAGTTCTTCTTGCTTCTGCTGTTTGCCCTCTGGTGGATGAGGCTATCTAAGAGGCTTATGCAAGTTTTCTGATGGGAGGGACTGGTGGTGGGTATAGCTGACTGTTGCTCTGGTGGGCAGAGCTCAGTAAAACTTTAATCCGCTTGACTGCTGATGGGTGGGGCTGGGTTCCCTCCCTGTTGGTTGTTTGGCCTGAGGCAACCCAACACTGGCGCCTACCTGGGCTCTTTGGTGGGGCTAATGGCAGACTCTGGGAGGGCTCACGCCAAGGAGTACTTCCCAGAACTTCTGCTGCCAGTGTCCTCGTCCCCACGGTGAGCCACAGCCACACGCTGCCTCTGCAGGAGACCCCCCCCCCAACACCAGCATGTAGGTCTGGTTCAGTCTCCCCTGTGGTCACTGCTCCTTCCCCTGGGTCCCGATGCGCACACTACTTTGTGTGTGTCCTCCAAGAGTGGAGTCTCTGTTTCCCCCAGTTCTGTCAAAGTCCTGCAATCAAATCCCAGTAGCCTTCAAAGTCTGATTCTCTAGGAATTCCTCCTCCCATTGCCGGACCCCCAGGTTGGGAAGCCTGATGGGCTCAGAACCTTCACTCCAGTGGGTGGACTTCTGTGGTACAAGTGTTCTCCAGTTTGTGAGTCACCCACTCAGCGTTTATGGGATTTGATTTTACTGTGATTGCGCCCCTCCTACCATCTCACTGTGGCTTCTCCTTTGTCTTTGGATGTGGGGTATCTTTTTTGGTGAGTTCCAGTGTCTTCCTGTCGATGATTGTCCAGCAGCTAGTAGTGATGCTGGTGTTCTTGAAAGAGGGAGTGAGAGCACGTCCTTCTACTCCGCCATCTTGGTTCCAATCCCAGCTTCTGTGAGAGGAGTCTGGCATGGCTTCACTGGGTCCTCTGCTTAGGGTCTCAAAAGGCTGCAATCATAGTTTCTGCCAGAGCTGAGGTCTCATCTCAGATTCCATTAGGGAAGGATCCACTTCCAAATCCACTTCATTCTTCTGGCAATGAGTTTATCTCTGCTATTTAAATTATGTATCCTTTTCAAAAGCACAAGAGTGTACATTCTTGTACTCTGGGTCTCTTTTATAAGGCTGCTAATCCCATTCATGAGGGCTCCAGCATCATGACCTAATCACCTCTCAAAAGCCCCACTTTTTAAATTAAGATTTCAACATATGAATTTGGGTGGGGGGGAACATAAACTTTCAGTCTATAACAAACATGTGCACTTCAATGCCTTTTCTTTCAGGCTTACATTAATTCCCTAAACAAACACTTATTGAACACATGCTAAGTGCCTGCCTAGGTCTGGAAATATGGTTAGAATTGGGGATAAATAAGTCTGTCGTAGTTCATATGATCAGGGATATTGTAAACTATAATCATATAAAGATATATATTGGAGTAATTAATACAAAGCTTCAGTATTTAATGTCACAAGAATTTTGGCTTTTTATATTCCATGAACTGTTTTGTGAGTATGTTGTTTCTTCTAAACAATGAATGACAGGAAAGAAATACAGTTAAATTTGGTAATGTATTCAAGCATACCATAATGCACACAATTTTTGAAAATCATTTATAAGACAAATGGCAAATTAATTTTTAGGATACTGAACATTCAAGGCAAGGTCACATACTAGGATCATTTTTTTTTTTTTTTAAGAGGGAGACGTGACTTTATTAGAAAAGTAAAAAAAAAAAAAAAAAAAAAGCACAAAAAACTGAGGTGAGTTGGTCCTTAACAGATGCCTTGGTGGATGAGGCTGCTTTTGGCTGTGCTGGCCATCTCTCGCTCCCGCTGCCAGGCAGGGTCCAACTCAAAGCAGCGCCACAGCCGCAGGGTCTCTGCTGCTGCTGCTGATGCCACTGTAGCCCCATCTGGGCTCATGGTCAGACTAAGGACCTGGGCTGTGTGACCTTTCAGCTCAGCCACATTGGCCATGGTTGGGTACTTCCAAATAACCAGCTGGTTCTGGGCAAAGCCATGGCCTGAGATGAGCTCCTTGTAGTGGGGAGACCAGAGGATGGAGCGCACCTGGGAATGGGCATCCACAGCACTCAGACAGGCCCCAGAGCAGACGTTCCAGATACGAATGTGTCGATCACTTGTGCCCCCTCCAGTTGCCAGGACATTGGGCTGCCAGGGACACCAAGCTACAGCCTTGACAGCCTCTTGATGCTGGGTGAATGTCTGCAGAGGAACCCAGCCACCCTCTCCAGGAGCACCAGGCCACATGTTGACAAGTTATCGTTGCCGCCACTGGCTAAATGTTGTCCCTCTGGGGCCCAGCGCAGAGCACACACTTCCTGGCTGTGGCCACTCAGTGTGGCCACATGGTGTTCTGCTACCCGAACATCATGGTGTGGGACGTGGCCAGAGCGTGAGCCACTACACAGGATATAGCTATTCCAACCGAGGGAGCCCACTGGGGCAGAATGGTCATGTTTCGAAGCCGTTTCTGCTGTTGCACATCCCATAGCTGCACCTCAGCGCTGCTGGTACCCACAGCCGGGTAGCTGCCCTCCTTGATCCAGGCCACAGAAGATATATAGTCCCCAGGCTGCTCCATTTGCAGCAGCTGCAGGATGTCACCAGAGCTAGCGCTCCACAAGTACACACTCTTGTCCAAAGCCACAGCCAGTACATTCCCAGAGCTCCAATCCACAAAGTTCAGGTAGTAGTCATTCCGGATTGCAGGGGCGTCCAGGATCCTGTCTGGCAGGGAAGGAATGTAACGAACGGCTGGTCTTCCTGCTGGAGCTGGGCGTGGCCTTCTGGCTCTAGAGTACTTTCAGTCTGTTCTGGTCACCCTCAAGGGCATTTTGTGGTTTTCCACTGAGCCGAAGGATCTTGGCTTCCTCCACATCAAAACCGTTCAGGTTCAAAGCCCATGCTTTCTGATGTTCCTTCTTGGTGGGCGTCTGACTGTCTTCGGGCTGGTTCTCCTCGGGAGGGAGGGAGCTAGCGACCTCCATCTGGGAAGCACTGCGACGGGGGATATAGCGATCGCCGCCAGGTTTGCTGGGAGTGGTCTGAATCTTGGAGCTGGATTTGCCAGGCGTTCGGCCCCGGGGTCCTCCCGGCGCTGTGGGATCGGTTGGCTGCCCGCTTAGGCGAGGGGGCCGGCCCGAGGCTTCCTTCGCTTTGCGCTGCCAGCGCGCAGGGGCTGCGTTGGGGATGAGTGTAGCCGGCTGCAGCAGCGGGTGCAGGTCACCCTCGAACGCGAACTGGGCCATGGGAGCGTCCCCGGTTCGCTCGGCCCAGCCGCGTCTCACCGCCAGCTCAAAGCAGGCTCCGATCCCAGACCCTAGGATCAGCATTAAATGTTTGCATCTAGAAAAGAAAATAATTGTAATAGTTTTAAAGATATTACACCGCTCTAATTTGTTTGTATTTTACAGACTTCAAAAAACACTGAAAGGTTCGTTTATAAAGGCTTCCAGATGATACTTTTTTTTTTTTTTTTTTTTGACTTCGTTGGGTCTTTGTTGGTGCGCGCGGGCTTTCTCTAGTTGCGGCGAGCGGGGGCTACTCTTCATTGCGGTGCATTGTCATGGCTTCTCTTGTTGCGGAGCATGGGCTCTAGGTGCGCAGGCTTCAGTAGTTGCAGCACACGGGCTCAGTAGTTGTGGCTCATAGGCTCTAGAGCTCAGGCTCAGTAGCTGTGGCGCATGGGCTTAGTTGCTCCACGGCATGTGGGATCTTCCCAGACCAGGGCTCGAACCCATGTCCCCTGCATTGGCAGGCGGATTCTTAACCACTGCACCACCAGGGAAGCCCCAGATGATACTTTTATGACAGAGGGAATACAGAGACAAAAACTAGAAAGGAAACATTCAGAGCCCCTTTTACAAGTAGGGAGTCACTAGGCTGGAATCTCATCTCCAAAAGTGACTGGCCACACAAAGGTCAAGCTACTTTCTCAGGGCAGCCCAGAAGCTTGAGAAAATTCCCAGAATTCCTGGACAGTAAAGCACAATTTCCCAGAGGAGGAACCCACTGCTCCCCTTCTTCCGGCCTCTGTGCCTTCCCCCTCTCCCCCCCGCCCCCCCCCCCCCCCCCCCCCACCGCTGGGCTCTGCCTCCTTACACGGGATTTAACTTACATGTACGTAAAAGAAAATAAACATCTTACACTGAAGTATAAAAGTGTTGAAAGTTGTGGAATAAAGTGAATTCCCTCCTCACCTCAAAATGTTTACAGATCTCGTGGCCTTTACACATAATGACATCATATCATGTAGTTATCAGTACTGTTAGACTTTTTGGCAAGAACTGTGATTTACTCATCTTAACACATAGATTTGAATGGATTTGCTATTAGAAATGATACAAGATCCCTTTAGACTCTGGAGACTGAGTTTAGGAATAAAACTAAAAGAGCATGTTAGTAATTCATCATTACCAAGATACACAGGAAAAATGAATGAAAACATGAAGTGCTGGGACCCTTGTCGTTTAGATTTCCAGGCTAGATTAACTTTCTGAACGCAAAGGCCACTTTTCTCTTAAATGATGTGCAGCCGTTTCCCTGGAGCTGGGTCAGTGTTGCTCATGCTGCATTTAGACTCTACCCCATTGTCACAGAAAATTCTAGCAAAAGTCTGCCTGCAGTGCCATTGTGTATTCGAACATTCACTACAATGCTGTTTTTTATGGCAAAACACACACACACACACACACACACACACACACACGATGTTAGAGCGTCTCATAACTTAAGCTTTTGTTCCTAAATAGAAATAAATTCCTGAAAATTTCTTTCGGGAGGGACCTCACTTCTGCACAAGATGCTTTGCATATACTGATTGGTGAAGCAGTTTCCTTGAAAATAACCCAGTTTACTCATAAGATTTGGGAACTAGCATAAATAAAATCACTGGCAAACAAAGCTTGAAATAATTTTTCCTCCATTTAATCTCTTTTAAATGGGCCGTTTGATTTATGAATAGAGTAATCATAATGCAGACTCTGTTTGGGGAAAAAGCATATGTAAGTGACTGGAAAGGATTGGACATATCTTCACAGTGTATTAACTCTCATGTATGATATACTCATAGTAGCTACTAAACCATGCGGATAGTTCTGCTTCAGAATTGCTCTTAAACCCACCCAACTTACTCAATGGAGCTTGGGCCTCTAGAACTGAAATACAATGCACAGTAAAAAAACTATCGTACAACAGCATGGTACCTTGACCACAGGGAGGGAAAGTAAACACAAGAACGGTGGGACCACAGTCACTTCCACTGGCAGATCTAAGTTTCAGGGAAATGCTGGCTTGCTTGTATTTTTCTTCTTTTTTAATTAAAAAAAAAAAATCTACAACCAACTTGTCAGTTTACAGCCCTGGAAAGATATTTGTAGCCAAAATACAAACTTCCCAGATGGGGCTAAAGGCTCTCTCACACGTAAGTCAATCAGCATAAATAGCTCTTTTCAATAAAATTAGTATTAGTATGTCTTTGAATATATGGTTATTTAGCATAGATTATTACTGTTTCTTGATAGACGTGTCATTAAAATGAAGGGTTTTTTTCCTAAAATTAATAAGCAAAAATTACCAGATTGTACTATTAACATATTGACTCCAAATAAGATACACTGGAACTATTGATAATTTGAATTGCTGAAGCTTTTAAGATGTTTAAAATTCTTTATAGTTCTCACTCCTATAATCCTTCATGCATCTAGTTGTTGTTTCTAATTCAACTGAAAAGATGAAAGGTTTGCCCAAAATATAGACTAAGTGCAGGGAAGAAGTGATTTTCTTGTTCCTCTCTTTCTCTCTCTCTTTTTTTCTTTTAACATCAAGGTGGGAACAAGTACTGGTTTTAATTTTAAATAATCCTTCAAAATATTTGTGAAAATGCTTATAAACAGTAAAAATCAACAATTAAAAAAGGGGAGGAAGAAAAAGAATTCACAGTTACCTAGAGGGGGAAAGCCCTCTGGAAAGAGTTTCAGCACGTCGACTCCCATTAAGGAAAAATATTGAGCAAGTGATTGAATAGGGAAAACGTGAACACAGAGTTCATCACAAATATCAGTAAGCCAGTATCAGATCCTTGGTAACCAACAGGACCGCAGGTGGGGAGATTCTTGTTTGGGGCTGGAATGGAAACCATATCTGATCTTATATGGCGCTTGCTTCATCTGAACTTACATTGTTGGTTTCTGTTCAGAATTAAATGATATGTTTGATAGTCTTCCAGAAACAGGGTTCTAGACTATCCACCAAGCTCGCCTCTCCATCCACTGCCTTCAGCTTTAGTGCAGAAGGGTAAGTTTGCTAATCCCACAATTCTCGATGAAGACCTGTGGCTGTGAATTCTGAAGGTGATTCCCCCTTTTTCTCTTGCAGCCCCAAAGATTGTTTCCTAGCTCATGCAGCCCACATAGGTTGACACAGAACCCAGGTGCCTAGGTTGGGGTTTAGTCTACTCTCCCACCTTTGAGAGAAGCAGTGTAACTCACTGCCTTCACCTACTCTGGTTTCCACCACGAATCTGTTCCTAGACCCCAAAGAATGGATGAATTGAACTGTGTAGTCAGGATGAAAGAACAAAGAAACAACCTACCATTTCCATCTCTTTCTTTCTCCAGCCAGTTTATTAATAAATTATCATCTACAGAGCATTTACCACTAGAATACCTAGCCATTTTTATGAACGGCAAGACTAGAGAAAAAGCCCCCATAGTATGACAGTAATATGGACCTAAAACCTGATGGTGAACGCACAGCACTTCTCTGCTAGTGTGTAGCAAGCATGCCTTTCAGTCCTGGTTAAAAGCTACCAACTTGTAAAACAGTTCAATAGGAAACTTTCACTTTGAAACCGTGATGCTTGATTGTCAGCACTAGAGGAACCATTTCAGATGCTTTTTACCCCAGATGAACCATTTTACCAACAACCATTAACTATCTCCACACTGATAATCATGCAGTTATATTTGTCAGAAGCCTTGATCCCTTGAATAAATGTTACTGAGCCCACTATTTAAAGGAACCCTCTGGCAAATCCTTTGGCAAAGCAATGAAAAAGTTTACAGCCAAGCATGGCCCTCTAGTGCCTGTTTTGTAAGTCTATTGTTTCATGTTACTAGGTTTGCTAAAAGTAGGCCTTGCATATTGGCAATAAGCATTTTCTCACCTCAACCTAATACCTTGCTATTTATTAGCTGTACTGAGAATGTGCAGACCTCATGTGATGCAAAACCATGCCAACATCTATTAAAGGGAAACCAATTAGAATAAACTTAGCCATCAGTTAGGCCATTCCTCATGTGAGGCATTGGCAAGTAACACTGAGAGACAGTGTGTTATTGTTTCAATGTACAGACAGGAGTCTGATGATCTGGCTTTGAATCCCAGTTCTTATGAAAGTCTCTAAACTTCAGATCCCAGTTCTATAAAATGTGGTTGACAATAATAGTATTTACCTTCTACCTCGAGCTGTTGTGAAAACAAATTAATAAGACAATGAATATGGTAAGTTAGCATGGTACCCGGCACATAAATGCTGAAGAAGTGCTAGCTAGCATTACCAGCAAAAAGACCTACCACTTTAGAAAGGAACTGGAAAAGTCTCAGTACTGGCTCCAGTGGGACGTTGGAGGCCCACACTTATCATGGCAACCTCAGCATCTTCCCTTTAAGTTCTTCCCCCTAGCTAGCCACAGAAAAGGGTTGAGCTGAATCAAGAGTTTCCACTGGCTTTGAACAAAGGTTGGCAGCAGTCACGGGGCCTCCATCCCTCCCATCCTCATTGGCTTCCATCCACACTGTGCCAAGTAGCGCATCAACAGGATGTGGAGTCATCTTCCGTGGTCCCAGCTGGCTCTGATTGTGCTATGATGACTTGGCTATTGCAGATGCTAGAATGAAATCATGTCTCAACTTCACCTCTTGAATGCAATGTTGTTTATATTTGCCCAATACTTCCCCCCTCCCCTTGGGTCTTTTAAAGATCATGCCAAACGCTTTGTTTCTTTTACCTGAATAAAGTCTTCCATTAAAATAGTTGAGAACAGTTAGTCTTACTGATACTTTGCAGATCTGGAAGAGAGTTTTCATAGCTACATAGTCTTTCCCTCCCCAGAGTCTGGCTTCACACTGAGCGAAAGTGATCCTTCTAAAAATCTAAGCCAGATCGTGCCACTCCCGTGTTCCCAAAATCAGAGTCCTTGGATGGCTTACAGGCACTAACATAATCTCCACTTAGCCCCACTTCCTCTTCCTCTACTCTCTTCCTGGCTTCCTTGTTTGTCTTTGTATACCCGCAAGTGCACTCCTACCTCAGGGCCTTTGCACCTGCTCTTCCCTCTGCCTGGAATGCTCTTTGCCCCAGATATCTGTGTAGCTCAGTTCCTAGCTTCCTTCAGGTCTCAACTCAAATGTCACCTTCTCAGGCAGGCTTTCTTCTATTATTCTGTATCAGATAGAACTCTCCCTCTCACCCCTCTCTCTTTCCTTTTACTCTGCACGCATCACCACCTTGCATATTATATACTCACTGAGTTTTTGGCTGGCTCCTGCACTAAAATAGAAAGTTGATAAGAAAGCATCTACTTTGTTTGCCACTGTACCACCAGCACTTGGACCCCTGAAGGCGTTCAGTAGGTGCTCAATAAATGGTTATTAAACGTTAAACAAACTACTGCCTAGGGGACTCAGCAGCAATCAGATCTCTCATTCTAATCTGCCTATTTACCCAACAAACAGTCGCATTGCTAATATCCTTCTTGTCAGTCTAGTTTTTGTTCTTAACCTTCTTGTATTCTTTTAAGTTCCTTCTGTGCTTCTCACACATGACTACACATTTCTTTTTCACCAGTATTCTGGGACACATTATATCACTCTCTACTCCCTGATTCTTTTTTTGTAATAATCTACAGAACATTGTTTCACGAATTGTTTAAAAACACCCCACTCGTAACAACGAACATACTGTTTTGATTATGTATAATCTTGGTGCACGTAGGTAGCAGTCCTTCTTTGGTTTTGCCTCAGCGTTTAGGTGCTCTGCAGCTCTGAGGTAAAATGAGCTGCTAGCAAGATGCATTATCTATACACAAACAGCTATGGTTGTATAAAGCCAAGCCGAGATCCTATGGGTATAAAGATCCTATGGGTATAAAGCCAAGAAGTTGGATGTTTGAATTGAGTTGTATCTTGCTTTCCAGTTCTTTCTTAAAAGCATTGACAAAGCATAAGTTTGGTGGCTAATATGGAATTTAAATTTCTCTGAGAAAGATAAGGAGGCAGCAGGACAAAAAGGCTGACAGGGTCCCATTGTTAAAGGAAAGAGTGCTGAGAAAGAGAAGCTTGTTCTTACCATAACTTTCAAATAACAGTAAAGAGAAACTTATCGGGAAGAACGATAACAAAGAGAAGAGGGAAATCTGGAAGAAATGAAAATAACAGAATTGACATTGGTTTTATGGTTTCCATTCATAAACATGCTAGAAAATTCTGGATCTAACCTATACTAGTCCTCATCCTGTTTCTTCTATTCTTTCTATTGGCAAGACTGCTTTACTCTTCTAGAACTGCCCGGCCCTGGGGAGAAGATAAAGAAGAGAGAAGACCTGAATTCCCTCAGGCCCTCCAGGGACTCCCTACCTGGCTTAGAAACCTCTATCTCCTACTAGCTGTGCATCCTTGGGCAAGTTACTCGACTTCTCCCTGCCTGATGGGGATAATAGTAGTATTTGCTCCTGTGTCAGACGGGAATAATAGTAGCAGTATCTGCTTCTTAGGGGTATGGGAAGGATTAATGAGTTAATGCAAAGCACTAGAATAAGGCTTGGTACACTGAAAGTGACCAATAAATGGTAGCTAATATTCCCAGCAGCTTAGGAATTTCTTTGCTTCTTATTCATGAATTTAAGGTCAAGGATTCAGTATCTGTATTGACTTTAAAGCAACAAAAGTACCCTCTTCTCCTAACTTCAACTATGTAGACTTCACCCGGAGGCAAAGCCACCCAACCACTCTCTAGACTGGGGATGGCTCTGCTCAAATGGAACCTCTTTTCTGGCACGACCGATCCCAGGGGAAGCGAGTCTTACTCCAGACCGTGTATACCTGAAAGATGCCATCCGATTTAGAATCCTATCATGAGACAGTGTTGAAAGTGGTTAAACTTGGGGATTTTTCTGGAATTCACCTACTCGATCCATTTTATCTCTGGACCTACCTATTAGTGTAATTAAGACTCCGTCATAAAAAAAAAAAAAAAAAGGAGTCCGTCATAAAGGCTTAATACACGTGTGTCTCAGTACCTAGACCCTTAGCCATAAAGAAAATACAAAAACTTCAGAAAGAAACTATAGAGGAAGACCTTAGCTCAGTTCCTCCACCATATGTTTTCTTCTACCCAGATGGCCCTGAATGGAATGAATGAGATGAGTGGGGCACAGTTCTTGACAAACAAACCACCGATGTGTTTATACAATTTGTTAAACAGTGTTCCATGGATTACTGTGTTTTAAAAAAAGTCAGGGAGTGACTCATTGTTTTTATAATAATAATAATCTAGCATTCTACAACTAGATATATGCTGCTATTGGGGATGAAAGTACAAAGGAATCAAGGGAATGCCTTCTCTTCCAGAAAGGAAAGCCATGTAGCTGCAGTCAACGTCTTTGCAAAAAGACCCATCACCCGGGAGCGACCACACAGCCTACAGGAGAAGGGGCAGTGGCATTTACTGAGTAGTATTACCTGCCAAGGCATGTCCAAGGAATGTTACTTAAGTCATTCAATCATCAAACAACTGTAGGAATTAGCTAGTATTATCTCCACTGTAATAAGGAAGCATCCAAGCTGAGACTTAACTGACCTGTTCAAGGATGTAAAGTAAATGCATGACAACACATCACTGCGGCACTCACTGTAAACACCAGGTCCCTCTGGGAGGTGTAGTGCCACGCTGGTCTTCACGTCATGAGCACAATTTTGACCGTGTTAAAGTTGTCCACATCCTAATCAGCAGAACCTATGAATATGTTATATTACATGGCAAAGGGAAATCAAAATAAGGGAGATCAAATGAAGGTGGAAACAGACTAACCTTGAGATGAGAGTGTGGACAAAAACATTGCCTGCCATTCTAGTGAACAAGGAATGTTGCCTGCCGTCAAAACTTCAGCCACTGCAGCTGCCCCGTCAGTGCTCCCTGAGGGGGATCCAGGGTGGAGAAAAACAAGGTACTGGCCCTAGATAGTCAAGGTGCATATCTAAAGAATACTTTCAATGAGCCCAGACTCTTGCATCTCCCCATACCTAGAAAAGCACTAAAATCATTAACTTGAGATGTCTGGTTTTTGGGATTAGCAGTAATCTTTTGATGTTCGGCTACATGTTTTGTTTTGTTTTCAGCAAAGAGTCCTATGTATCCTGGTTCTTCCCTTACCTGATCGGAACTGTTCCTCAGGGCAATCTGAGAGGCTGTCTCCCAGGCAAGAGTCCTCAGCAAGGTCCTCGAATAAAACATATCTTGCAACTTTTAGGTGGTGTGTTTTTCTTCAGTCGACAGGAGATTATCCTGGATTATCGGGATGAGCCCACTGTAATCACAAACAAACGTCTTTATAATTGACAGAGGGAGGCAGGAGGGCCAGAAACAGAGAAGATATGAGAAGAGGAGCAGAGAGGGAGGGAGATTTGAAGACGTTGCACCGCTGTCTTCAAAGATGAAGGAAGTGACCATAAACCAGGAATTCAGGCGGCCTCTAGGAGCTGGAAAAGACGAGGGAACAGACGACTCTCCCCTAGAGCTGCCACAAGTAACACCACACACTGACACCATGATTTTAGCCCAGGAAGACCCATTTTCAGACTTCTGTCTTCCAGAACTGTAAGATAATAAGTGATGGTGTTTTCAAGCCACTAAGTTTGTGGTCATTTGTAACAACAGCCCATCAGAAACAAATACACCTTATTACTACACTTTAATTTACGTCGGGGTTCTGCAAACATTTTCTATAAAGGGTCAGGTGGAAAATATTTTTGAGTTTGTGGGCCAAGGGGCCACATAATCTGCTATTATAGTTCTGAACAGCCTCAGACAATACACACATGACTGAGCTCGGCCGTGCTGGCAGCAGTTTCAAAACAGGCTGAATAGGGGCTCCTCTTGCAGCCCTGAGGGAGGGCACACAATAGGAGAGAGCCTTTAGAAATCTGACCTCTTGAAATTAAATAGCCCTTTTAACGGCATTATTACACTGTCTTGCGATTGTATAATGTTCGTGTAAACCTTATTCTTCTGGCGTTCAGCACCTCTGGAGAGGCAGTGTGATATGATTTAAAAAAAGCACTTGGGGTCAGGAGACCTGGTTCCAGGCCTGGTTCTGCTAATACCTGAGTGACCCCGGGTAGGCATTTTTACTCTTTAGGCCTCAGTTTTCTCAACTGTGAAATGAAGCACTGAAGCTCGAAGTGATCAATAGAGTCTCCTTCTGGTTTCTTTGTCTCATGATTTGCAAGTGTTACTCCCCGGGACTGGTAAAGCCAGGAATGATGTAGAGTTTCACGGTGATTCTGTTTTCTCCTTGAAGGTGATATTTGTGGGGATGGTCATCAATGTCATGGACAGAAAAGGAATCCAACCGAAGCTGATAGCTCCTTCAAATTGTGTGAACACAGTTAAATTATAGACTCTGGGGAGGAGGAAAGGGTAAAACAGTGGAATAAAGCTTCAAAAGCAAAACAACTGGCTAAAACAAACAATGAGAGGAAGCAGGAGCCTGGAGAATTACGAATTCAGAAAATAAACTTAGCTGTGTTCTCAGAAATAAATCCCCTGGGCAGACAGGAGACCAGCGCAGTGTGCAGGCGCTTAGGGGATTAGATTTGGTCCACGTGTCCACAGAGAGAACATTCACAGGTAGGAAGCAGATCTTGACCCGCTTTGCACTGGACTTTCTAATGGGCTCCAGAAACAAGTTGGCGACAAGGATGAGGAAGGTGATGGGGAACACACGTGCTTTTAGGGTAGTTCTTCTTCAACCGAGAGAGGAGTGGAGCACGTCATCACAGAGAAGAGAAAAGCAACCGTTCTGAGAGCAGCAAAGCACGTTGCATCATAAACCCGCCTTTAAATTGTATTGCCAATATGGTAACCAGTAGTCATGAAGGGCTTTCCAGATTTAAATTTAAATTCATTAAAAGCAAATGAAAATAAAGATTCAGTTCCTCAGTCACAGTAACCACATTTCAAGTGCTCAGTAGTCAATGGCCAGTGGCTACCACATGGGACAGAAGAGGTTATAGCATTTCCATTATTGCACAATTCTGCCCTAGACCTAGACCTGTACTATAGCCGCTAGCCACAGGTGGTTATTTAAATGTGAATTAATTAAAATTAGAGTTCTATTCCACCATCACACTAGCCATGTTTCAAGCTCTCAATAGCCAAGTGACTGGTCACTACTGTTGGAACAGCACAGATACAGAACGTTTCCATCATCACAGAAAGTTCCACTGGACAGTGCTGCCTTTTAGCTATTTTTCTGCATCTTCTCCTGGATCATCTGAATGACTTTCAGAATCAAGCACCGTGACAATATCAGAAAAGGGACGTGGTTAGATGTAGCTAGATAGTCAGGGCCCTTGCTTCATGATTTACGTGACGTTCACATCAAGGTTTTCTTTTTTCCATTGCTTTCCTCGTCCTCTAGGTTATAACAGTAACTTTCCCTGCTGCAGATGTATGACCAGCACCTCCTGGCTCAGGTTTCAGATGCAGTTTCCAACTGAAAGAGGAGTAGAAGACACTCCCAGACACCTCCCACCACCCTCTCACCAACCCCCCTGCCCAGTTCCTGCCCTTTTACCCACCTTGAAGCACTGCACCAAAGGAGTTTCCCAGGAAGGGAGTTGGGGAGGATTTGGAATCTAAAGAGAGGAGGAAAGATCTGGCGGAGCTTTATTATGGCCCCCAGATGACCTACCAATCATACATGAGTGTCCTCTTCAGTGATGGAAGAAAAAAATCTCCAGTGCCAATGGGGGGGAGGGCCCAGACAGCAGCAGTAACCCACAACTTCTGTGCACCCCACACGTGGACACACGAACGCTGCGTCCATCCACACGGACGGAAAAAGAGAGACAGAGAACAGCTGCCATGTGTGACAGACAGAGTTTTTTTCACATTATAAACACACTCCTTTTTAAAGCCCTTGGATTCTCCACAAACATCACTGCCACGGCCGTGAAGCTTGCACAAGGCATCCCATCCAAAATGTTTCTCACGTGGGAGCTGGGTTAACAGAAACGTGTGATCTCTCTCTCTCTCTCGCCTGTCCTCTTCTCTTACTTGAGAAACCCTTCATTAGACTCACTTGTTTGGGTTTAAACCACCAAGACGGATGGACAGTTTCCAGAAGGGTAACAATATTCTACTGGAGAAAGCAAGAAAATCCTGGATTTTACTTCACTGGTTTTCACATTAGCTCAGATTCATTAACCACATTTACGTAGAACTTATTTTGGTTTGGGGAAGCAAGCGGGTGGAGGGTCACTGAGGGCAGGAGTGTATTTCTACCTGGGGCAGAAGGAGGGCCTTGGCTGGAATTCATAAAATCTTAAGGTGAGCAGCATTATCTAGTCCAAATCCTCATTGGATACAGAAATCCCCACATGGTTCCCAAAACCTACTTCTCTAGATCCTGCCTGAACACTGTAAGAGATTCTTTTTATTTTGTTACTGCAGACCGCCTGGGATCAGAACAGATCTGCCCATCACTCTCTTTCCCTAAATTTGAGCGTGGTATGCATATGGGTGAAAGTACATGCTTCTAGGTGTGGCATCTCTTCATCCCTAACAGTCAATTGGGCGCAGACTCTCCTTTTGTTCGATGCATACAGTTTTGACACTTTTTCAGCCTTTCCCTCCCACTCTTATAGGATAAGACCTCCTCTTCATCTATTGCATGATTCTAGAGAATGGCTCAGATTTCTGTCTGCTGCCAAATTTCAAAAGTGTGGGTGGTAAAAGTAAATACAAGCAGCATTTCTATGGCAGTGATGATTGTAACTTTTTACATGAGAAGCCAACTCTTGTCATTTGATGCAGCCTCGAGGGCCCAAGCCCTGACAGAAGGAAAGCTGATGCAGCCGAGTCAGCGGCCCCAGTTCTGCCTTTTCCATGGACTAGAATTGGCTGTGTTTGTCTCCTCCCAAGTCTGGTAAACTTGTAGGAGCTGGTTCAGAGCCTCTTTACAACTCCTGGGATGACGTGCATTTCAAATATATCCCAATGTTGAAAGTATGCTGCTTTCCTTGGAAAAACAATGATGAAGAAACAATGAACTAGAATGTCCCTGCCTTGAAAGGAAGCACATAATACATAGAATCTCAACAATGGTAATTTTTTTTAATGATGAAAATGAAAGATTTGGGGATGTATCAAAGCTGTTGTTAAATCAGAATTAGAATTCATTCTAACTCCAGAATGATATACTTTTAAAAACCTCTAAATCGAATAACAATAGGGACTCCCTGAAAGTTAAAGGAGACACTAGGACCTAATATTTTTAAAGCTTTACCATTCAAAATAAGGAGGCATCATATATTCTGTGATAGTTACTCTGAAGAGAAGTAAGGAACCACCCAGGGATTGTTCTAGGTTTCAAATGATAAGTGGTTAAGGAAAATTTTCAGAAACTCTTCTGATTGAGGTCTCAAGATTTTTTTTTCATAGCCTTGTCTTTATATGATTTTGTTTTCATACCTTGAATGTAGAAATTTTAAAAACCAAGGATCTTAGGTAAAAGATTCAACACTAGATTTTCTTGATTTTTTTTTTTTGGTTTGGGGTTTTGGAGTTTTTTTCCCGCCCTGATGGTTAGGGTAACACCTTCAGCCTTCTTCTAAGTCCTTTCTAAGTGTCCTGCTTCCTTTTCTCCTTCACTCATTCATCTCTCCCTCTCTGTCTCTCCTTTCACAGTTAGGCACCCTAGCTACAGTCCAGAGCCTGTAAAAGTCACAGATGCCCAATTCCGTAAAAGGATTCGGGGCCCACTTTGGAAGGCATCCAGTGCAAGAAGCTTGCCATCCTAAGCCCACGCCCTGAGGTGCCCGCTGCAAGCTCTTCTGAACAAGCAGAGGGAGCGCTCCATCTGCCATCACCCGGAAGATACGCTTGCCTCTCCACCTACTACTCCCAGATCTTAGCTCTGTCCTTTCAGTGTTTCCACCAAAGTGACTTAAATACAACTCTCCTAAATTTGTTCTTCTGTGAAAAGAGGACAAAAACCAGTTTCAGATCCCAGAGGCACCCTCTGTCCCCTGATTCATTTCCATTTTTAAAATCAGCCTGAAATGCTAGATATTTGATCCAATAAACCAGGTGTGGGGAGTCCAAGGAACTGATCCCAAGAGGTGGGTTTTCAGGCCACACATTATGCTTGCCCTAGAAAACAAGAGATGCTGTGCTAACGGATTCACTCTGAGACATGGGAGGGCAGGAGACAAATTCTCCCTCATAAATTCATTTGGAATTTAGTCACCAGCTCCTTCGTCTCTTTTGATGGGCAGGCCGTCCCATCACTTAATCATACCAAAGAGAGATGCGCAGGCACACCTGGAAAGTTCCACACCTGAACCCTCCACTGTGGTTGTTTATGTCCCCCAGACAACTGAGGCTACAAAAAGTGTGAACCTTGACACCTCACATCTGCACAGTGCGTGGCAGTTTCCAAAGGGAGCTCACAGACGTGATCTCATTTGGCTTTTACAAGGTCCCATGGCCTGACGGCAGCAGAAAGCACAAGTCACAAGATAGAGGTGGCCTCGGGGCCAGAGTGTGAGCTCCAGAGCAGACTAACCAGAATTTAAAACTCAACTCAGCCTTTTATTTGCTTTGTAGCCCTGGGTAAGTTATTTTATGTCTCTAAGCCCCAGCTTCCTCATCTTTCAGCCTGGGATAATAATGGTACCCATCCTGCAGAGTTGTGTGAGGGTTGAGGGCATTGGAGAAGCCCAAAGCATTTAGCATAATTCCTGGCACAGGGAATATGTTCAGGAAATGTCAGCTGTTTCAGTTGACCCCTGAACAAGGAAGGAGTTAGTCTACATATAACTTAGAGCTTGGCTCTGTATTTCCAGTTCTTCCATGTCTGTGGATTCAACCGACTGGGACCGTGTAGCACTGTAATATTTACTACTGAAAAATATCTGCTTAACTGGACCTGGGCAGCTCAAACCCACAGTTGTTCAAGGGTAAATTGTATTATTAATAAATATACTGAGCCCACATAAGAGCCGTCTGCAAAAGAGTATCCAACATTAGACGCTAATCTTGTCTATTTATTAACTAGCAGGGACAAAATCCTGAGTTGACAGTGGAATCCAAAGATGCAGATCTTAGCATTTGAAGATAGAGTAATTTGTGAGCAACAAGGCTCAGCACTGTGGATGGGTTTTCTCAGTTGGTCTAGTGATCAAAACTACAGTTATTATTTATAGACCTTATTTAGAAATGGTTGAAGTGTTACTATTCCACTTTTAGCTCTGCATTATTCATAAATACAAGTCATGTTTACAGTGATTGTTTTGCTGAGTTGATTATGCTCTGGGTTTCCGGACTACTAGCTGTTCTGATAACAATAGCTTGATTTGTGTGGCAGCTCATTCTACTTTTCTAAATTTCCTTGCATAGAACTCTGAGAAATCTATGGCAAGGTTTACCTCTTTTCTAAAATGAGCTAACTTTATAGATAAAATAAGAAGTGTGAGAATATATTTTTTAAAGTTTACTCATGCGTTAAAATGTCCTCCATTCTTTTGATCCATGCCTGCTCAGCTCAGGAGGGTAGACTAGACTGAAACAGCTTCAGGGGGAACATGGGTGTCTTTGAGTATGTGCTAGACATCTCTCTTAGTCAAGTAATAGTAAGCAAAAAAAAACCCAAAAAACTCATGAGCTTCTAAGAACAAATGTTTAATTCTCACTTATTTTACAGGTCAACTGAGAGTTGGTTGTGATTCTGCTCTGTGTGTCACCTTCATTCCAAGGTCCAGCCCACCTGAATCATGTCAATCTAAAGGAAGAAGGAGAAAGCAATGGCAGATCCATGCAATGGCAGAACCACATAATGGTTCAATCACATGGACATCACTGAAGTCTCTACTGGGAAGAGGCAGAGTACATGCCCACTGGCATTTTACAGAAGCAGACCATGTGGCCGAGCCTGCCATCAATGCGTGGCTGAAGTGAATTCACCCATTGGGTGGAACACTGCAAGCCACATGGCAGGAGTAGGTACACACATTCCTCCCACAGAGGGCAACCAATGAGAACACAATCTGCTATACCTTGAGTTTTGGTTACTTTGAATGATATTCCTATCTGCAATCTCTTCTGATGGTTTTAGGGCCATTCCCAAGATTTAGAGAGCAGCGTGGAGTGGATTTAAGATATACTCTGGAATAGAATAAGGGTTGGCCAACTCCAGTCCACTCCCATTTTTGCAAGGCCCAAGAGTTCTGAATGGTTTTTAAATTTTTAAAGGGCTGTCTTAAAAAAAGGAAAGAGAAGAATATACAACAAAGAACTAGTGTGGCCCTCAAAGCCTAAAATATTATCTGATTCTTCACAATAAAAGCTTTTCAACCCTTGAAATAAAACTAAATTGAGATTGGCCCTAGAACCTTGGTTTCACCTTGACCAGCAATCCACATCTATTCCCGGCAAAATCAACTTCTAGAAGTAACAAATATAATTTTTAAATTAGTGGGTGCTAATCAGTGTAGAGTTATAAACTCCTCCAGAATCTGGAGTCTAGACTCCACAGAATCTGTCCATCCATATTTCTGGGGTTACATTTACCACATTGGATTATAATTAGTTTTTTATATTTCTATGCCCCACAAAGAGACTATACTAATTTCCTTGAAAGAAGAGACTGAAATGTCCCACACTCAGCCCTGGGCTTGACAATGGTGTTTATAAATGTTTTAAGTTGAATTAAATTAAACTACTGACATGACAGAGAACCTTAAGCTACTAACTCCCAATTTCATCATGAATCCCCTTCTGTTGAATAAAATCCTTGCCAGAGTTTATTTACCTGAGAAACAGTCATGGAAATGTCTGTCACTGTAAATCTTCTTTAAATATGTACTCATGGATGACAGAAGGAAGTTATGTTCCCTCCACTACGTTCACAGACATCCATCAGAAACAGCAGAAAGATGAAAAAAGTAAGGAAACTCCATTTTAAGTGAAATAAAGTAAAAGCCTCTCCCCCAAATTAAAATTATGAAGAACAACTGCCAAAAAAATAAAATGTGTCAAAATGAGAGAGCAGTGTAAGAGTTGACATAATTTTCTCAGACCTGGGGCTGTACAGAGTAAGTATCATAATCCTGAAAGAAACACCTGACTAGAGTGACACAATGGAAGGACATTGGGAAAGCATGGGGAGACTGTTTATCTGCAGAACTGCAGAGCACATGGAGCTGAAAGAGACCCAGACCTTGCAAATACATCAAGTTCAAGGTCAAAAGTCTAGTGTCCTAGCTGAGGGAAACTACTAGACATGACAGAGGGAGGAGCAATCACCAGATCAAAACACAATGTATGAGTTAACTAGAGCTGCTGTAACAAAGCACCACAAACCGGGCAGCCTAACAACAGAATTTACTATCTCGCAGTTCTGGAGGCTGGATGTCTGAGATCAAGGTGTCAGCAGGTTTGATTCCTTCTGAGAGCCATGAGGGAAGGATCTGTTCCAGGCCTCCCTCCTTGGCTGGTCGACAGCATCATCGCACCTGCCTCCACGTTCACGTGACACTCACCCCGTGTGTGTGTGTCTGCTTCTTCACATGGCGTTCTTTTATAAGGACACCAGTCATGTTGGATTAGGGGCTCACCCTTCCGCAGTATGACCTCATTGTAACTAGTTACATCTGCCATGACCCTATTTCCAAATAAGGTCATATTCTGAAGAACTAGGAGTTAGGACTTTACGAATTTGGGGGAAACACAACTAAACCCATAACACACAGAATGACTGAGACTTAGGATACACCATGAGCCACCCCAAGCTCCTGAATAACAAAGGCTGAGGGGAGACAGCCTCCTGGTGCAGAAGTTGCAGTGTTAAATGAGCAGCTATTCAGACGCTATGTCTTAATTCCTTCTGGGAACTGCCCTGGCTCAGTCTCACGCACCTTTCCCAGCACCTCCCCTCGACTCTGTCACTCCACACACTGGTCTAGTCCGGGGCAAACACAGATAGCACTGGCTCCATTTCAAGATATGAGTCTCACATAAAAAGACCCTTAGCATACGAGTTATGCACATCTATCACTGTAACAAAAACAATGAAGTTAACTTTAAATAACTAACATGTCTTTCATTTTCATGGATGAAGTTTTTTGTTTGAGGCCAAAAAAATATTAATTGAACTATAAGTATGTGAAAATCAATTTTGCTGACTTCCAATAGCACAAGAATTTGGTCAGGAAGTAGCATACTAATTAGTTGTTAAATATTTGTTTTTCTGTCCTTATTGCAATTGAGAAATTACCAGTAGATAAAAGCCAATCTTTCAGAACCTAAAGAAAGCCGAGGCTGTCGTTGAAGTCCTGGCACTTTTCCCATTTTAATGATTTCTGTACCCCCATATCTGTTGGGTTTTAAAGCATATTAGTCTCCCAAGACACCTTCTTCTCAGTCAGCAGCTTTCAACCTTGAATGCTCATTCAAAGTGAACTGGAGTTCGGAATTAACATATACACACTGCTATATATATAATAGATAATCAACAAGGACCTACTGTATAGCACCCAAGGAACGCTACTCAACATTCTGTAATAACATATATGGGAAAAGAATCTGAAAAAGAATGAATATATGTACATGTATAACTGAATCACTTTGCTGTACACCTGACACTAACACAACATTGTAAATCAACTATACTCTAATGTAAAATAAAAATTAAATTAAAAAAATAACTGGGGGAGCTTAAAAAGTACCAATGCTGGGACCCATTTTCAGAAATTCAGATTTCATTGTCACGAGAAAGGAGGCAGAGTAAAACCAGCATTCATGTTTTTTTAATCTCCTTTGCTTTTTTCTCATATAACCTTTTCTCAATTTTCATTTTTCTATCTTTCTGGGATTCTGCATACTTACTGCCATCCCATATATCTCATAATTTTATATTTTGTAATTTTGTTATTCACTATTTGTTTGCTTTTTTTGGGGGGAAACACTTCCCAAATCTAATTTTACAATTTACTAATTCACCTTCAACTGTATTCATTTCACTGTGTTCCACCATTTCTCTTCTTTATTTCAAATATTATATTTTTCCTAATATTTGGTTTTTTCCCATCATTTTATTACAAAAAGTTCCAAACATGCAGAAAAATTAAAAGAATTTTACAAGGAACACATGTACACACCAAACCTAGATGCTACCATTAATATCTTACTATACCTGCCTTTTCACATGCTAGCCCTCTTTTTTTTTCTTGCCACATTTGAAAGTAAATGACACACATCCATATACTTCCCCCTAAATATTTCAGCATCACATCAGTATTTTTAACAATCTTTTTTTTTTATTTTATTTTTTTTATTTTTGGCTGCGCTGGGCGTCTGTCTCTGCGCAAGGGCCCTCTCCAGTTGCGGCGAGCGGGGGCCACTCCTCGTCGCGGTGCGCGGGCCTCTCACTATCGCGGCCTCTCTTGTTGCGGAGCACAGGCTCCAGACGCGCAGGCTCAGTAGTTGTGGCTCACGGGCCTAGTTGCTGCGTGGTATGTGGGATCCTCCCAGACCAGGGCTCGAACCCGTGTCCCCTGCATTGGCAGGCAGACTCTCAACCACTGTGCCACCAGGGAAGCCCAACAATCTTTTCTGAGTAATTCTTAGGTTCAGCCAGGTTTGAGAACCATTGGGGATCTTAGCAAACTATGTTCCTTCCCAGCTTTTAGTTTCCTGGCTTGTGGTGCTCAAAGGGTTTAAGAAACTTCATTCTCCACTTGCTCCTGAGAAATCCTCTTATACAGTAAGTCCCCTACATATGAACAAGTTCCATTCTGAGAGCACATTCGTAAGCCCAATTTGTTCGTAAGCCCAGCAAAGTTAGCCTAGGTACCCAACTAACACAATCATCTATATAGTACTGTACTGTAATAGGTTTATAATACTTTTCACACAAATAATACATAAAAAACAAACACAAAAATAAAGAAAACATTTTTTTTAATTAATTTATTTATTTATTTTTGCTGTGTTGGGTCTTCGTTTCTGTGCGAGGGCTTTCTCTAGTTGCGGAGAGTGGGGGCCACTCTTCATCGTGGTGCGTGGGCCTCTCACTATCGCGGCCTCTCTTGTTGCGGAGCACAGGCTCCAGATGCGCAGGCTCAGTAGTTGTGGCTCACGGGCCCAGTTGCTCCGCGGCATGTGGGATCTTCCCAGCCAGGGCTCAAACCCGTGCCCCCTGCATTGGCAGGCAGATTATCAACCACTGCGCCACCAGGGAAGCCCAGAAAACATTTTTAATCTTACAGGACAGTACCTTGAAAAGTACAGTAGTACAAAAAACAGCGGGCGCTTGGTAGCAGTACCAGCTACATCACTGCTGATTTTACACTTGCTTCCAGACATCCTGGGCTTGAAATAAAGACACTGTACTACTGTAATCTATAGAGTACTGTACAGTAAAGTACATAAAAGCACAACTGTTTGTAAAGGATGCACGCACATGACAATGTACACCAGACACGTGAACTAACTTACGTGATTGGACATGCGAACGCACGTTCACATCTTTGAAAGTTCGCAACTTGAAGGTTCATATGTAGGGGACTTACTGTAAAGCCTAGTAGGTACAAACTATTAGATATAAAATAAGCTGCAAGGATGTATTGTACAACACGGTGAATATATAGCCAATATTTTATAATAATTATAAATGGAGTATAGCCTTTAAAATTGTGAATCACCTGTAACATATAATATTGTACAGCACCTATACTTCAATAAAAAATAAATTAATATATTTTTTAAAATTTCAAGAAGGCTTTTTTAAGAATCAGACAAATGAGAGAGTCTAAGTTCAATATAAGGTAAATACAAGCTGAGAGATCAATATGATGCGAAACTCCAGAAAAAAAGACAAAACAAAAATGAAAACAATGTCATGTACGCTGCTTAGACTGGTAGCAAGTAAAAAGGGAAGGAAATAATCATATCACTTCAAGTCAGTTTGTCTTTCAACTGATGGATTTTCTCTGGATATTTTGGTAACAAGAGAAAGGTTCTTTTTGAGGCACTTTGATTTGATTGACTCACTGTGGCCTAAAAGGGATTCTCTCCCCCAGTCTCTGCAGTTGCCTTTTAGCACAGTCAACTGTCACCACTGCCCCTGCCCCAGGCCCAATCCAGCTTCCCTCTGGTCCTAACAGTTACCTAAATGTTAAGGATTTAGTGAAAGTCAATAAAATAATTTCAGGGACCCCCCTTTCCAAGACAGCTAAATGAATACCCCCAATTACATGTAAGGAGTGAATTGATTTAGTGGTCTTGGCCCTAAAGCAAAACATGAATTTGGATGAGTTAACAGCATCTTACCATGTTTGCTCTTCTCGTTGGTGTATCCAGAGTTACTGCTGAGTAAAATTGCCTAAGGACTTCCTGCACACCCTTTGTTAATTGATCCCTGAAGTTCAATCTTCTAATAGGCAAAAAGAGAACACACGTGAGAGATAGGAAATTGTATGTTTACTGAATTCTACCGGCATCAGTGTTCTAAGAGGTCGTGTACCTCATCTGTGAACAGTCAACGGGATCTGGCTGAAAGTTTTCACCATAGCCTCAGGTTTATTAAACATATTACAGTATAATGAGAGAATGCTGTCATGTAGAAGATCAACTCACATCAAAATAACTGTTCTTACTCTTATGCTTCCTTTCTTTTTCAAGAATACTATTTGTTCTAAACTTTGTGAGATTTTCCAAACAATCAAATCACATATTTGAATAGTCAGTGTTTGCTAAACACTGACATTTCTGCTCTTCTGGAAGTAAGAACAAGTTCCTTTCAAGAAGTTCAAAACGTGTCACGTGTATGCACACATCTATTATCACCTAATTACTGCACATTAAATACTACTACCCCTTTTATAGTCTAAGCGAACACTGAGGGGAAAAATTAACTCGTTAATTTCTGGCATTATTTTATTATGGGCATATTTTTATTCTCTAGCAACCAGCTCTACAAACTTCCAAGCCAGTTTTCTTCCCAGTAAGCAGGTAAATGGCTCAGGCTCCCTTCTGTGATAAAGGAAGTTGAGTGAAAGCGCCATTCTCATTTTATGTGACTTCACATTGCACAGAGAATGGTGCGTTGAAGATGGTGGCAGGGTTGGAAGTATTCTTCCTTCTGATGTGTCTCCCGGGTGCTTTGATCTTCTGAACACCAGGGCCTGGCTGGCAAGTGGTGGAGGAAGAGTAGACTCCACGGGCCAAGTGTGGGGTACTGAGTGACCCCATCCCCCTTCCCCTAGACCCCCCTCTTCCAGAAGAACAGGCCTCCAAAGAGAAGACCCTGCGGGGGAGGAGCTCTCTGAAAGGAGAAACTGCAAAGAGAAAGAAAAGAAGGAGGAGTCAGGTGAAAATATTTGAGGGCCTCATAAGGTAGTAATTATTAAATTTGGCTTCTTGATTTAATAATATGTGCTGGCCCTGTCAACAACACTGTTGCACTAGAATTCCACGTGTTTAAGCCTGCAAGATGCAAACAGGAGTTTGCAGGCCTGTGGATTTCATTTTTATTCATCCCTCTGAGGTAAACATTTTACTTTGAGTGAAGCTAAAATTCTTCCCGGTTAATTCAGAGCATGTTATTAGAAGTCTTATTCAACATGGCATCTTCTAGAAGCATGGGGCTTTACGAGGGGATGATTCACATTCAGCCAACGCCAGCTCACGTTCATTTCCTTAATTGATCCCATTTTACAAATGGGGATTTGAAATATGGAAAGAGTTCAGATGGCTTGTTTACATATCAGAATCAAAGAGAAAGGCTGTCTTCCATCTATCTATACTCCTCACACATCTTCTGAGGTTTAGTGAATGGATAAAATAAAATTTTCTTACTGTCACAGGCAGGGATCAACCCAGTTAACTCTTTTTATCTAAAATTTTAAAAGGTTTCTTTCATCAAAGACAACTCAACCCCATTCCAACCCAATCCACACTGGTTACCTCATGAAATACATTTTTTAATTTAATGTATATATATATATATAAAATCATGATATAGACAGAACAGGCTGATTAAGCATAACTTAATTAAGCTGCTTTAGCTTTATGAAATAGGGAAGAATTTCTTTTAAGGAACCACACGTTAAAATGGGAACACAGTCTTTGTTTAGTCTAAGGCGGAGGGGAATTCAGCAAAAAATGGATCCTGAGCTGATAGCATCCAGATAATTGTGTAAAAGGTGGCTTTGCACTGTACGGAGTCCAGGATGATCCTGGAGGGAAGCCTTGGTTTCCTCTTTCTGCTGATTAAGAGTCTAGTGCTTCGGAGCTCAGCTCCAGACGCGGAAGGGAGATCTTATCTCGGCCCTCGGAAAAGCTCCACTGTTACTGTGGTCCTCATTTCCTTAATGCCGGAAAGAAAAAGAAATAACATTTAAAGTTCATTCTGGCTTGTCAGCTGTTAGGAGCCTAAAGTTAATCCCTTACAAAGATTTTCTGAATTTATGGAAACATTTCTAAGGATGGAAGGCTGGTCCAGGAACTCTAACGAATCTGGAATCCCCCAATAAGATGCTACTCTCTCAGTTACCTAGTACCACTGGTTGTACTTGTATTCACAAGTTCTCAATTAATGTAGGACCTCTATACCATTTATCACTCCTGCTGATAAAATAGGACATTAAACCTTTCCACAAGGTTATGGAAAGCTTTCTTTAATTCGGTATCTATACGTACATTACTGATTTCCAGTTTTATTGAATTATGATCAAATAATACTGCTTCTAAAACTTCCACTTGTTGGAATTTATTGTTTTCTCTGCGGTCAATTACCCTATTGAGTTCTGTAAATGTCCATAGTCATAAAAGTCATATTCTGTAGGATATAAAGTCATATATATATATATATATACACACACATACATATATATATGTATGTGTATATATATATATATATATATATATATATATATATATATATATAAAATGTTGATGGTGTTTGTTGTATTTTTCAAACTCTATTCTTCCTTATTTTTGATCTGCTTGGTCTATTAAACTCTGAAAGAGATATATTAAAATCTCCCAGAGCAATTTTTTGTTTTTAAGTTTTCTTTATACATCTATGAGTTTTTGCTTTATATTCAGCTTTTATGTTGTTTTGGCAGAAAGGCTCATAACTTTAATATAATTCTTCTGGCTCATATTTTTTTCATTAAATATTATTTCTCTTTGCCCCATTTAATATGTACAGATATATGCTTTCATTGAAGCTCTATAGTTTCATATCTCATTTTAAAACCTTTGACTAAATGACATGAGAGTTTAAAAGGAGCTCTATTTTCCCTGACTTATAATGGACAAAGGCTGGAAAAGATATGGAAAAATTGAGAGTTACTGTGTTAAGGAAGTCGATTATGAGTTAATTATTCTTTAAATCCACTTCGATTTATTCTGATTATAATTGTGTGATCAACTAAAATCATTTGCAAATTAATTGAATAATGTTCTGGTTTCTAGTCAATGTTGACAGAGAAAAGGTAAAAACGATTGTCCCCAAATAGAAAATTTACCTATTGCCACCTCCACCTTCCCCGCCATCTGTTCCTCAACAAACAATATAATTTTGAAAATAAAGTAGGTGTGTCTGGCTACTGCCTCTGGGCAGTAATTCGTTTTGCTCAGAACGACCCGGATCCGGTCACCTGTATTGTTTTCCAGAAGGGGTGGAATCATCAAAATTCTAAATGAGTTGGAGGAAGAAGGCACACGTGTCATTCTTTGGCTGCTTCTCAATGACCTCTGTCCTGTTTGAGCAACACCATGACTTAGGTGTAAAAAGGCTGGAGCAAACATACGTTTTTGTAAATGTTAGAAGCAGGAATTTGAGAAATACCTCATAGACCAGAAGCCGCAAGGCATTCTTTCAGCCGATCCTGGTAAATCATCCCAGTAACTCAAAGGTATTCTGCATCTTGCCTTGCCTTTCTGAGCTATTGAATAATCTCTGCTGCTGTCCCAAACAACCGAAGAATTTTGTCAGAACCAAGCCGGCCTCTCCCATCTTTTAGGCAAAGAACCTAACTAGGTTAGCGTAAGACTTCCAACATTCTGCTGCCCTTGAAACGGCAATAAACACTTTTCTACTCATTGTATACATAGGCAGGGGCAATCAAAGCAATTCTGTCTGTAAAGGACCCTTCATCACTTTTGGTGACAGCTGGACGGAAGTCTTTAGAAACTTCTCTCAGAGGGTGTAGCAGGATGTCGAAGGAATTGAAACTTATAGCAGGAATCTCCACTGTGCCAAGTTCACACATGGCTGAAAGATGTTTAATCCCTAATCAAGCAAATAGGAACAAGATGGTCAGAGGGCCTGCCGAGGATACCCGTCCTATTACTTCAGACTTAGCTCCCTACATTTCTCCAAGAAGTAGAGAGGCCACTTTTTATTTTTATATTTTTTTAACTGCATACCAAATAGGAATGTTCTAGACACAGATCACCTAGGGAGGCAAAACACAGACAAGAAAGAAATGAATGCTCAAGCAATGATAATGTAATTTTGTGTGTCTGTTCTCTTACATAGACCTATAGCAAGGAAAGGACTGCCCTGAACCCTCAGTCCATCAAGAGGTTTTATTTGATTATACAAAACTTCCATTCTGAGAGGCAATTTTTTTCTTCAATTAAGGAAGGGTAGTTACCAATTCCTTTGCATCCATTTCTCTCCATATTTGATGCCCAATCTGCTTCCCAAATGCAAAAAGGGAGAAAAAAATCCTGGGTGGTTGCTAATTCTGGAGAAGGAAGTAAATCTCAGCAGAGTGAAGAGAGTACAATCCACAATCAATGTTGTTGAAAGAAATCCATTTCTGGTCAAGCAGACACGCCTCCGAACTGGAGGAGGTGGTGATCAGTCTGTGATATGCTTGTGCTTTTCATTTAAATTAAACTATGCCTTCCTGGGTCAAGCCAGATCCAAAGTGTTCAGGGAAAGTAGAACTTCAAGTGATATTTTGAGTCCAAACAGAAACAGGAAATTCCATTGACCTCTAGAGAGAGAATAAGTTCCCTTGAGAAGTTCTCACTTAGTTTTCCATATTGAATGAGTTCTGGATGGTTCGAATGACATCCTGAAACACATGTGAACAATCTCAACATATCCTTAACGTTGAGTAAGTTCAAAGAGCCTGGAATTATTTTAAGACTTGGCATATATTGCACTGCAGACGGGCAAAGTTAGCTTCTAAAATCAAAGAAAAGATGAAAGTGATTATTCATATTATTTATGAGATCCTGCCCACTAGAAAAATTCAACCATTAAAATCATTTTATTAAGCATAATATTTTGAAATTCCTTATTAAAATAAATACACTGTAAGTCACACAAGGTAGCGTATATTACCACCCAGAACTGTAAATGGTCTAACCAGGTTAATTACCTATCACTTAACAGAATGGAAATGAGGTAAAGGAGAGAAGAGAACTAACATTTATTTAACTCTTTCTATGTGCCTCCCTTCAGCTAAGTTCTTTCTACAACTTCTTTCATTGCTTTCTCATAACATTTTGATTAAATATATATTATTAGTTTTTAATTTTTACAGTTAAGGGAAATGAGACTTAGAGATATTAAGTAAGCTGCCCACAGCTTTGCATCTAAGAAGAATCTGGTTTGAATCGAGGTCAGTCTGATTCCAAACCCTACCAGGTTAGTATTCATCTAATGTTTGAAGGAGGAAAGGAATATGAAAGAAATAGAGCAGCACTGCCCAACAGAAATAGAATTCGGAGCACATATGTAACTGTAAATTTTCTTGGAGCCACATGGAAAAAGTAAAAAGAAGCAGGTGTGATTAATTTTAGTCATGTATTTTATTCACAGCAATGTATCTAACATATTAGCATTTCAACCTATAATCAGTATAAAAATTATTAATGAGAGAATTTACACTCTGATTTTTCATACTAAGACTTTGCAATCCAGTATATAGTTTATATTTGTAAGTCATCTTAATTCAGACTAACCACATTTCAAGTGCTCGACAGTCCCATGTGGCTAGTGGCTTCCATATTAAACATCGTCATCCTAAAGCAATGAATGATTCCTTGCAGATTTATACCATTCACAGATTTGATCATTATAAATTTTGCCTTCACCTAAATTGCTTGTGAAAATTTTGACCAAGACAAGTTCCTCAAAGGTTAAACTTAAGAGTTACCATATGACCCAGGGATCTCACTTTTAGGTATAGACCCAAGAGAAATGAAACAAAGCAAAACCATTTCAGAGAGAAATGAAGACATACTTCTACACAAAGATTTGTATACAGATGTTCATACCAGCATTATTCAAAATAGTGAAAAAGTGGAAAAAACCCAAATGTTCATCAACTGATGAATGGGTAAGTAAAATGTGGTATATTCATAGAACAGAATATTATTCAGCAATAAAAAAAAGTACTATGTGCTACAACATGAATAAACCTTAAAAATATTATGGTAAGTGAAAGAAGCCAGTCATAAAACACATGTCATATGATTCCATTATATGAAATATTCAGAATAGGCAAATTTATAGAGACTAGAAAGTGGTTGCCTGGAGCTGGGGAGGTTGGGAGCTTATGGGGAGTGATAGTTGATGGGTTTACGGTTTTTTTTGCAGTGATGAAAATGTTCTAAGATTGATGGTGGTGATGGTTGCACATACAGACAAACCATTGCCTTGTACAATTTAAATGGGTAAATTACGTGGTACATACATTATATCTCAATGAAGTTGACATATAAATAAATAGAATAAATAAAAAACTCATCTGAACTCTCAAAAAAATTGAGAACAAGGCAAAGGCTTAAATGGAAGTTTCTAACTAGATATTTATCTGCTAATCAATTATCATTAGATATGATGTTCCTAAAACTACTAGTTCTCCCACCTCCCACTTCAATCCCATATTCCCGGTCTTGTCTTCAAGGAGAGAATTCATCCAACAAACCTCTAGGAAGGACCATTTGGGAGCCAAGCACTTTGTTAGATGATCAAGATAAGACCCCTGTCCACTAGAGTTTGTGATCTAGAGAGCTGACATGGAAATGAATAAATATAAACCACACTGAACAGTTCTATGGTGGAGAATCTATACAGAGCATCATAGGATGCTCATAGGAGAATAAGGTAAATGGAGCATTTCCTGGACCTACCAGGGCAGTGATCCTACCAAAGGGGTTGATTAACATAATTTGTCATAGCTTATTTTTAGCGATATGACACTAAGTCACCAGCACTTCATTTTCTTTCTAAGCACTCTTAAGAACAAATCACATCTAATTTTTTTTTCAGAATTTTGACAAGACTCCTCATCATGCTCATTGTTTCAACATATTCCAGATTCCAACTCCTCCCTCTTTTTAAAAATAGGGAAAATGTTTGGCAGCTCCAGTCTTGAGGATTTTTCTCATTGCCTGATGATTTCTCAATCAAAGGAGTTTGGTAAACCAAGAGCTGTCAAAATCCAACTTGACATGTGTGCACCAGGAAACACATTCACAAGTGTTTTTAGCAGTGTTTTTCATAAAAGAAACAATACAAGTATTTATCAACAGAATGTAACTCATTGTTTTCCATACCACGGAATATTGCACAGCAGCAAAAATGAATAGATCAGTTTTCATGTGTCAACGTGGCTGAATTTCAAAAAATAATATTGAGTCAAAGAAGCAAATCATGCAGTAGTTTTTCATATAAAGATCAAAAAGCAGGCAAAGCTAAATACACTATTTCCTGATACAGTCACATTATGGCTATACATACACACACACAATAAAAAGTAAGGGTGTGATTAACACAAAATTCAGGACAGTGGTCATCTGGGGGGTGAGGGCAGGAATGGGTACGCAATCCAATTGAATCTGGGGGGTGAGGGCAGGAATGGGTGCGCAATCCAACTGAATCACACAGGGAGCTTCGTGGGTACCAGGGATGCTCCATTTCTTGGCATAGATAGTGATTTAAAAGGTGTTCCTTGATTTTGTTGTTTAAACTATCCATATACAATTTCACATACTGCTTGTATATTTTACAATGTTTTAAATTATGAAAACAAACAAGCAAACTATAACAGAATACCAACAATTCTGTGGCGTTACACCAAAAAGGAAATAACAGATCTACCCTCTGGCTGGTGAAGCGGGTTTCCAAAGGCATCTACCATTTTATGTACATATTTTTTTCTGGTTTGTTAGTTTGTAATAGATCCTGCATTAACTGGATCCTGAAATTCAATGCTTCTTAAAATATATAGATGCCTTTGTCCTCAAGGAGCTTTAGAGTCTGGCAAGACATCTGAGATAAAGCACTCCTGGAACCTCCAGAGGGCTGCCAGGGCGCAAGCGCGCTCCTCCTGCCTCATCCCCCATCTGGTTTACAGCGCGATCAGACCACCCCCAGTGAAAGCGAGGTCAGGGAAGCAAGCGGAAGATGTGCTCTGAGGCCTGATAGCTTCATGTACTAAGTCTGTATCCTTGGACATCAAACACTACCAAAGTTGGGGAGTGGGGTGGGGGCGGGTCATAGTAGTCCCTTGGGCAAACACTAATGGAAGAAGCCTAATCTGCCCACTCATCATGCTCATAGATCACGCTTGCAGACACCTGCCTGGACGGACGCCTGGAAGAGACTTTGGCTCAGGACTTGCCTTCTCATCTAGTAAGTTGGTTTATCTGAAGTCCACTAACAGCTACGAGATTAAAAGGAATGGACAGTAGCCACTGACTCCAAGACTATTCCTCTCCCTCCGGCAAACCAACCAGACAGATTCTCAGTGCCAATTACTCTATAGTCAGTTCTAAACCCAGCAGTAACCACATCAGTTTCTGTCTCCAGCTATATTCAGGTGTCTACTCTGCAAGAAGTAATATGTTTACCCGTTAGATCTCCACCTAAGAAGAACAACGAAAGCTTTTAACTATGCCACAGTCACTCACTCTCCCAAAAGGATATATTAGAAAAGATAGAAAGGTGAAGAAGACATTTAAGAGACTCTAAATTTTTTTAAAAAATAAAATTAAGGTGTCTTTTCTTAAAGCAAGTTTGCACAGGTATGCAGGTCAGCAGTCTCCAAAGGTCAGCCATCCTGGAATGACTGTCCCAGAATGAATTCCCAACTCAGCGGTCTTGCTGACCACAGGGTTCTCTGCCCTTTCCGCTGAGCCTGCCTGAATTTGCTCAGCCATCCCTCCATTCCTGCTGGAATCCGGGACTGGCCCCAAGGCCAGAATGGGGTTAACAAAGGGGAAGTGGAAACATTTGTACAAGTGTCCCTATACCTTTCTCCTCCCCCATTCCCGGAAGTTCTCCCATTTCCATCTCTTTTCTCCTGCAAAGGTGAGCTGTGGATTATCACCACCCAGGAACTAACCCCTTTAGTTAGGCCCTCCTTCTCGCTCTGTAGTGCTGTTCTGCATTTTGCACAAAGTAACTTAGATCTCTCCTATTTTCCTCAAAGTATTGATTCTCAACAAAAAGGCATCAGGGTAGAGATAGGATAAAACAGCCATGCCCATCAAGCAGGATCATTTGAGGGATGTATTTAATTTAATGACCTACTCCAGATTCTGATGGGTGTGGTCTATCCTTCAGATTGAGTGCTTGGGAATAGAAAAAAAGATTTAAAAAATTTTAATGTGATTTTTATGTCTAGCTAAATGGTCGTGATTTTCACCTGCATTTGATTTTGTCCTATCCCGTAAGCTGGTGGTTCTTACAATTGCCCAGATAGATTTAAAAAAATATAAAGACCACTGTCCCAACCTCATCCTGAGATTCTGGTTGAATTGGTCCATGGTCAGGTCTCAGGACCTGTGGTTTTTTTAAGGTCTCCAGGTTTTTTCAAAAGCATGACCAGTGTTGAAAAATCACCATTTAGAGGCCAAGTGAAGACATGGGAAGATGAAATGGAGCCATAAACCAGAGATTTTACTGAAGATGTTTCTCTATTTATGTTTAAATTTGGGGAGAGGAAGAGGGGAAGAAAGGGCACCTTACTGAATATCAAAATGACCTCTGTGTTATAGAACATGGAGCCTGCACTTGTGGGAAAACCTGAACTGGCGTTTGATCCCACCAGCCACTTAGCAGCTGTGTAACCTTGGACTAAGAAAGAAAATACAAGGTGACTGGTGTGTTGAGTTAAGACTAAGAAGTGCCACTAACCAGAGTTAGGAGACCTCTCCCCTCTCCCAACATGGTAGAGCGCGCAGAATAATGATTAAGCTTTGGAATCAGTTGGACCTGAGTCCCGGTCCAAGTTCTGATTTTTATCCACTATGACCTTGGGTACACTACCTACTCTCATCTGTAAAACTGGAACTTTGATGGTAACTGTCTCCTAGGGTTCTAGTGAGAATAAAATCAGATAACACACTTGAAGAGATGACAGCCCCTGGCACATAGTAAATGTTCAGTTAATAGCAGCTTATTCAATCAAATACAGTCGAATTGCTGCCCTCCCATCCCACCCAATTCCTCACTCCAGAATGCAGGATGGTGAATGAGAGAATGTCAAAATGTAGAGTTAATTGACAAGTAGAACACATGTTCTTAGTTGATTAGAGAATGAAACTATTTATTTATTCACTGACAATGTTTAACCAACATTTATTCAGCATCAAGTACCACTTTAGATCTATTCTAAGGGTACCATTGTGATGCTACTATTCTCATAGAATCTTAGTCCATTCGGGCTGCTATATCAAAATTACCATAGACTGGGTGGCTTAAACAACAAACATTTCTTTCTCACAGTTCTGGAGGCTGGGAAGTCCTAGATCAAGGTGCCTGCAGATTCAGTGTCTGATGAGATCCCACTGCCTGGTTCATAGATGTCATCTTCTCTCATACATGGTGTGTATGGGGGCCCTCTGGGGTCTTGTTTACAAGGTCACTGTCCCATTCATGCAGCCTCTACCCTCATGCTAAGCCTCTACCTTCTTGCTAATACCATCACAAGGGGTGTTAGGATTTCAATAGATGAATTTGGGGGCAACTCAAACATTCAGTCCACAACACATAGCCAGCCACGTTACAGAAGAAGAAGTGAGGTTGATTATGGAGCCCAAATGTTGAAGTTGGAATCTGGACCCAGATCTTCTAACTCCAAGGCTGTACACTCTTCCTCAGTGTGCACGTCTGGTCTCATGGTTTAAAAAAAAATTTTTTTAACATCTTTATTGAAGTATAATTGCTTTACAAGTTGTGTTAGTTTCTGCTGTATAACAAAGTGAATCAGCTTTACGTATACATATATCCCCATATCCGCCCCCCTTGTGTCTCCCTCATGGTTTTAAATATTAATATGCTTATGTGCTCCAAACAAATATCTCCAGCTCAGACTTTTTTGAACGTTCAACTCATATATCCAACTGTGTTTTTGATACTTGTAGTGGAATATCTAATAATTGTCTCAAACTTAATGTATACAAAACTGAGCCCCTGATAACTCTCCCCCTTCCTCCAACCAACCAACTCCTCTCAGAGCCTTCATCAATGTTAGTAAACTGTGAAAGGTAGCAGAATATGCCACCCCAAAATATGACTGTAGGAATTAAGGACATGCCACCCCCAAATATGCTGCTTTGGGATAGAGGCTATTTTGAGCTATAGCCACTTGAAAAAGAGCAAGTGCAGGGAGAGGCTTTCTCTGAACTCCCCTTATCTGCTTAAAGACAGATCCTCCAAAAGAAACTCAATTGTCATAATTCCTTCCTGGAGAGTTTCATCAGAGAAGACTGAGTCTTATCACAGGAGAGGAAACTGGAAGTCCACACTACATCCAAACAGACTCGGTCACAATCTATCATATCCTCCATCTATGCTTCTAAGGATCCCTTTGTCTTTTCTAAAAATCATTCACTCTCAACTAAGAGACCAACATCCTCCCTCCCCTTTCCTTATTAAGACGGTATTTAAGCCTGAATTCCAAAACCATCTCTTTGAGTTATTCACTTACCCTTGGTTTTTCCCACATATGCATGAGGTACACATGTTAATAAACTTGTTTTTCTCTTGCTTATCTGTCTTTTCTTACAGGGGGTCTTAGCCTAGAACTCGGAAGAATTCTTACAGGTGCTCGGGCAGAACCTCGGGACTCATCTTTGACTCCTCTCCCACACCCCACATCTAATATGTCAATGAATCCTGTAAACTCTCCTGAAAAATAAATACAGAATCTGACCACCATCCACCTCCCCCACTGCCACCTCCCTGGTCCAAGCCATCACCATCCCTTGCCTGTATAATTCTAGTCCCCTTACTGGGTTCAGGCTTCTACCCCTGTCACCCAGCGATGCATTTTCGACCCTGAAGTCAGAGTGATCCTGTTAATACGTCTGTCAGATCACACCTTCCTCTGGTCAAAACTGTCCAATAGCTTCCCATCTTATCCCATGACCTGTGCGTGCTCGCCCCATCCTTCCCTCTCTGTCTCCCTCCTAATCCTCCTCCCTCACTGGCTCCACCTCACTGAGTGCACTTTCCTCTCCTGTTTCTCCCTTTGCATCTGCTGTTCTCTCTGCCTGGGATGCTCTCCCCCATCACCCTCAAGGCTGGATCTCTCTCTCCTTAAAGTCTTGATCCACATCAGTGGGGCTTCCCTGAGCACTCTATCTAAAATTGCAAACCACCTCCACCCCATCCTTTTCCCCTGCCCTGTTATCCTGAAGGGGATCAGAATATGCCACCCCAAAATATGTCACTTGGGCATAAGGATTAGTTTGAGCTGAAGGCAACTGAGGAAAAGCAGACACAGGGGTGCCCCTGTGCCCCTGGACCAGGGAGAGGAGAAGAATCCTTCTCACCAGAGATGACACCAAGACTAATCTGAGGAACAGACTTTACTAAATAAGTCTGTCTACCATGAGCTTCCCTTCTAGACTTCCGAAACTTCTGCCTTTCCACAATTTATTGGCCCTAGAAGCCCCAACCCCCTTTCCTTTGTGTATTCAGTTCTCCACAATTTATCACCCTTTGTTAAAACAGTATATAAGGGACTTCCCTGCTGGTCCAGTGGGTAAAACTCTGCGCTCCCAATGCAGGGGGCCTGGGTTCGAGCCCTGGTCAGGGAACTGGATCCCGCATGCATGCCGCAGCTAAGAAGTCTGCAAGCTGCAACTAAAAAAGATCCCGCATGCCACAACTAAAAAAAAAAAAAGACAAATCCCACACGCTGCAGCAAAGATCCCGCACACTGCAACTAAGACCCGGCACAGCCAAAATTAATTAACTAATTAATTTTTTTAAAAACCAACAGTATATAAGCCCCTGAGTCTAACCCTTGCTTGGGTTTTTCACTGCTTTTCTGTGAAGCCCCCATGCATGTAAAATGTAAAATATTAATAAAACTTGGATGCCTTTTCTCCTGCTAATCTGTCTTCTGTCAGTTTAATTCACAGACCCCATTTACTGAACCTAGAGGAAAATATTTTTTCCTCCTCTACAATTACTTCTAATGTCCCATATATTTTTCTTGTTTATCTCGTTTGTGGTATGTCTCCACACACTGGAATGTAAGTTCTATGAAGGCAGAGATCTTTGCCTATTTTGATCACTACTGTCTCCTCAGCACCTGGAAAATTGCCCAGCATGCAATATATGTTTAATAAATATTGGTTGATGAATGAATAAATACATGAATGGAGTACTTTCCCCTACCAACTGTGCCTAGGAAGGCAGCCATGTGAAAACTCTAGAATGCTGATGTGAAGAATTTTACAGTCAGAAAAATATTCATAAGCATCGATGCAAGTAGCCAAGAAGGCAAAAGTATGGGAAATAATTCAGAGCATTGACCTAGAAGCGAGAAGGGATATTTGTATCCTTGGTACCATGCCACTGGGCAGAGGCTCAAGCGTCTTAGGAAATGGCGATAATAACTGAAGTTTCTGTAAGAATCCTTAACTATAGAAAACACAGTCTCCAGAAACAAGGCATTAAGGCAATATCTACCAAAGTATTTTTTAGAGAGTAATTTGGTCACTTAGCTGAACTCAAAGAATAAGATGAGAAAATCAAAATGATACTTGGTCTAGGACAAAGTTCAAGATGTATTTGGGCCAAAGGGTCATCCTACTACTAGGGGAATCCCCATAAATTGCCAAAGCTGGGGCTCTGGCCAGCAGTTAATCTTTCCTGGATTAACTCCAGGAAAGTGTTCCGTTGGTGCTTTCCAACCAAGCCCACTACTACACTGCGCCCTCCATAAACCCCAAATGCCACCTTTTATTCATGCCAATTTTTATATTTTTGAAAAAGGCTTTTGCAAACCAGTTTAGAAAGAGGGAGAAAACCAATGTTAGGGAAGGAACTCTCCCTCCTGTCTGCTTCCTCCAGGACTGTAAATTCCCGATACCTGGCTTGACTCTCAGGCAGAAGCTCCAGAACTTTTCTGTTTCAAAGCAGAGAAGCCTTAGCTTCTGGCCATTTGTAAATCCCTCCCATACCTCCTATAAAAGAATAGATCATGCATATCAGTTCTTGGTGTTGTCTTCTCATGTAGAAGAAATGATCCTCAATATGCAATGTATCTATTTGTATAATATTTCCCCACTTGGGAAATTGCCTGGAGTCCCACCCCATTTGGACTTCCTTTGTAATTTAGCTACCCCATTTCCCTGAGGTTGAAAGGTGAGAAACACAACCTTTGATTTTTCTCCTCTTTCTTTCACATTTGTTTCTTCCTCTCAGAGTGGAATCTTATTCAAATCATAGTGACCCGGGAAACCAGTTTAGCAAGATTGTTTTTCCCTTTGGGGATTCCTGGATGCCTTGTGGAGCTGAACTAGTAGTAGCCCAGCTTAGTGGCTGCAGGTGGGACATTTACTGAATAAACTCAGAAGACCCAGTGTAACAGGTCAGGCTGTCTGGAGATTGGCAAATTCATGGGATCACCCTCCAATTCTCCAATACATCTGTTACTTGTCTGCTTTCACTAGAATAGCCTTTCTCTGCATCAGTATGGGGACAGCCTGTTTGCCAAGGTAAAGGTGACTACATTCATCTCTTCATAACCAATACTCTGGTGAATATGAAAATTGTTACTCCTTCCCCCGCTGGGTTAAAGCAGGAGGTTCCTACTAAATTTAATTGAACTAAACTAAACTAAACCCACTCAATGGCTTTTTATCATCCAAACTATCCAGGAAAATGGTATCATTTTAATCTAGTAAAATGATCAATATCTCTGGTTTCTTCTCACCATTTTACTTAACTAGTTCAGAATTGCAGATATTAGGAAGAAACTTTCTTTTCAGTTGCATTTTCCTATTTCTTGGGGTTATTGCCAGTCATGACTGCTAAATAGTTGAATATTTCAATATTGCTTTTAAAACTTCCTCTTAACCTGCTCAAGTGAGATGAATGATTTCTTTTTATCCTAGTATTTAAAGAGACCCACTCTGAAATATTTTAATAGTACCGACGTTAGATTTCTCAATCTTATTGTTAACATTATCAACATCAGTCTGCTTTATAAAATATCCCCAGCATATATAGTGACTTTTAATTTAATGAGCTCACGTTCTTGATGGTTATTGACAGGAAGCTAGAATTCTAGAAGAACCATGAAGTTAAATTCTAGTATTTGATGTAAGGAGTAGAGAGGCGGGGACTGGATTGCAGAAGGATGACGCCAGGGGTGGCTTGGTTCATTAGTGGAATTGAAGGGACTGAGTTTTTCACAGTAGTGTTCCTGACATCAGGAAATTCCAGAGGGTCCTCTCAGAGCCAGAATCGCCACCAACATGAGAGACAAATGTCACTTCCTGGTTGAACTCCACCTGCCACAAAGTGACCGCTGGCCAAGGAGACTTGAATAAGCAGCAGCTGTTCCTAGGATGCTGTGTGTCCGCTTGTCTTGTGTCCAGAAGAGTAAGCTCTTCCTCCTGAAGTAGCAGGAAGGCTAGAGCTGACACCTGGGAACACTTAAGACATTCTTCCAAGCATTTAGGTGAAGCTCTTCAAAGGCTTTATTTTACACAATCCTGATGCAAACTCGACTGTAGTTCCAAGATGGTTGCATAGATTTACCCAGGCAACATTTTATCTTTTTGAATATATAGAGAACTTCCTCAGTAAAGTCAATTTTTAAAACATTCTAATCTGCTTCTGCCAAACAAAAACGAGAAAATATATTGAAGCAGTTCTCAAGGAAACTAAGAGAGAACAATTAAGTTAAAATTCCTCTGAAGCAAATATTTAGGTTGCTTACACGAAGCTTTCCTATCTTTGTTTGCATGATCATGAAACGATAATAGAAGGGGTCGGTATAAGAATGACTGTAGCTGGCTCTCTTGAGAAAGACAGCCTAGTAACAGATCAGCTCTGTTTGGAAATCAAAAGGATGCCTGCCCCAACAGTGTCTGGCACCAATTTTTTTTTTTTTTTTTTTTGGCCGGGCCGTCTGGCTCATGGGATCTTAATTCCCTGACCAGGGATTGAACCTGGGTGCTCGGCAGTGAAAGCGTGGAGTCCTAACCACTGGACCGCCAGGGAAGTCCCCTGGCATCTAATTCTTAAGCTATCTCTCCATCATTATCCTTAGGTTCTTGTTTTAATTTCATCCATATTCCTTTGGTGCCAAGGCAAACTCCATAGTGTTCTGCAAAAGTCTGTGATAAGGTCCCATCAGACAGAATATAAAATCAAGGTATCTAACATTTATAGAGCCACTGACTATGAACCAAGTCCTGCCAGACTCTATTCAAAGTGCTTTGCCTGTGATATTGGGGTTAATCCTCCTTATGACCCAAGGAAGGACACACTGATAATGCTCACCCATTTTACAGATGAGCAAACTGAGACAGGTGGAGGTGAAGCCCAAAACCTCAGGGTGTGAATGTCAGAGCCACACAGGCAGCCTCTGAGACACCCTGTGACACTGCCTTTCACTTGGGGAACATGCCTAGAAAAGCACAACTGGGAAGAAAAAGTCTTCATATTTAATTTTCAAACCTTACAGATAGTCTATGTACAGTATTCAATCTTAAACTTATGAAAGCTTATTAAAATCATTATATTTTCTGGGTTGTCCCAGTGAGTAATTTCTCATCCCATGTCACCTAAAGATTTTTCATTTGGAGAAAAAAAAATTGTGCCTGAATTTACATTAGTTGTCTATCCCAGTTAATGACACCATTCAGCTCTGCACTTTGCCTTAGAAGCTCAGTGTAGGAGTATAAAACATCTATTCCACCCAAAAGTAGAAATCATTCATTCAGACTTTATGAAATTCCAGAAATTGAAAGTATATCAACATAAATTGCACAACGCAATATATTCAAGGAAAAATATAAGTTGTTTCTACCGTTGAGAAATAATCAACTTGAGTTAATAAACACAACATTATACAGTAAAGCTTGATGAACATCACACAGATATCCTGGGGAAATACACTTACGAATAATTTCATTATTATTTACTTTATCTTCAGATGAAAAGTTGTATAACATCAGCATATGTAGTGTAACTTTTCACATCCTGATGGTAACCCTGACAGCAGTGTTATTGTCAAATACCAAATGGTGACAGAACTTTTTCATGTCGTAGAAAAAAGCCAGCACTTTCTACATTAAAAGCTTCTTTGAGGGACAAGTGCTATTTTACACAAACGTATGAAGTTTAATGTTCGCATCCCCACGGGCCAGTCACCACTAAACATAAAACAGAATTCTCATATCTGGCATTTTAGATCTGATAAACGGTGTGAAGTTTTCCCACACCATCAGAGCTGACTTGTTTCCAATAGTACTGTTGTACAAGTCGCCACAAAAATGCAAAAGCTTTGAAAAAAAACTTGGCATCCATATCGATAAAGTGAACCCGCGTTGTGAGGTCATGCTATTGTGGATGATGTTTACTTCAGCAAACAGGAATTTGTATTCTGTATTGTTCTTCGAGTGTCAACAAAATATATAATGAGAATTTTTAGAATTTTATTGAATCATTCAAATCAACTAAGTTATTTAGACCCATCCATGAATTTGTAAGCTCCTTGAGGGCAAGAACAATTTTTGCTCAGCCATTTATCTTTGTATCCTTCATGGACTTAGTCATAGACACTAATTAATAATGAACGCATACACACACACTCATACACACACACACTCATACACAACCACATGCTCCAGATCCAGAGCCACTTTGCTCTCCTGCCTTAGCTTGGGCAACATGCCTAGAAAATTACAATTAATGAGAAAAGCTCCTGCTTAATTTTCAGATCTTTCAGATATGTTATATATTCAATTCTGAATTTGAATGGAAGTCTATTAAGCTCTATGTTCTCCTATGTGTCTCAGTGAGTAATTTATCATCCCACTTCACATAAAGGTTTTCAATTTAGAAAAATAAAACCAACAAAAAGCAGTGTGACTTACTACATTAGTAGTCTATCCCAGTTAAACTGTCCCCCGGAAATACTGTGGACCCTTGAACAATGGACAGGTTAGGGGTGCTGACCATCTGTGCAGTCCAATATCTGAGTATAGTCGGCCCTCTGTATCTGGTTCCTCCTTATCAGTGGTTTCTCTGTATCCGGGGTTCTGCGTCCAAGGATTCAACCAACTGTGGTTTGTGTAGTATTGCAGTGTTTACTATTGGAAAAGATCCACATACAAGAGGACCCATGCAGTTCAAACCCGTGTTGTTCAAGGGTCAACTGTATTTTGAAAGTAGAATGGGTAGGATGAGGGGTTGATTGGAGGAGGGATATAAAAGAGAGAAAGAGAGCGAAGATGACAACACCATCTTTTCTGTTTTGAGAAACTGGGTAGATGGTGGTGCCATTTACCAAGACAGGGAAGACTGGAGGAGATCCTTCCCATAATGATTGTTCACAAGAAGCTGCCTCCCCTCTCCAGAGAGGTTTGCCATGGGTGTTAGGGTCGACTCTTCAATCAATGCCATTGACGTTATACTTAATTACTGCTGCTATTTCGCTCCAGTATTTCTGAAATGCTCCAAACAGTCCTGATCAAGCTAAAAACAATAGTGTGTTACGTGGAGAACTGAGATAAGTCCCAACAGCTCAGACTGTCTCTTGCAGAGCTGTTTACTTGCTGTCACTGCTAACTGACCTTGTGGATGATCCAACTGATCATCCTGCCATGCTAAAGTCTGGTGTTTCTTCAAAATCGTAAGACTTAATTCTAACAGGTTTGAATTTGAGATGATAAACTACCTTTTTTATATAAGTACATCCTTAATTTGAGTGTCACAAGAACCTCGCTTTCACATGAAGTTGCAGAGTTGGCTGACGGATGAGCTAAGTGTTAGGCTGAAGCAGCATCCTGGTTTTCAGTAGAACTCACCACATTCAAATGGCTGCAGGCAGATCTACCTGCTAACACGTTCTGCCCAAGAGTTCCTCTGGTTATGGAGATGCCAACACATAAAACTTTTATCTCTCACCAACTTGAGAAGCTCATATTTCAAATTCCACATCTTCACAGAACAGTAAAAAAAAGTCTTCCATTTCCCATTTGAGTCATTCGTGTTTCTTAGCACATTCCTTTTCTTTCTGCAGCCGAAGGAAATTCTAGTTCCAAAGGAAAGCCAGGCCCCTCAGGGTTGTCTGCGTCCCTGCTTAGTCCCCCGGGGACATCACATGCTTCTCTTGGACCTGCTTTGGGTCTCAGTGAACACCTATATCATGTGTCCACTGGAAATCCGTGCCCACGGGGTATCATGAAAGGTACCTGCATACAGGACAGCAAGGAACATCTGTGGACACACATGTTACACACATCCCTTCTACCCCATTGTTCCTTCAGACTTCACTTAACAAAATGCAAGTTCAAAGACAAAATATTTAAGAATTTCAAGATGACAACTGCAGAGCACTAAACCAAGCATAGGTCCTTCTGAGCATGAGACCCTATGTAACCACACAGGTCCCATGCCTGGTGACAATACAGGTATATAGGTAGAAGAATACATAAAAGACTCACTCCAGAAATGTAATGGTATCAAGAAGACAATTGTCCATGTTTCTTCTTGCCAAAATTCTCATTAGTCTACCAAAACAGTATCCAGTTTCCAGAATATGATACTAACTGAGGTGGGAAAGGCAAGAAATGACATATGATCCAAAGACTCATTTCTAGTTATCTGTTGCAGTGTAACATACTACCGAAATGAGTGGCTGGAAACCATTGTATTGATCCCTGAGTCACCACGTGGAGGACGGCCACTTATCAAGAAGAAACTGCCTCCTTGAACTGTTAGATGATTCAGAAATAAAATCCTATTTTGTCTGAGCCATTATCATATAGGCTTGGCTGGGATGTTCTTTGATCCCTTGTGCACTGATTAGCATCAGTAGGTGGGATTCAGATGCAGCAGAATTGGATCGGAGTGTCTAGGATGGCTTCACTCAGATGCCCGGGTCTTTCCACACGGTGGCTCCAGCAGAGCAGTCAGACTTCTTCCGTGGTGGTGGCTCAGGGCTTCAAGAGCAAGTGCTTCAAGAGCCAGGAAGTAGAAGCTGCCAGTTCCCTAAGCTCTGGACTCAAAAACTGGCACAAACCACATCTTCGATATTGTATTGGTCAGAGCAATCACAGAGCATGCCCAGACTCCAGGAGAGGTGACATAGACCCACCTCTTGATGGCAGGAAAATCTGCAGTCTCCCTCCATCTGCCTCATGCTCTTTATCAAGATCATTTCCACACGTACTATGAAAAAACATTACTTTAATTGCAGTTATCAGATCATTGTGATTTTTCCAAATCTTTTCTCCAGGCAAGGGTTCATGAATTAAGGGACTCAACATATCTTTCCATCAGCCCCTGCCTTGTCCCCTTCAGTCAGCATCTAAGTGTCTCATTATATTCCATGGATATAATTATTTTTTAATGGTATTCATACATGCATTCATAACCCCTCAATAATTATGATATCCTTAAAGCACCTTGCCTCTACATCGTTGTAACTTCTCTCAGAATGTAACATATTCTTTTTCAAGAGCAAGATGTGAATAAATTTGGCTTCTGAATAAGGGTTGCTTCCTGCCCCCCACAAAAAAGATGTGAAGTCAATTTTTAAATTAATTCTCCTATATATTTGAAATTTTGTAGGATCTTTCTAGAGAGCCATCTATAACTATTTGCCATAAAAAAGAGGAAATTGTAAGGGGAAAAATTGTGCTTCCCGCTACAAAGCCTGTGTATGTTCCATGCCCGGTGGACCTGCCTCCGTCTCTTTTTCTGTGTCCAGGGCCTCCCCCAGGGCTGGAGATCTGCTTTCACTGCACATCACGGTCACCTTGGGAGATTTTTCTGTTTCGGGACCCATTGTGCTTTCTGAACCTGAAGGCTTTCATCAATTCTGGAAATTTCCTTGTTGTTTCTTCAATATTAACTCTTCCCTATCCTCTTTTGTGCCTTCTGGAAATTCTGTTGCAGATAACTTAGACCTTCCTACTCTGTCCTCTGTCTCTTTATTGCCCACTTGTCTTTCTGTCTTGCATTCTAGAGTCTTGCCACAAATGAATTTTTCTGCTCATACATTCTCTCTATAAGCCCTGCTTTAGTGGCTCTTTGATCTGTTGTTTAAGATTTTTAAATACTTTTTTTAATATCTCGAAGTTTTATTTTGCTCTTTTTCAAACATTCCTGATCTTCTTGCTTTTTTTTTTTTTTTTCATGTTTCCTACTGATTTGCTTATTTTGGTCTTTAATTGGGTTAAGCATACTCCGCGGATCTCTAGTCCATGAGTCTATAGTCTTGAGTTCTCGGCCAGTTAACTTTGCTGTTGGTTTCACCTGCTGACATTTGTTCACGTGGAGTGCTCCCTCGAGGGATGTGGAATTTGGAAGGGAGGGTGAGATCGTTTTCAGGGGGATTTGCCTGTGGGGAGCCAGCACTGCCTGGGCTGAGGGCATTTCCTTTCTCCAGAGTTACAGAAGCATTTGCTTCTCTCAAAACTTTAAGGGGTATCAGCAGCCTGAGACCACTTCTTATGTTAATTTCCTGACTTTGGGGGTCCCTTGACCATGCAGGTAGTATAAATTCAGTCCCAAATCCACGTAACAGTAGGGCTCTGGTAATAATTTCTCAGGAGAATTTTATTGTGGTAAACTTCAGCATTGTAACCATTTTAAAGTGTACAATTTAGTACATTCACAGTGTCACGCGGCCATCACCACTATCTGGTTCTAGAACACTTTCAGTGCCCTAAAAGGAAACCCCATACCCATTAGGCAGTCCCTCCCCATTCCTCCCTCCTCTCAGGCCCTGGCAACCACTGAACTGCTTTCTAGCAACCACTGAGCTGCTTTCACTGAACAGCCCAGCCCAAGACAGACAAAAATCCCTTGTCATCACCTTTGGCCATGGGAGGAATTACTTCCAGGTTCTCAGATTTCTGTATGGGTCTTATTTCTATCTCCCCTCTTTTGCTGGCCCAGGGCCTCATCTCTGTCCAAGCTGCTGCCGTAAACCCTTTGGACAAAAAAGAACATTCTTATTATAAATACTGAGTTCTGGGCTCTGAGCAGATATCTGTGAATAACCCAGACCCAAAATCCCTGCCCTCATGGGACTTACTTTTTAGAAGCGGGCAGAAAACAATAAGCAAATTGTAAAACGAGTTAAACGTCAGGAGTGGGCCACGCGGGGAGCGGTGGGAGATGGGACAGAGAGGTTGCGGGTGGGAGGCGATGCATGGATCAAGCAGCTTTGTGGGCCATGGTAAGAATCTGGGCTTTTCTTCTGAGAAAATGAAAAGACTCTGGGGAGTTTTGTGTGGAGTCACGTGATATGACTTACATTTTAAAAGGATCTTTGTCGCTGGTACATTGAGATGAGCAGCCTGTAAGGAGGGACACAGAGAGAACTGTCAGAACACAACTGCAATAATCCCAGAAAAAATGATGGCGGACTGGACCAAGAGAACCAGAGCAGTAGAGTAGTAGGTCAGTGGCTGGATTGTCAATTTATGTTGAAAACTGAGCCTGCGGGGTCTCCTAACATATGGTTTTATCATGTGTGAGAGTCATCAAGGATGGTATAGTAGGCAAAATACTGGTCCACCAAAGATACCTGTATCCCAAGCCCTGAACCTGTGAATATGTTGGGTTACATGGCAAAGAGAAATGAATTAAAATTCTAGATAAAATTCAAGTTGCTAAGCAGATGACCTTAAAATAAAGAGATTATTCTGGATTATCTGAGTAAGCCCAATATAATCACAAAGATCCTTAAAATTAGGAAAGGGAGGTAGCAGAGAGAGAACCAGAGAGATGGCAGCTTGCAAAAGACTTGGCCCAAAGTTGCTGACTTTGACGATGGAGGAATGGGGCCACGTGGCAGAAATGCAGACAGCCTCTAGAAGCTGGACAAAGTAAGGAAACACATTCCCTTCCAGAGCCTCCAGAAGGAGCATAGTCCTGCCAACGCCTGGATTATAGTCTGGGGAGACCCATGTTGGAGTTTTAAAATTAAAAAATATAAGACAAATTTGTGTTGTTGGGTTTTTATTGCCTTTTTAAATTTTTTTATTTTATTTCATGTTTTTTTAATTTTTAGTATGTTTTTATTTTTTATTTTTATACAATTTTTAAAGGTTACTTTCCATTTACAGTTATTACAAAATATTGGCTATGTTCCCCTTGTCATACAGTACATCCTTGAGTCTACCTTGCACCCAATAGTTTGTACCTCCTACTCCCCCACCGATATCTTACCCCTCCCCTCTTACGTCTCCCCACTGGTAATCACTAGTTTGTTCTCTATATCTGTGAGTCTGCTATTTTTATGTTATATTCACTAGTCTGTTGTACTTTTTAGATTTCACATGTAAGTGATATCATACAGTATTTGTCTTTATTTGTCTGACTTATTTCACTTAGTATAACGCTCTCCAAGTCCATCCATGTTGCTGCAAATGGCAAAATTCTGCTCTCTTTTATGGCTGAGTAGTATTCCATTGTGTATATGTACTACACCTTCTTTATCCATTCATCTGTCGATGGACAGATTTGTGCTGTTTTAAGCAGCAACAGGAAACTAATACAGATGATGCCAAAGTTTTGTCATGACCAAGTAGAAATATGGAGTTGCCATTTGGTGACGTGGGAAAGACAGTGGGTGGAGCAAGTTTGGGGGCAAGAATCACGAGTTCCGTTTTGAATATGTTTTATTCTTAGAGAGAATCTGGCACATGTGCACCAGGAGATGTGTGTGCATGTTCATAACTGCATAAGAGTGAAAAACTTGACTTCTCCCAAATGTCCGATGACAGGAGAATGAACATACTAATGGTGGTGCAGCCTCACCATGGAATGTTACCCAGCCATGAAGTGGATGAGCTCCGTCTTTAACAATACGGATGAACATTAGTCATATGTTTAAAAGAATAATATTCTTTTGTGTGCCTCAAACTCCAAATAATTTTTTAATGTCCCCAATTTGATTGCTAGACTGCTACACTCTTCCTCCGTTACCTACACCCTGTCACCAAGCGCAGCTGCAGAATCAGCTCATAGGTTCACCAGTCTGCTTTTCAGTTGCTTCTATGATTTTGGCCCCAGAGGATTTTTTTTTTGCCTTTTCTTTTTTTTCCCAGAGGATTTTCATTACTGTCTTAAGAGCTTGGTTATACGTGTAACTGGCATTTCTAGATATCTAACACTGAGAGGGTTTTCTAATTAGCTATCCCTCTGAAGAGCTTATCAAAAATTCCGAGGCCTAACACCTTAATCAATAAATCAGAATTTCTGGATCAGTGCTCAAAACATCTCTTTGTTTTTAAAGGTATATGTGTGACTATAAAGAGAAAAAAAAAAGCAAGCTTAATAAATCACTGATTGACTAGCTGGGGGAGGCAGGAGGCTGTCCTAGCTCAAACCTAAATTATGTCTAATCCTGGGGTTGAGACCTACGTGAGCACTTCTGGGGCAGACCCACCAGATGTCTGCCCAAGGCGCTAAAGGGCTCCAGGGAGATAATACAGCCCAAAGGAAGAAATAACCAGGTACAAGATTGATTCCAAGTAGCATTCAGTGTCTGTGACTCAGGCTTTCAGGTAAGAAGGACAAAAATCAGACACACCAAGTTCAAATCCTCTGTGATCTTGGCTTTCCGGTACCTCTTAGTCTCAGCTTTCTCACTTGGAAAATGGAGATGCTAGGAGTACTATCTCTTGGGGCTTCTGTACATACAAAATGAGGCCATGTTTGTAGAGTTTCTCCCATAATGCCTGGAGCACAGTATGTGCTTAGTAAGCATTAACTTTGTAAAGTAAAACAGAAATCGCCCTTTCACTAAAAGCTCTGTTTCTCTGATTGCTGTTGGAGCAGAATACAAAAGGAGAAAGAGACTGAAAACGGGATGGAGGAAGTCACCCCTGAGTGGCCGAGCCCACCAGCTCTGGCACTTCTGGGAGTTGGAGACAAGAGTGCAGACACCCAGTTGATGTCTAGCAAGAAGGGCTTGGGTGTCTAGCGGAGGCCGCACGGCAGAAGCAAGGACAGCAACGTTCAAGTTGCACAAAGAAATCCTCCAATAGGTTTACTTTCAATCCCAGTGTGAGTACCATCCAGACAGGCATAAAGATGAGTCTTTGTTTTAATATTTATTTATTTGTTTGTTTATTTATTTATTTTTGGCTGCATCGGGTCTTAGTTGCAGCACGCGAAATCTTTCGTTGAGGCGCACAGGCTTCTCTCTAGTTGTGGTGCGTGGGCTCCAGAGCACGTGGGCTCTGTAGTTGTGGCACACGGGCTTAGTTGCCCCGCGGCACGTGGGATCTTACTTTGCCAACCAGGGATCAAACCCACGTCCCCTGCATTGCAAGATGGATTCTTAAGCACTGGACCACCAGGGAAGTCCCTAAAGATGAGTCTTGATCCTAAACTAAAGAGTATATCAAACTATTCCAGAGGAGATGAGCTCTCTTGAAGCTCTGTGTTCTCCTAAATCCAGTGGTGTGCTGGTAAACCAGCTCTCACAGAATGAAAAATAAAAGTCCTCACTTACAGTGTTTGCCAATTTCCGTGTCAAAAATTCTCCTACCCTGGCTGAGACGCCCACGGATATCACTGAATACTGCCTTGGGGAGAGGCATGTTCATCGGGCTGTCGTGCTCTCCAGCACACTCCTGCTTCGTCCTTTGAATGACAGGGCCTCTAAAAGCCAGGTGTAGTGACAGACACCTTGTGGCATTTAAGTGATTATACTGTCCCCGGAGAAGGAATATTTCTATACACGACTTAGCTCATCTTTATCCTAAGACTGCCGTGTACATAATGTATTCTCCCAGCCTAACGGGGACATTTACTGCCCACGAGGGAAATATTGTAAATAGTCCATACATCAGCCTGTTTGCAGACTACCTGATGGTACTTTGTCCCACTCCTCTATTATAACCCTGTGTCTTTGTGGGAAAGAGAACATTTTTAAGGTGCTATTGGAAAAATGGTTTACAATGCTATCAGGTGAAAGAGTTATTGTGATGTGGGTTCCAGTGGTGGAAGTTATACCTGAAACTCGAAGTATATAGGAGAAAAGTCTGTCACAGGGCTTTTTAGCAAGTTTTACATAGAAAGACTCAGAATGATATTGGCTGAAAATGTTGAAATTATGAAAAACATCCATCAGCATGCATCAGAATCCCCTGTATGGCAATTAAAGTACGGATTTCTGGACCCTACCCCTTGATTTTCTGATTCAGTGGGTCTGGGACCCCAGAATGTGCATTTCAAACAAGTTCTCAGGTGATGCTCTTGCTGATCATCTGGGGATGACACTCAGACATGCGTGACACCTTAGTACTGGGATTTCTCCTGAACTAGTCTACTCATGGCCAGTATTTTAAAATTAATCACGCACCATTCATTGAAAGAGAACTGAAGTTCCCTGTTACACAATAAAAACATTTCAAATCTATGCTTGGACTGAAATGAGACTTCCGGAAGACTGATAACATTAGCATGAAGTTTTAAATGAAATTTCTTTTAGGGGTTTCAAGGTGATGTTCGGTTCTTTTTCTCCCCACTAATAGTGATTATTCTATTTTTAGCCTCAGCAGACAGAAGGGTTACACAAATTGCTTGAGATTGCACAGCAAAGTGGAAGAACGTCGTCTCCACAAAGGAGCTTTCTACTTTCTGCCTCCCTCCAGTGCCCAGAACACAGTAGATGTTCAGGAAATGCCCGTGGACTTGTGACATTGTGGAAGGGAGGGAGGGAGGGAACCACAGTCTCGGTAGATGAATCTTCAAGGTTCTCAGTGGTAGTCAGAGCTGGGCCCTCACATTTCTGTATTTTTTAGCCATACTCTGAAATTCCCAACTTCCCTTTTCTTTGGATGAAGTTGCTCTATGTACAAAAGTGGTTGGTTTCAGAGCCTATGCCCAGGAGACTCTAAAACAAAAACCCCCAAATGCTAATTTTAACACCTGGTGTAAGCAGGATGTGGAGGTCATTGTTTTAAAATCACATCTCCCAACAGAGAAAAATAATCATGATTGAAGTGTTTTGTTTTGGTTTGGTTTTTCTGTCTCACAATACTCTGCCCTCCTTTTCTAATTGGCCTGGAAACTGCTATGTCATCCTTAGTATTTCTTTTTGAGCTATTATTTTTGTAAACAACCTTGAATTGAATTAAGATCCACCACCTGCTTTTTAATTTTACCCATATTAGGTGTGATGGTCCAGTGGGGTTTCCCTGTCAGGTGTCAAGATGGTTTTGCAAACCACCACCCAGCAGTCCCCTCACTCCAATTGCCCTGTGGGACCTCAAAGGGACCCCTCAGCGAGTTGGAGCAGGTCTGTGCACGTCGCCCACGGTGCTGCCTGTAGCTGTTATGGACCACTTTCATTCCTGCCTTTATCCTACAAGCTAGTCAGATGGCACAGGTCTGGTTTTTCGGTTTGGTTGTATTGTTTTTATTTTTCTCCTGCTGGTCTGATAGCTTTTAGAGTCGGTGAGCAAGAGGCATTTTAGAAGTGAGATGCGCTCAGCAGTTTGAGGGGCGAATAATCCATTTGAGGGGACTTAGCCCAGTAACCTCATCCCTGGCGCATCACTGGCTGATGGGCCTCAGGAAGAGTGGTCTCTTGGGGGCTGTACAGAGCAGAATGGGACTTCAGGTCCTCATTTTATCCTCTGTTTAATGAGAGGCAGGTCTTCTTTGTAAAAAATTGGTTGTTTCTAGAACTTGGGATTTTATATAATAGCTAATATTGCTGAAAACTGCTATTTATTCAGCTTCCCTGATCTGTCAGCCAACATGCTGGCAGTGGCCCTGGGAGGTAGGTTTTCTCATTGTGTCACTTTACATAGAGGAAACTACAGTTTAGAGAAGCTGGGTAACTTGCTATAGAAGACAAAGTGGCGGCCAGTTCGATCTGTCTCCGAATAATAATGGCTAATACTTATTGTCTTGGTCAGCTGGGGCTGCTCTAACAGAATACCACAAACATTTATCTCTCACTTCTGGAGACTGGGAAGCCCAGGATCAAGGTGCAGCTGATTCGGTGTCTGATGAGTTCCCTCTTCCTGGTTTTCAGACTGCCACCTTCCCACCATGTCCATACATGGCGGAGAGGAAAAAAACACCAAAATCTCTGGTCTCTCTTCCCCTTCTTATAAGGACACTAAACTCATCATGGGGACCCCACTCTCATGAGCTCATCTAAACCTAATTACCTCCCAAAGGCCCCATCTTCTAATACCAGCACATTGGGGGTTAGGGCTTCAACATATGAATTTGGGGGAACACAAACGTTTAGGCCATAACATATATCGAATTCTTTATGTTAATCCCTCTGTGACCATTCTTTTTTTTTTTTTTTTAATTTATTTTATTTATTTATTTATTTATTTATGGCTGTGTTGGGTCTTCGTTTCTGTGCGAGGGCTTTCTCTAGTTGCCGCAAGCAGGGGCCACTCTTCATCGCGGTGCACGGGCCTCTCACTATCGCGGCCTCTCTCGTTGCGGAGCACAAGCTCCAGACGCGCAGGCTCAGTAGTTGTGGCTCACGGGCCCAGTCGCTCCGCGGCATGTGGGATCTTCCCAGACCAGGGCTCGAACCCGTGTCCCCTGCATTGGCAGGTGGACTCTCAACCACTGCGCCACCAGGGAAGCCAACCATTACTTCTTATGATCCTCACAATAGTCCTAAGAAGAGAACAGTATGTCATCTCCGTTGTACAGCTGATGAGACGAAAGCACACAGAGGTTAAGCAAGCTGCTCCAGGTCACACAGCTAGGTGAGGGCAAAGCTGGGACGCAAACTCAGGCAGCCAGCTCCAGAGCCCACACCTAACCACTGGGCCACAGTGCCCTCGTTTATGCGTGTATATTTAGAACTGCTTCTCCTGTGATACCACCACGACTTCTCCCCAGAACTCCAGGGTCAGGGGAAAATTTGTCACCGACAAGAAAGATACAGTGACTGGGAAGTGGAGGTGTGGGTTCTAGTTCTAGAACTTTCTCTATTTCTCTATCTCCCTATGTGAGTTGGGTCCTTCTTTCTGTATAAAAGGAGGGAGTTATGAGTATCGCTAAGCTGGCTCTCAATTTTAATTGGTGTTTCTCTGCTTATGTCCTTCCAGCCGGCAGCTTCTCTCGGCGCTGATAGCCTCACTCACTAGTGCTTACGAGCATGATAAGGATCCAGCGGAAATCTCGGGACTTGCCGGGTGCTGAGTTGTCGCTTGATAAGGACTCTCTCAGGAGCCTCCCCCGGTGTCAGCGCCTGGATCCAGACCCCCTCAACAGAAACGCACTGCCGCGGTTCCTTCTGTGGATAAGGGGATCCCCACCCCCACACCCACAGAAGGGCCCTGGCTTATGCTCTGCTGTCCCTGTCCTAAATTCTTAGCAATTTTTGAATAAGGGGCCCTGAGTTTTCGTCTTGCCCTGGGCCCTCCCATCTCTGGAGCTGGTCCTTCCCTCCTCCCCCCTCGTCAATGGCACTTGCCCTCCAAGTCCACAGGTTTGGTTCTCTCTGAATGGTGATCCCTCATAACACCCTACTTTATAAAGAAAGTAGAAAACAGAAGAGCTATGGGGTGTGTCCAAGTCACATAGGAAGATAGAGAAAGTACTAGAGCAAAAACCCAGGCTTCCAGCTCCCCGTCCACTTGTGTCTTTCTTGTCCTTGACACAAATTTCCCCCCTGATGCTGGAGTTCTGGGGAGGAGTCATGATGGTAACAATAGGAGAAGTAGTCCTTAATACGAGGGCACTGCGGCCCAGTAGTTAGGTGTGGGCTCTGGAACTGGCTGCCTGGGTTTGCTTCTATCTCGTCCTCTGTACAAAGGAAAGGACATCTTCCTCCTAGGGGTCTTGTGAGGATCATTCTAGTGAAACAGGGCCTTTTGATCAATCATTCTAATTTCTTGTGTACATAGAAGAAAAAATGTAGTTGATTCTTTCTCCATTTTTTTCTGTTCTGAAAAAAAGGGGGGGATGTCATAATATTGAATGTTCTGGTTTTACTCAGAATGAAGGTGATGAGATTTCAGGTCATTAGGATTAGCTCAGGGAACAGGTAAGATACTAACTAAAGAAATTAGGGTAAGTAGATAATTAAAGTCTTGAAGACACTAAATAGGGATCAGGTCACACGGCAAGTTCCAATTCTCGGCATCCTCAAGGGTCCTGAATTTTCTGGAAACACTACCAGGAAAGGACAGTCCAGAAGAATCCTAACCTTAAAGAAGGAAAAAAAAAAAAAATCATGTTTAAATTAAAGAGATTAACCAAAGTTAGGATTGATGTGAGCTGAGGTATTAATACTTGGGCAATTGTATAAATGGTGACTTTAACATAATGACTGATGCATACATATGCCCCTTTCAAGGTGGCAAGACATAGACTCTCAGAAATAACTTTTAAAACCAAGGTAGGGGATAGTGGTGATGGTTGCACAACATTGTGAATGTACTTAATGCCATTGAACTGTGCAGATCTAAAATGGCTAAAGTGGTTAAAAAGTTCAAGGCTACCCTTGTCCGTTCATGGAGAGTTGTTCAAGGGAGTTCTCCCCTAGAGGACATGCTCCCCAATTCAAACCCTTGCGAGCCTCCGGCATGTTGCTCACACATGGTCTACTCACGGTCTAATGGTCAGTGATGCTGTCATGAGTGAATGAAAATCAAATCAAGAAGATATTCTTAGTGATTCAACTTTGCAACAAACAGTTCCTGCCACTCTTCTTCCAAATTTCTGGATCAAATTTAAACGGAGAGTATCCTGAGATTGCAAGAATGAGGTGTTTCTGAAACGTTTACAATTTGCTATTATTTGGTTGGATCGGTCGGGATTTTTCTCAATACTGTGCACACAAACAAAACAAAGGAAGAAGTAGATGGCTGAGTCTGGCAACTGCAAGTGCCATCTGCGAGTTCAAGTTCGCATTTGTCTGGATCAAAATTGCCTCATTTTATTATTTGTTGCTTATATTTATAGTTGTCATAAGTCTGGAACGTTGACATGTGTTTGTGCTAATAAAATGCCATTTTAATTATTTTTTAAAAACCAAAGTGGGGCTTCCCTGGTGGCGCAGTGGTTAAGAATCCGCCTGCTGATGCAGGGGACACGGGTTCGAGCCCTGGTCCAGGAAGATCCCACATGCCACGGAGGAACTAAGCCCGTGTGCCACAGCTACTGAGCCCGCGTGCCGCAACTACCGAAGCCCGCGCACCTAGAGCCCGTGCTCCGCAGCAAGAGAAGCCACCCCCACAATGAGATGCCCGCGCACCACAAGGAAGAGTAGCCCCCGCTCGCAGCAACTAGAGAAAGACTGCGTGCAGCAACGAAGACCCAACGCAGCCAGAACAAAACAAAACAAAAACCCAAAGTGGGACAATTAGAGAGTAGTTCATTGTCCCTATTATTCATTAAATATGTGTTATACAGCTAAAGAAGAACTATGTGCACTGGAACCCCTTTTTTCACCCCCCCGGGATGATCGTACACCCCCAAATGAGACATGGCTGATCCTCAGAACTTCAGGAAAAGTGACCAGGGGGAAATAATCAACCTCCCTGCAGAGGCTGATGCAGAAAAGAACGAGAGCTTTGAGCCAGCAGTCCTGTGGTGCCCTCCTAGCCAAACTCCGTGTACTAATTCATAAAATAGGGATAATAGTCTTGCAAATTTAACAACAAATGAGGAAGGGGGGTTGGAATTTAATTTCCATATGGAAAAAAAGAAACTTCTTTCTTTTTTCCTTTCTTACTTTTTTCTTTCTTTCTTTCTTTCTCTCTCTTTCCTTTCTTCCTTCCTTCTCCCACCTTTAAATTTTTCTGTGACAACAAGATGAAAACACATATGCTTTGGAGTCTTTGGTTTCTCTGGGAGAATAAGAGATTCACTGGCTAATGGGAGATAATTCATATGGTTCAATTTTTTTTCACTGCCACTGCTCTGTGATTCGGAGTTATTCTGTAGGCCAATGTTTGTCATTTAGTTTTGCCTCGTGGTTTGATTGGACAGATTAAATAAAAGTAATTTAACATGGGAATTTGGTGTTGAGGGCTAATTTTTTTTTCTTTTTTAATAAATTTATTTATTTATTTGTTTGTTTGTTTTTGGCTGCGTTGGGTCTTCATTGCTGCGCGTGGGCTTTCTCTAGTTGCGGCAAGCAGGAGCTACTCTTCGTTGTGGTATGCGGCCTTCTCATTGCAGTGGCTTCTCTTGTTGCAGAGCATGGGCTCGAGGCACACGGGTTTCAGTAGTTGTGGCACGTGGGCTCAGTAGTTGTGGCACATGGGCTTAGCCACTCCACGGCATGTGGTATTTTCCTGGAGCAGGGCTTGAACTCATGTCCCCTGCATTGGCAGGTGGATTCTTAACCACTGCACCACCAGGGAAATCCCTTTTTCTTTTTTTTTAATTGAAGTATTAGTTGATTTACAATGTGGTATTAATTTCTGCTGTTCAGCAAAGTGATTCAGTTATACATATACATACATTCTTTTTTTAATATTCTTTTCATTATGGTTTATCATAGAGGGCTAATTTTAAATCTAGAATCAAGGCACTCAAATGCACTCAAAAAACTCAATGCCCTGTCGTGCTCTATTTTAGAAGCTTCTCAGGGAAGCACCAAAAGGGCATTTTTTTGAAGGTCATTGGGGGTTAGGAGGTGGAACCCCCTAATTTCCTTGCTCTCAGGAGAAAACCCCGGGGCTAGGGAAGGGGGGTGGATGGGTCTATGTGAACCATGGGCCTTACACTATATTGCACTGATTTCTTTCCCCACACACACACACACACACCCAGGGAGGTGGTATATCACAATACTGACTGTCAAGCCTAGTGAGTTATCAGGAAAAAGAACAAAAAGCCAGAGGAAGCCGACCTACAGGTGAAGAAATTCAAGGCCCCTCCCCCATCCTAAACCCTCTCCTCAATATTTTTTCAAAAGAAAAACTGAAGTCTACAGGTACTAAAACAGGGCATTCCCAACAACTACTTTGGGCAAGGGTGTGTTTAGGGTACACTGTAATTTTCCTGGTTTCACACTGTCAGATGACTGTGGTTTTAACTTATGTTTTTGGACAATTCTGAAGAGTCATCTTCTGATCTCTGCCACATAGACACTCAATGCTGCCGTGCAGAAGCCTGTACGGAGCAACTCATGATGACTGAAGGCCGCAGGCTGTAGAGAATTAAGAATTCCAGTTCAAATATGCAGCACTGTCTACAGCTCCAGGGCTGGCTTTTTTCAGGCTGTTGACTTTCACGGTTATTAAGGGCGTTGCCGTTTTAGAGACGTGGGAAGAGCCAAGGTTAATATAGCGGTCTTTTTCTTTCCCTTTAGTGTCAAGGCCTAACAATTACAGGAATTAGGACAAGACTTCTAGACTTCCTATTTCATTTTTAGTTTTTAAATTCATACAGATTTAGCAATTGTAAATTTTTTTAAGCATCTCACTGTTGTTCTCATTAGAAGTGAGGTAATTTAAGCACACTATTGAGGGCTCTCTCTCTCTCTGCTATTCTCCTGAGATATTCCACGACCTTGTTTAAAAAGTGAGCATTGTATTAAAAGATATCTTTTTGTGTATCACCTTTCCCGAAAGAATATAACTACAGACTCCAAATTAAGCATAACAAGAAGATCAATTAGGTTTGCTTCATCCCTTGAAAATGATTAATCAATTATTTTCACCACGACTTATTCCAAATTGGATTTTTCAAGGTCAAAGGAGAATCCTTTGAGAGACTGTCATCAGTTTATCCTGGCATCCTTACTCACTGCAACGTACAAACCAAGTATGCTCATCCTCTGTGCCATGGATGGGACTATATACCCCCAAATTATATGCAAAATGTTGTGTGTGGCACCTTTTTCTGGGAAAAGGGTCTATAGTTTCATAAGATTCTAAAAAAGCACTGGTAAACCAAAAAAGTTAGGAATTGGTTTGACTGAGAATATCACCACTCACACATGGCCAAAAACAATATCACTTCTTGGAATTTCCTTTTGGACTTCATCACTCCAAATGGAACAGGGATCAAGGTTTTCTGGGTAAATGATGGCGAGGCCAGCCTGCCAATGTGTCTTATTGGGTTTGAGACAGGAGATAGATGAGCCCCAGGCTGAGCAGCTGGAGTTTGTCCCCTGTGGACAGATAGTCCAAAATAGCAGGAGCAAGAGAAGAGCTGAGCCCTACCCAGATAAAAGATAGAGACCACATATTTCTCATCTCGAGGTCAAGGCGACCTTTCCGACTACACATGCGCAGAAAGGCTCCTGGGAGGTCAAAAGGGGAGTGACGTCAACCTACCCATAGGCCTCTTCACTGGAATCCATCTTGGTTAAGAGATGTGCACGCGTACATGGGAGGACCCTGAGATAAACCAAATGTGGACTCAGAACCAGGTAAAGCAAGATGATTGGCCAAAGGAAACCCGGAAGAAATGCCCCGCATGAGTGATTCAAACTACCATGAGGGCGCGACTCTCTCTCTGAGCCCAGCTGTGTGTCTAACCACACGTACCCTTTTTCCTCCTAATAAACACTTTCCTTGTTTCACTACTTTCCAGCTCTTTGTGGAAATTTATTTCTACAAGGCTGACAAGGCCTTGTCACTGGCACCGGTCCCTGGTGGTCTAGTGGCGAGGATTCAGTGCTCTCACCGCTGCTGCCTGACTTCAGTCTCTGGCCGGGGGACTGAAATCCTGCTTCAAGCCGCTGCAGTCTGAGGCCACCCGAGATCAGGTTGGAGCCTCCCTTGAGCAACTTTATTGGTTGGACACAATTTCTCTGTTCAAGCAGCCCTTACTCCAACTAACGGGAAATGAATTGTTCAGAAAAATGAAGCCCCTTAAGACCCCTGACTTGACAGTTTCAGATATAATAAGCCCCATTTTGTGGAGGGTGGATGCCTCAGTAAGAAACCACTTAACAGAAGACCATTCCTTCTAGGAGTTTGAAGTCAGGTCTTAGGGCTGAGCTAAGTTTCAATTTCCATCAATCCATGACCCGGACCCATTATTAGTGTGGTGGTACGCCCACCCACTTCTTCCACTGTCATGGACCATCACCACACCCACTCCCCACCCATTAGCCATGAAGCTTGGCAGACATCAAAGCCAATCTTGAAGGGGGGAAAATGTCCCAAAAGGACTGCTATAGAAACAGTGCCTGAAAGGCAGGACTCAGCACTGGAGATCAGGAATTTGACATGGGTGGTGCGATAGACTGAATGTTTGTGTCTCCCAAAATTCAAATGTTGAAACTCTAACCCCCAATGTGACGGTATTTGGGGAGGGGGACTTTGAGAGATAATTAGGTCATAAGGATAGAGCCCTCATGATGAGATTAATGCTTTTATAATATAATGAGAGTATGAGAGCTCGCTTTTCTCTCTTCACTCCACCATGTAAGGACACAGCAAGAGGACAGCCATCTCCAAACCAGGAAGAGAGTCTTCACCAGACCCAGCCAGGCTGGCACCCTGACCTGGAACATTCCAGCCTTCAGAACTATGAGAAATAAATATCTGTGTTTAAGGCACCCAATCTATGGTATTCTGTTATGGCAGCTCAAACTGACAAAGGCAGTGGTTTAGAGAAGCACAGAAGTCTGTCTTTTCGCATCAGCTACTAGAGTCCCAGACTCCAGCCACAGATGGATGGATCCAGGCATGGGGCCTGAGAAAAGGCGCCAAGGCTGGTGCTTGAGATTAAGCATTCCCACCACCTCCTACTCTTTCTTGCCTCTCTTTCTCCCTTTGAAATGTTGTACGTACCATGTGGACTTAAACCTTGGTTCTAATTCTTCTACTTACTGTCATTTAATTTTTCTGGGCCTTTTATTTCTTCAACTGGGAATAATAACATTCCCAGGTGCAATAAAGGATTAATTGTGACAACGTTCATAACGCTCTGAGCACACACCTTGGCACTTAGTAAGGGCTCACAAAGACAATCTATTAAAATTAACTCCCAGCCAATTCAATGCAAATTGGGTACCAAGCTGTTCCTTCCACTTGGACAGCTCCACCCATCTGTCTTCCTACTGCCCTTTGCTTACCTAATTTCAACTCACTTTTCAGACCTGGGTTTACATGTAACTTCCTTGGGAAGCTTTTCTAGGAATTCTAGATAAGGTTGCTCATGGCACTAATCTATGGCACTGTAATGTCTTGTCATGTTTCTTCTGTAGAACTATAAGCAAAATTATCTGTTGACTTCTGTAAACAAATTTGCTTACTCTCCCTTTCCTCTTCTCTACCATGAACTCCATGAGAGCAGAGATTAAATCTTCTGAATTGTCTCCCCAGCCACGAGCAGGGTGTCTAGCATTTATAGTTGATTAATAATTACTGGTTGCAAGAGTGCCTGAAGGAATCAATGAATAAATGAAGCAGTTCTTAGTGAGGACTTGGCAGTTGTGTGAGCCTTAGTCTATATATTCCAATTACTCCTCCCTTACATTCTCCTCCTAGTGGTGTTGGGGGGAAAACATTATTTTCCCATTCGGAGCTGAGAGAGTTTATGCTGAGCACACACCAAAAAATATCATCACATTCAATAGAATATTTGTTTCTCTTAAGTCGGTCCCCTGTGTTTTATTTTCTTTGTCCTTAAAAAAGGATTGTGTGGGCTGTTATAAATAGGCACAGGTGACTGACAGGAGACCTTTGTGCGCTTGGCACATGCCGTGCAGCTGGGAGCCCCAGGGGCTCGGATGCACCCTGGAGCGCGCCTGCAGGATGTTATGACCCCCATGCTTCCTCCAGGGTGGAGATTTTTTCCTCCACTGTCTGTGAGCTTGTCTCCTCTCAATATGACCAAATGATCATCTTAGCTTGTGATGGGGGATTCTTCACGGGGTCCAACTCCCAGGGCTGGGACCAGTAGAGGGAAATGTACATGGCTCAAAGCAAACCAGAGCTCCATGGGTTCCATCAGCACGCGGCCCAGACAAGACAGTGAGCCAACTTCTGCCGCTTTCTCTGTACTCACTTGTTTCTTTTCCCTTTTAAGAATGTACATATTTTTTCTACACAGAAATGTAGAAATACTATGCTAAATGAATTATCCAGCTCCTTACCCTTCCAGAAAGCATCTCCATTCATGATCAATCCACAAACCCCTCAAGAAACAGCCCTACTCTTTCCTACACAGAGAAGTTATTTTGAAATTTTGCCAAGTAGTAGTTGCCTAATTTTGTCCATATACATAGAAAGGATAATGTAGATATAAAGAAATCCATCTTGAGCAAGAAATCATTCGGGTTCACTATCAACATTAATAAAAGTAAACAAATATTGTCTAGCATCCTAGCAGCAAACTAGATGTGTAAGCTTACAAGGAAAAATATTTATTTTCTATTTCTTTGATTTGGTATCTATATGAGATTTTGGATGTTCACTAAAGTTATTGTGATAATCATTTCATGATGTATGTAAGTCAAATCATTATTTTGTACTCAAACTTATATAGTGCTGAATGCCAATTATATCTCAATAAAGCTGGAAGAAAAAAAAAACTAGATATGTAAACTTAAATAAGGTTTAAAACCCACTAAGTCTCAGTTTATCCACCCATAAACTGAGGACAATAATTTAATTAACATAAAGCAACTTGGTTCAATCAATAATTGATACAAGTTGGCTATTATTATAATTGTCATCATTCTAATCATTGTTAAATACCTACAGCTCCAAGGCCACAGTGCGAACGAGGAATTTGGCTGTTATTCAATCTACAGCATAGGATGAACTTGCAGCTGCCTTAAGTTTTCAACTAAATAAACCACTGTCCATTATTAAATTCCATAAGCTCAAGCTGATCACACAGTCTATAGTGAGGAAATAATTTAACTAGTTGTGCAATATTTAACAAAAAGGCATGGATATTTGTGGGAAAGGGTGGGTGTAGGATTCCAAGAACAGCTCAAGTCAACACTTATGATATGAAAATAGCCCCCCAGATTGTCAGTGTTTTGTTGCAGCATAATTTTAGTTCTACAAATTTAGTGCTACAAATATTACCAGATGGTATAGGTTGACACTAAGCCCCCAAAGATCACATTTTTACAAAACATTTTTGAATTACCAGTGGAAGTCATGGCCACTTGAGGCATCTTCATTGACCTACATGGATTTGGTTGACAGCAGCTAACAGGCATTTAGAAACTTCCTGTCCAAATGGGGCTGAGTACATCTAGGTTGGAGACAGCTGTCCCATGTTCTAAGTTCTATCAGGAGAAGAAAACAAAGATTTCGCTTTGAACCTTATAGGACATCTGTGATGGTTAATTTTATGTGTCAACTTGATGGACCATAGGATGCCAGATATTTGGTCAAACATTGTTCTGACTATTTCTGTGAAGGCATTTTGGGATGAGTTTAACATTTAAATTAGTAGACTGATTAAAGGAGATTGTCCTCCTTCATGTGGGTGGGCCTCATCCAACCCACTGAAGGCCTGAATAGAATGAAAGTTACCCTGAATAGCACTCTGAATAAGAGGGAATTTCTCCTGTCTGACAGCCTTCGAGCTGGGACACCAGTTTTTTCTTGCCTTTGGATTAGAACTTAAACACCGGCTCTTGAGAATGCTAGCATTTGGACTGGACTTAGAGCATCAGTTCTTGTGGTTTTCAGGTCTTCAGATTTGAACTGGTACTACACCACTGGCTTTCCCAAATCTCTCGCTTACCTACTAAAGGTCTTGAGACTTCTAAACCTCCATAATTGCACAAGTCAAGTCCCTATAAGATACATACGGTATATAGGATATAAGATATATGATACCTTGTAAAATTGGTTTCTCTCTGTCTATCTCTCTTTCTCTCTCTGTCTGTCTCTCTTTCTCACACACACACACACCCACACACACATCCTACTGGTTCTGTTTCTGTTTCTCTGGAGAACCCTGCCTAATACAACCTCATGCCCTGCTTATCCTATAACAAGACAATTGCTCAAACATGACATGTCAATTCACTGAATAGTCCATGCTCCATGTCTCTCTCTCTGCCTGGGGTGCCTTCCCCCACCTTCCTGTTCTGACAAACATGTACTGACCCTCCAAGACCCAGGTCAAGTGCAAACCCCTCCTAGATGCCTTCCACAAGTCCCTCAGCCAAAATTAGTTGCTCCATTCTCATTTCTGTCAAGCATTGTATAAATTCCTCTATTATAAAACTTATGAAAGTTACATGTATGCCTATCGTAAAACTCTGGGCCAGTAGTGTGCTGAAAAATATTTATCACAGAGTTCACCACCCAGCACCCCTCTGTATTCCCAGAAGCTAGCACAGAGCTGGAAAATGGTAGATGCCCAAAACTTCTAGACTGCTCTCATTTTTTCCTAAAGTGGTCCCACTCAGGTTCAGCTTTTGGCAGGTTCATGAGGTAGAGAATAGGATTGTCTTCAGAAAATACTCTACTTTCTGTACTCCTTCTTTGTCTTGATGTTTTTACTCTTCCCAAGGCTCTTCCTGGCAGTAAAACTGATTCAATAAACTAATTCAAAGAAGACATTAATGAAAAGCTAGGTGTTAACAGTTAAAAATATACATTAGTTTAAAAGAGAATGCCTGTAGAAGGCAATGTTTAGTCCAAAATCACAGGAACTCAATAGTGGAATTTCATTCACTTTATTTATATCAGTGAGGTAGAAATATGGAGACTAAAGGCATTTTTACCAGAGCATCTCAAGTCATATAAACCAGCCATCTTCATGCTGCAATGAAGGTCCAGTGCCTCCACTTTCCAAGTCTGGAACCACAATCAGCTCTGTAAACCGTACAGCAGAGTAGAAGTTTTCCTGATGGACCTCCACTTAACCAACTCGTTGGGTTAACCAACACCCTCAAATCCATCTGTAAAGCAAAATGACTGGGACCCATAACATGCTGAAAGCTCGGAGCTAACAGGCTCCTGTAGAGCCACAACTTTCAGATACAAGCAGATAGCTGTGTGCTTAGCAAAATTAGCTGTGTTTGTTTCCAAGTCTTTTTCTCTGAACTGGACTTGTTTTAACTAAGGATTTGATTAAATCAGTTCACTATTATGAAAACCAGTGAGACATGAATGTGAAAAGAAAGATTACCGTTTCTACAAAAACGCAGTTGAATACTGTGTAAAGATGGAATGAAAGTGAGAAAATAACCATTGCTGTCAAAGTAAATAAGGGTGAAACAACCATGAATGACTAGAAGTGGGTGAGAGAGGGGCATTCCCCCAAATCTAGGATTATGTACTTTGATTGTTCCACAGGCGTCCTTAAATTCTCCCTCCATTATAAGGAAACTCAAGTTAAAACTCATAGATAGTATATTAGGGAATGTTATCTACCCAAGAAAGATGACACTGCACTCCAATCAGTAGACCCAAACTCGAAGACAAAAACAAAACAAAAAAAATCCTCAGCCCTGTATCAAAAGATTGGCAAGACTGTACCTGTCAATGTTTTAAATCAAAGAAATTGTATCACTTTTTTAAACGATTCCCTGCCTTAATCGGCTTCTTCAGTTAAATGAACAGCCTCTGGTCTCATGTGACAATTTCAATCCCATTGGAAGAGAGGTCCTATAAACTCCTTAACTTTTCATTAACCCAATATTTATGAGAGCTGTTCCCTCAGCAACTGGCTCTAATCTCAGTCCATTTCCTTTCTACCTTTCTTTCTCATATTCCCAACCTCCAAAAGGAAGAGAGGATGGGGAGGGACTTTTGATCACTTGATTCTTTTTAGGTGTTACCATGTCATTCCAGACAAACAAGGATGCTTTTGGAATCAAGGACCACGGAAGAGCAAGTCACAAAACCAAATAACTGAGAAAGACAAGCTGGCTAGGCAGGAAATAAAGAAGAGGGCAAATGAAGATGTTAAAGAGGGCCGTGGCGGGTTGGGACCCAGGCATACTGATCGTGATTGGAAGCTGAGAAAGAAAATCGTTTTATAGTTTCAAGCCTCAATTCCATTTACCCAATTTGGCTCCCAGTCTTAAAGGATCAGATATAAATGGATCCCAAATTGACACTACAGTCTCCCTGAAAGCTCTTCAAACTCTTCCTTTTACTCTCATTCAGCCTAATTGATAAATTACCATACTCTGGATGTAGCATAAATGTTCAAAAATAACAGCCCTGTCAATGCAGTTAAGCGTAAGAAAAGTTCATCAGACAGGCCTTAAAAATGGAACTAAATGTGGAATATTCTTGTGTGGGAAAGGGTAAATTTAGCGTCTTTGCAAAGCTTGCCCTCTTGGCTGGAGTGGAAACAAGTAAACCAATATCAGCTCTCGAGAGTTCACGTCTTCTTAGTTTTGCCAGTGCTCCCACGAATCAGGTAGCACGTGCTATTATGCCCAATTGTCCAAATTGAAGTTTTACAATTTTTCCAGCATCAAACACCAAAGGCCCAAAATTGGAGCCCAGCTGATCAGTAGGAACCAGGAGCAGCCTGGAAGTCTTTTTCTCCTTGATGTGTCTTTTCTTTTTTCTATTTATGTATGTATATATGTATGTATGTATGTATATGTGTCTGTTTGTATGTATGTGGCTGCGTCGGGTCTCAGTTGCAGCATGCAGGATGTTCGTTGCAGCACGTGGGCTTCTCTCTAGTTGTGGCGCAGGGGCTCCAGAGAGCCCGGGCTCAGTAGTTGTGGCGCACAGAGACGCACGGGCTCAGTAGTTGCGGCGCACAGAGACACACGGGCTTAGTTGCCCCACGGCATGTGGGATCTCAGTTCCCCGACCAGGGATCAAACTTGCATCCCCTGCATTGGAAGGTGGATTCTTAACCACTGGACCACAAGGGAAGCCCTCTCCTTGGTATGTCTTTTCTTGATGACATGTTTATTTTTAAAAAAAGTTTCTCTTCATATTTCTTCCTCTTTGATTATTGTCTTAGATGATATTTAGTACTGCAATCATTTTCTTTTAATTACCAAGTAGTATCCATTGCATGAATATATCACAGTTTGCTTATTTATTCTCCTGTGTATGAACGCCTAGACTGTCTCAAGTTTTTGGTTATTATGAAAGACACTGTGAATATACTTATATGAAATTTTTATAGACATATATTTTCACTTCTCTTGGATAAATATCTAGGCTTGGAATTTTGTTTGTAAATTAGATGTATGCTTAGTGTACAAGAAACTGTCAGATCTTTTCCCACAGTACTTGTGTCATTTTACATTCCCTTCAACAATGTATGTGAGTTCCAGTTGCTCCACATTCTTACCCCAACATCTGGCATTGCCAATCTTTTTTGTTTTAGCCATTGTGGTATATGTATAGTGGAACAGGTGATTTTTAAAAGTACTCATTTCTGTACTTTTTGTGTGGACCTTATTAACTACCCCATCTTAGTTGCAGATTGCTGTAAAATTATCACTGGAAACGCTGAACATGGGGAAGAATAGTCCCATTAGAAGATGAGCTCCATGAAAGCAGGTATTTACAAAGCTAGCACATAATAGGAGCTTAATAATATTTGTTGGGTGATATGAATGAATAAGTGAATGATTGTACATACCCAGACTTAGTGAAATAGGGACACAGAAAGACTGTATCTGTGAGCACATCTGTGTAATCCCCTTCCAGGCTCTTCCCTGCCATGCTGACAGCTGCTTTTCTTCTCCCTCTGGTGTATTTTTGTTACATCCAAAGGGTATAGTCTAGTGTAAAGACCATTCTCTTCTCTTTTTTTATTGCCAGTGTCTGTACTGAAGCATCTAGGGGACCCTTCATCTACCTGGGTCTCATCAGCCTAATGTGTAAAACAAAGGGGAAGTTATCGAAATTTTTCTATCACTGAGATAGAGTAATTCTGATTCCTTCCTCACCCCATCTAAAGTCAAGATTCCCATGGCAGCCTTGCTTGTTTTTTCACTCTTTCCTTCCAGTATCTACACAATAGGGACTGGGACTCAGGATTTGCTAAGAGGTTTCTGCACATCGGGAAATTTATGTTAGAAAATAAATAACACTGGGGACATTTCTAGCTACCAAATAACCTTAACTCGTGTTTTCTTTTGAGCTAAGCTCTTTCCTTCTTTGTCAGATTTCACAGTTGAATGAAGGATGCCGTTTACTCAATATAAAAGAAAATTACTTCTGGTCTTCTATTGCAATGAATAGATATTGTTATTTCTGGTAAGAGTTCATGGAATAGTAATAAACCTGACATTTATTTTAAATGTTCCCAACGCTCTGCTTATGTCCCACAATTTGCTGCCTAATTCTAACCAGGGCAAAGTTTACAAATCCAATGACCTCATCAACAACCTTCAATTTGTAAAGTTATCAGAAACCATCACAAGGGTTAAGTAAAAAAACGTTTTAGGCTTGCAAGTTCAAAGGGTAATATGAAGTAATAAAAGGGGTAGGTGATGTTTTAAAAACTGTGAGAAAAATATAAGTATGTGAACAACTGCCATATGCAAGTTATCTTTAAAATATGTAAAAATGCTGCTTTAAAAAGCATTTTTTTTGCAAAGATGGCAACCTGTGTTCCTGGCAGTTGGTAACAGGATTATTGGAGCTTTGGTTTTGAATAAGCCCTCCTGTCTGAATGAGCAGAGCAGAGCCCAAGGGGTAATTCTTATCTTTAAAATCACAGAATGTGGGCAGTATCATACTAATGCTGTGAAATGTATTAAAACTTGCTTTTTGGCCTAGAAAATGATCACTTTTTGTAACTTTTCTCTCAGTGATTAAGCAGAATGGGTGGTTTTAATCTTTTTGTATCCATAGGTTCTATTTGTATCCATTGGTTCTATTTGTATCCATTAAAATCAAGCTTGTTCATCGGATTCTCAAATCTTTTTTATCTTTACTAATTCTTTCGTTGCTTGATCAATCAACAATTGTCGGAAGTTTTAATTATTTTACTTAATTATACTTTACTTAATTATAATTAATTTTTAATGTAATTTAATAATTATTGAATTTTTTTGACAAATTATGGATACATACATAAGATCCCTAAATATCCATCTTTGGGAAGATGGCTAATTATCTGCCCAAACCTGGGCTTCCTCTCATCATAACTTTGCTGCTGGGAAGTACTCGGGAACCAGGGACTAGGTGAAGCTGTACAATTAGAGCTCACCAATAGAATGTGGGCAGAGATAATATAGGTTTCTTCCTGCCCGAATTGGTAAGAAGCAGTGGACCTTCTCCTACTGCTCCGTCCCAATCTTCCAGCTTGATGGAGCTAAGCACAGGGACCTTGGAAGCCACATGATAAAGAAAGCAGAGCTGCAAGATGTAAGGAGTCTAGTTCCCCGAATCATCTTTGGGGGAGAGACGTCCACCAATCAGGAACACCCAATTTGAACTTTACACAAGTGAGGAATAAACATATCATGACTGTGCCATTGCACATTTTGGAGTTTGTTTGTTATGACAGCTAGCATTATCCTTTCTAAAGCATTACTCCTATTTTAAGCCAAAATACATTACTGTCCCTAAAGGTATGAGCTTAATTTCTGATCCTAAAAGCAAATATTTCAGAACAGCAACAACAAAGCCATTTGTTAATTGCAAAAGTAATCATAAACAAATACATGTCTAATAAAATAGTATTTATTTTTAAGATAATAATCACTCTGTCCTTCCTGTTGAGTCATCTGTGAGACTCCAGAATGTTCTGTTGTTCCCTCAAATTATTTTAGCATGACTTAATCTCACTAGTCATTTGATCCTCTACCATCATCATTTCCAATATTAACACTCATGCTAAGGACATTCCTAATATGTAGATCTCACAATTCCTCAATTTCCTCTTTAATAATGTTCATCTCCATTCCATTTAAGATATTGGGTAAGACAGGTAACCACTCATTGCCAAGGTGGAAGGCGGTGGGGGAAGGATGGATTGGGAGTTTGGGATTAGTAGATGCAAACTGTTACATATAGAATGGATAAACAACAAGGTCCTACTGTATAGCACAGGGAACTATATTCCATATCCTGTGATAAATCATAATAGAAAAGAATATGAAAAAGAATGTGTATATATATGTATAAGTGAATCACTTTGTTGTACAGTAGAAATTAACAAAACATTGTAAATCAACTATACTTCAATAAAATAAAATTTTTTAAAAAGGCAGGCAACCACTCAAATTCATCAGTCACCAAGATATTATACTCTAGTATTCTTTGCCTTCTTTTTTTCCCCTTTGTCTTGTCCTGAGTATAGTATGTTCTATCATTATGAATTCTAGTCTTTCACCCCATCATTATTATCCACATCTATGCTTCCAATCATAAATGCTGAGCTTACAGCTCACCCCCATGGATACTTTACTAAATGCTAAGGAACAAATATAAGGATGAGATACTGAATACCGTGAGTCACAGGTCTCTAAAGGGGAAAGAGAGTTGCGATAAACATCCAGGAGGAAGCAGTATTGGAGAAACGTTTCTATCCCCTTCTCCACCTCTTTCTTTCTTTCTTTCTTTCTTTCTTTCTACACGCAGGGAGGAGAAGTGCTTTATCCAGATGACCCCATGTCCAGAGTCCTCTCCCCAGTCCTGTTCCCATGCTGGGGGCACGTATGACTCAGAGCCACAGGCCTGTTGTCTTTCTGGAAACAGACCTGGAGGTCCATGCCCACAGCTCACTGTCTCCACTATGGAATCAGCATTGCCCCAAATGGGTCTGAGGTCTAGACTCAGGGAGCTGTGTTTATGCAGATTTAGGGTAGGGGCAGTAGGGTTTACTGAATAATTTCCTGAGTCAAGGTGGATCTAGCCTAATGCCCCAACAAAGTATACCAGAAGTCTTGTACGTGGAGGTAGAAAGTCCCTGATTCTCATCTAAGTCCTTGTCTGCTCAGGACCCCAAGCACAAAGAAGGACGAAGTATAAAACACAGACCCTGGTCTGAATATATAGCCTAGAGCAGATACGGATATAAAAATCAGTAGTTATATTAGCATGTGTGTGTGTGTGTGTCTGTGTGTTTGTGTTAGATGTGATCATAGCATATGTATTAATTGCTATGGAAACAAAGAAAAAAGAGAATGGATGAGATAAAACTCCCTTTGCCCAGGGATGAGTGGAAAATAGGAAAGAAGCAAAGATCAAGAGAGATTTCCAAGATGAATAATGTCTGTGCTGAATCTTTGGAACATGAAAAAGTTAGCCAGCAAAAAAGTGAGGAGGCTTATCTGGCAGAAGAACAGTATGTGCAAAATATGGAACCAAGAGAAATCATAGCACTTTCAGGAATTTTAAGTAGTTTGGATATGACAAGGGTATTGGACAGGGAGTGGTTAAAAAAAAAAATCAAGATGAAGAGACAGAGGCCAATTCAGAGAGGCCTTTAGAACTAAATTTTTTCAAGCTTTGGTCTTGAATCATTATTGGACTGTGGAATCAGTTTAGTGAGTCATGACAGCTTTAAAATGGACAACATCAGCGTATTTTTGCACTTAGTAAATTTAAATATTTTTTCGTGAAATTTGGGTAGGGAGGTTGGTACCTATGAGTGTTGACTAACTCATTGTGTAAAATGTATTTGTTACCATACAGCTGTTGCTCTCCTCTGGGGGACCCCCCTCCCCAGTGAAAATGCTGGCTCTCCACCTTGAAGACACCCACCACAGTCTGGAAGTCCTAGTCCAAGACACACACAGCTGCCAATGAGCTTGTTTGGTGCCTCACTCTGTATCTACCTAGCTAGCTATTTAGTGTATAAAAATAGTAATCACTATAATCTCTAGGGTATTTTACATTTTAAAGATAAGCTTCTGTCCCTAATTCTGACTTATAACTCGGGGAGTATCTTTTAGTCACCAATAGATGAGCATCTCATCAATAATAATATCGTTCTAATAATATCGTTCTATAATAATATCGTTCCTTTTCATAATTACAACCAGTCAGTAGGTTAGCGCAGGAAATTATTTAGATAGTGTTTTACTTAGGCACTTTAGTAATTTCTAAATCATTATGCCTCACAATTTGACATATTTAAGTAGCCAAAGATCATCAGATTTTTGAAGAAATTCTCTAAGACAAAAAGACAAAGGCCAATATCAACAAACAAACGGAAGAAGAAACAGAGACAATCCTGAGAACAGAATGAATTCTGTAAACAGCAATTAATATCCTTAGGAAGAGAAGAGAAGCTATTGTAACCGAGAAGAACAAACATGACTCCATATTGGATCTCTAACCCTTGTTCTCTGTTACCTGGGCTTAGTCATTCTTTTGTTAAAGAATGTTGCCTATAGGCTGAAATATACAGGATTGCTCATTTTCAAGGCTCTGGCCTTTAAAGGTATAACACTCTTCCATTCATGTAGAGATAAAAAGTTGCAGAACAGAGAATAACATTTGTCTTGTTGGAGGTTTATAGGAACGTTGTGACCAGACCTATGTGGACAGCTGTGAGAATGAAGGATTCCGGCACCAAGAGGTCTGCAACGACCAGCCACACCCCCTCCCCTTTTAGAATAAAAGAAGCCTAAGTTCTAATTCAGGTAAAATAGTTCTTTGGGACACTAGTCCACAATCTTCTTGGTCTGCTGGCTTTCCAAATAAAGTTGCTATTCCTTGCCCCAGCACCTCATCTCTCAGTTTATTGAGCCATCATGCGGCAGGCATTACAAGCTTGGACTCTGTAATGGTATCAATCCGTTTTAAAAATGGAATCATTAGAGAAAGAAAAAGAGATGTTGGAAATGAAAAAGAGATGGGGAAAAAAATACTCAGGAGATGGGTTGAAAGATAAAGTTAAAAAATATCCCTAAACAAGATAAATATCCCCAAAAGATTAGCAATGCTGAAACCACTACACATGTATAACTGGGATTGAACAATTAAGTAAATGGGTGGCAGATGGTGGGAGCCGGGTTTCTCTCTGTCGGAGCGGGAGGTTACAGACAGACAAGGGAAGGAGGCTAGAATAATCCATGTGGTACTGGATTAGAGCTGGCGGCATCAGTATGAACTCATGTTTAACTTCATATAAAGATGGGTACATGCAGAAATACTTACAGATGCATGTATATACAAGGGTTCAAATATGCGCACACATTTCCTTGCTCTGTTGGCTGAGTGGACCACCTAGAAGCAATGACAGCCCAGTAGAACAAGCACACCTCACCTTTCTAGTGCCAAGATAAAAAAAGAATTCTTCAATTTTAAAAAATCATGCCGCTTAGAGAAATGACTGATTCTAGGACTAGTACATGGAAGGTACAGGATGAAACTGGAGCATCTTATAGTGCTGGAAAATAGAAAGTGCTTTAAAAAGAACATGAGGGGCTTCCCTGGTGGCGCAGTGGTTGAGAATCTGCCTGCCGGTGCAGGGGACACGGGGTCGAGCCCTGGTCTGGGAGGATCCCACGTGCCGCGGAGTGACTGGGCCCGTGAGCCACAACTACTGAGCCTGCGCGTCTGGAGCCTGTGCTCCGCAACGAGAGGCCGTGATAGTGAGAGGCCCGCGCACCGCGATGAAGAGTGGCCCCCGCTTGCCGCAACTAGAGAAAGCCCTCGCACATAAACGAAGACCCAACACAGCCAAAAATAAACAAATAAATAAATTTATAAAAAAAAAAAAAAAAACATGAAAGGGAGGGACTTCCCTGGTGGCGTAGTGGTTAAGAATCCGCCTGCCAATGCAGGGGACACAGGTTTGAGCCCTGGTCTGGGAAGAACCCACATGCCACGGAGAAACTAGGCCCATGAGCCACAATTGCTGAGCCTGCGCGTCTGGAGCTTGTGCTCCGCAACAAGAGAGGCCGCGACAGTGAGAGGCCCGCGCACCGCGATGAAATAGTGGACCCCGCTTGCCGCAACTAGAGAAAGCCCTCGCGCAGAAACCCAACTCGCACAGAAGACCCAACACAGCCAAAAATAAATAAAATAAATATTTAAAAAAAAAAAAATCCCTCTGTCCTTCCTGTCTTGCATCTGTGGGTTTCCAGAACATTCTGCCCTACCCCTAATCTGATAAACACTATCTCAGCCTGGTGATTAAGGTTAATATCAAGAGTAATAAATCATGTCCCTTCCAAGAACTCATAACTCCAGTCAAATCATGAGAAAAACATCAGATGGATCCCAACTGAGGGACATTCTACAAAATACTCGATCAGTCAAGAGTCCTTGAGTCTGTCAAGAATATCAAAACAAAATAAGAAAAGTCTGAGAAACTGTCACAGCCAAAGAGGAGCCTGAGGAGTCATGATTTAATGGAATGTGGTGTCCTGGATGGGACAGCAAAGTAATATTAGATAAAAAGCTAAGGAAATGTGAATGAAGTATGAACTTTAGTTAGTAATACCGACCATATTGGTTAATTAATTTTGACAAATGTACTATACTAACGTAAGATGTTATTGATAGGGCAAACCGAGCATGGAGTATTCGTAAACTCATTAGTACTACCTTCAAAACTTTTATGTAAAGCTTAAAAAAACCTTAAAATTAAAAGTTTATTTTTTAAAAAATCCTAGAATGTAGCACAAAATGGGAGAAAAAAAATCAAAGAAAATATTTAATGTTATTTTAAAAATTAAAATACACTGAATTAAACAAAAAGTTATTGGGTGTCTTACCCAACGCTTATATATAATTTAACATTTCCAGTGTAATATTTAAAATACGGGGTCTCTACTTTAGAATTCATATAAAAATTCTGCAATATATTCAGACAGAAGATTATGGGGAAAAAACATATAAAATTTATGAGTTTTTTAAAAAATCTAGCATCCTGCAGAGAAAGCATTAAAATTGAAAGCCTAGGAAAATATGACTACCAAACCCTCTGATCTAAATTAGGTGAGGTGCATTAGACAAGGCGCAGGGCTTGGATTCTAGTTTGTGTGATACCAGCTAACGCTCTAGACACTAATAGGCCTCAAGTTTCTCCAACTAAATAATGAGTAAGATTATCCTAAACAATCCCTAATGTCCCTTGGCCTTCTGATGGCCCATCAGTCTATCAAGTGTAATGGGAGAACCAAGAAGTACCTTGGCCTAGCGCCCAAAGGATTTAGGTTAGAAAGTGAAAAATAATCTACCAACAGTAAGAGTTGATTTGCTTGAATGCGACAGTTTTTAAAGGTCTTCAGTAATAATCTAGACACTTTATGACTTTGTATCCAAATGTTTTATCAGAAACAGAGAGGATTGGCTGAGTGCATACGTTGTTTTGCCACTAAAAGCCCCAAAAGGAAATACATAGCAGAATTTTAGAAGGTTTCCAAATACCCGCCCAAACCTTCACTTCTCAAGCAGCATTTGGTATTAGTCTAAAAATATTTACCATTTTTTACAGTGCCTTTGGTCTTCAATGTAAAGTGATCTGTAATATGGCATCTGACCCCATTTTGATGTTTGACCCCTGACGGCTCTCACGTGCCACCACTCCCCCTTTTCCTTCTCCCCCCACTTCCCATCTTGTCTAGCTGATGAGGAAGCCTAGGCGCTCCCCTTTCTGACACCAGTGGGAAGTTCAAGCCACACAAGCTCTGGGACGCGTGTGGAAATCCTCACCTCTGGCTATCTCCGAATATAGTAAAAAGCGAAGCTGGCCTCCTTTCCCTGCTCTCTGAAGCCCATTTTGAACCTGTTTGGGAGCCTGCCCTGCTCCCCGCAGAAAGCCTTACTATGTGAGTGATCCAACTTTTCCTACCCTCTTGGCACTTGTGTGGTATCATCAGCCTTGGCCTCCCAACCAAATCTGGGGTGGGATTCCTTCAGGCCTCCACAGGATGACCACAAGAGAGGGGGACGTTTTCTTTTTGTTTTCATGAAACCAACAAGTAAGACTCATTTTCCAGGTGATTCCTACTTACAATGACTGTGCCATCTCACAAATCATCCTGACTGTGCCTAGAGGTAAAATACGATAGTTAAGTCATGTCTTTAGAAAGACGGGAACCATCTGTTTTAAGTACCCAGTTGGGTTTTGGCGCAGGTTTATTTAGTTAGAACAAGAGTAAGATGGCAAGTCCGTTTCTATCTGTTAATAAACAAACACTAGAAGGTTCGACAAGGCTTATGGACAATCTGTTCATAAAGTAGCTTATGATTCAATACAACCCATCCGTCCTGAGTGAAAAAATGCCCAAGGGTCTGATCATTTGACAGAAACTCTGACAAAGAAAGGATTAGATGAGGCTTTAACCCTCAGGATTTTTAAAATAGAAAAGAGCACAGCTGGCTTTTAGATCATCAGAGGGTGTACATTATTTAGCAACTCCTTTTATAGCCGTTTGCGCTACAGGTGCAATAAGAGAATACTAATTTTATCTGCCAGGGTATTTCCATTTTGTATACGTGTGTGTCATATGATTCTTTCTTAAAAGCCTCGCTTGAAAGCTTCAGTCAAGATGGTTCTGACGAGGTAGAACTGGGGCAAAATGCTTTTATTCTATCCCGGCACAAGTGGGGTACTCTGCCATGGACAGTAGAGGATTTTCTCATTAATATTTCTAAGCTCTGTAATGCTTCCATTTTCAGCTGGATTAAAAATAAAAGACGTCCTAATAGCCCCAACAAAGTATTTTTATCAGGGTAAGAGTAGTAAGTGGCTGAGGTAGCTCCACTGGGATTACTGTATTACATTCATGGAAAACCACCAACGCAACCCAGGCGACATTCAAGTTTGCCGTTAAAAGTAATATATAGTTGTCTTGTGCTGAGGTCAGACTAATCTGGATAAGAAAGAAAAATGCTCTAAAAAAATAAAAGAAAGAATGAAGAGAAAGACAATATTCCCCTTGTTGGCTTGTTCCTCAAGCTGGGGCCCGTTCAGTACGCACACCCCACTGCTTCCTGCGGGCATGGTGGGAATCAATCTCCTCTTTGTAGATGTTAAGAAATTGTGGAGGCATTAAAAGGGGAAACACTGAATAGATCTAATGTAGTTGGAGACAAAGGATTGAAGTGATTTGGAGGGAGAGGGCAAGGGGAAAACTGGTCAGGATCTGGGGTGACCGGTCTCCCATTGGAAGGAGTCTGGGACTCTGAGGTCACACAAGGGTCCACCCAGCAGCTCAGAGGTTACCCCTGTTTCTGCTACTGTTAATGTTTCATGTCACCAACCAAATGCAAACAACTGATTTCACTTGGGACTAAATTTAAAAGGGACTTTCACAAAACACCTAAAATGCAATGCTTCTTAAATGTTCCATTTTTAATTAGCCTTTGTGTGTGTCTGTGTAATTTACTCATCCTGCACGCAGTCATGGGAATATATTTTTCCTTTGCCTTTTAGGAAACTCAGGCTCTGTATACATCAATGCTAAGGTGCACGTCTATTTTAGGTCTGAGGTACAAAATTGTTTTAATGATGACTTAACTGCGACTGTTTAAAAGTTTCATTCCATACTAGAGAATAAAACAGAGGATTTTCCTTTCTTTTTGAGTGAATGACCAAAGCATTATTTTGCTAAAGCCATAAACCTCAACTGTAAATCATGCCACGCAGTAAGTAGGTCACTGAAAACTAAAATGATATCAGATGTAGTCTAGGATTTCAGTTCAGCAAGATTATCTTTTTGTAATTGCCGTAAAAAAAAAAACAAAACTATTTTTACTAAAAGCTTGGGGGAAAGTTAGAGTGTTTTTAAAGCTGTGTTATAAGCAGAAAGTTCTTCTTCTCATGCTAAGTATTTACAAAACCCCATCGGTTCACCTTCCTGCTTTAGTAAAGTTGTTTGCTGAATAGAATTTTACTGACATTAAAGGTTGTGGGTCTTATGGAACCACAGGGCCACTGTTAATATGGATTTTCAAGCAGGCACTTGACTTGCCTTTCCTAGACCAACTCTATATACTATTAAGTAAGCAAATAATAAATGAGGGGAAATTACTCTCTATAGGATTCCAGCCAAAGAAGGAAAGATAGAATTAGAATAGGACCACTTTACAACCTTTATGAATGAATAGCCCTAACCATTGACCATCAACGGCTGCAAACATCTCTAAAAGAGAGACCACCATCGGCCACGTGCCTTCCGAAGGATATGGCCCACACTCTCTGTGAAGTAATCTCGGCCCATCTACCGCCCCCCCCCAAAAAAATTGAACCTGAATCTGAAAAAGCTTTTAAATCTAACACAATATTTATAGGAAATAGAAGGAATAGAGGAAAATGAAGATGCAATTAGCCAAATCCCTCTATGGAATACCCTGCAAGATAAACAACCCAGTTTTTTCAGCAAATAGATTATAAGGAATGAGAGAGAGAGAGGGAGAAATGGAGGGGGAACCTAATATAGATTAAGGGACAGTTAAGATTAAGAGACCCATTGCAAGATACACCTTTTGCATCCTGATTCATCCAAACCAACTAAAAACTAATGTGACATGTAGAGGACTATTGATAATCGACCATGTATTACACTATAGTTAAGCAACCATTATTATTACTTTTAGGGGTAATAATAGTGTTTCGTTTATAAGAGAAAGAGAGAATCCTTACCTTTTAGAGACACAAGTTGAAACACTTACTGATTTTTTTTAAATCAAGTCTTATTTGACAAAACACGTATTTGGGGGATTACTTCCAGGAATTTCCCCTGACTATTCCTCCCCACTCTCCCCAGGCCCTCCATCATATCTCAGTGATACCTTGTACATATCTCTATCTTTGCACCTACATATTGCCTAGTAATCTCTTCAGGTAAGTGTCTTTGCCCCTGGACTGAGCATCACAATAAGTCATAATTGACTTGGTGTCCCCAATGCCCGGCACATGGTGACTCTATAAGTGAGTGAATGCAGGAATGGTTCATTAAAACCAGTACTTTATTTTCGGCTATACATGTATATAGCAGCCACGGAGAGTTTTTTTCCTTCTTTTCCACTTTATTGAGGTGTAATTGACAACCAAAATTGTAATATATTTACATGCACTTGATGATTTGATACAGTCACTGAGTTTTGAACTCTCCAATGCAGATACAAAAGGGTCTCTGAATCACAGGCAACAGACCTACCACACCAGCCTTCACCCTCACTGTTTTAGCCGTGTTTTCCTCCAAAGAAGCAATGATTAATGGTAATAACAACTAACTTTTACAGCCCAATTCCTACATGCCAGGCACTGTTCTGAGCACTTCACAGGTTTTAAATCATGTTTCACAGCAACTTATGATGTAAGATCTATTGCAGTCGTCCTCCTTTTAGAGATGACAAACCCGAGGCACAGAGATGTGGGCAAATGCTTGAAGTCTCATCTTGTAAGAGGCAGACACGGGATTATTGCCAGGAAGTCTGGCTCCAGAATATCTTTGCTTGAGTACACTCAGCAGCACCCTTAAGATGACCCGATTCTGCTAACCTAGTACCACGACTTCACAGAAAACAGCAGCTCTTAGCCATGGCAGTTTCAAGCACCTGATTCATAAGTTATTATTTCACCCCAACCAGAAAACACTCAGAAATAAATGCAACCTCAGGAAGATAAATAATTAGTATAGATCATTAACAGAATAATTTGACTTTCTTCAGGTATTTACTTGAGTCAGTCAAGTTGCTTTACACTTGAGTCCAGATATTTTGTCCAGCTAGTTAAAGAGTGTCTTTGCTCAGGGTGAGATCAGAAGTAGCACTGACCACATTTGTAAGATATCCATCATCTGGCTGGGATCAAAAACAGATTCCCGATTTAGCTCTTTCCTTTCCACCTCTTGCCCCCATAGGGGTTTGCCTCCTTGTTTGGAATAATATCACAGTTAGTCAAGGTTACAAAAACACTGAACATTCCTCCCTCGTTGGAGGAATTTGGGGTTGGTCAAAAATCGTTGTTGAATAAAATACACAAGATAGAGTGGGATAGAATTGACTTGACCCCCTTTTTTTTTTCCCCAAGGAAGAAAGAGTCTGACTCCAGGATTCTTGGCTCGGCCATTACTCAAGCCCCAAAGACTCCAGTTATCCAGTGAGTCAGCGGCTTTCACCCCACTTTAAATAAAGGCCTTCTATCATGATATTTTTCACATGTGTTTTACTCCCAATTGTGTACCCTATAAATGCTAAGCTGTTGAAATTTCTTTCCTCATTTCTTTCTGCAGAGATAATGCCCCAACAGTAACTTCAGGAGGACTATTGCCTGTTCTCTGCTAAGGCTCAAACAACAAACGTTCCAGTTAATTCAACGGTAACATTCCGTAGCCAGTCCTAGAATGACTCCTTTTTTTTTCTTTCTTTTTTTGCCTTTATTTATTGTGGTAACGTATACATACATAAAATGTGCCATTTCAGCCATTTTTAACTGTGCAGTTCAGTGGTACTAGTATATTCCCTTTGTTGTGCAACCACCAATATCCGTCTCCAGAACTTTTTTTATCTTCCAAATGGAAACTCTGTGCCCATTAGACACCAACTCCCCAACCCCCTACCAAATCCCTAGCAATCACCAACCCACTTTCTGTCTCTATGAATTTGTCCTTTGCTTTTTTCATGGTTTCAGTAAATGTGATGATCATTATAAGGGTAATGGGTTACTAGAGCAAGGAAACCTCTATCTTTTTATACTTAATTTTCCATTCTTTCAACCTACAATTATTAAATTTGTCAATGCTGTCAGTTCTGATTCTGTGTCAGTCCACTGCCCACCAGACTGCCTGAGGTGCATTTTTATAGTTCTTAGTATAATCAAATATTGGACAGGAAAGGGAAAGGGCCTCTGCTTAAAAGTATCCCAGAGAAATAAGTTGCACCACTGGTTTACCAAAATTTTTTAAATGATGTGTATCTCGATGACATCTCTCCACATGGACACAGCCATGGAGAATTAAGAATTTTCTGGGAATTCCCTGGCAGTCCAGTGGTTAAGACTCAGTTCTTTCACTGCCGTGCGCCCGGGTTCAATCCCTGGTCGAGGAAATAAGATCCCACAAACCGCGTGGCCCAAAAAAAAAAAAATTTTTTTTCTAAGTTTGAGGCAGTTGATTGATTACTCACTTACTTAAAACAAGTTTTAAAATAAATAACATTTTCTCTTTCTCACGTGTCTTTGAACTAATGCATCAGAAAACAGGCAAAATAGTGAACCTCAGAAGGGAAGAATCAGGGAGAAGCCAGTCAGAAATGAGCAACCAGTAAAACAACTTCTCAGCCCCCGAGGGCAAACGGAGAAGCAGAAGAAAAAAAAAAACGATTGCTCTGTGTTAAAGGCCAAGTGAACGGAAGGCGGCACCTGGATTCTAAGGCAAAGGGGGCGGGTCCCCGAGTCCGGCGGCAGGTGAAGAGGTAGCCGGGTTAACATGTGTGACTTTGGGCTTGAAGAACAAATTCCGTAAGAGTTATTTTTTGTTCTCATACAAACAGGGGGTGAAAAAAAAGAGTCTGGATAGTAAAATCTATCCCAATCCCAAATCCCTCAACTCTGTAATAAAGTAGAAATAAAAAGTGGGTCAGGGGACTAGTGAGCAATGGGGGTGGTTCTTCAATGAGTTTTCAAGGGTCTAATTTATTTTTTTGAATTTCTGTTGAAATATAGTTGATTTACAATGTTGTGTTACTTTCAGATGTACAGCAAAGTGATTCAGTTATACATATACATATATATCTATTCTTTTTTAGATTCTTTTCCATTATAGGTTATTGCAAGATATTGAATATAGTTCCCTGTGCTATACAGTAGCTGCTAGTTGGTTATCTATTTTATAGATAGTAGTCTGTATCTGTTAATCCCAAATTCCAAATTTATCCCTCCCACCCCCTTTCCTTTGTGGTAACCATAAGTTTGTTTTCTATGTCTGTGAGTCTCTTTCTGTTTTGTAAATAAGTGCATTTGTATCATTTTCTTAGATTCCACGTATAAGCAATACCATATGATATTTGTCTTTCTCTGTCTGCCTTACTTCACTCAGTGTGATAATCTCTAGGCCCATCCAAGTTGCTGCAAATGGCATTATTTCATTCTTTTTTTATGGCTGAGTAATATTCCATTGTGTATATTTACCACATTCAAGGGTCTAATTTAATAAAATGCCTTTTATTATCATTAGTGTCTTGTTTTTGAAAACGTCTCTCACACCCAAATATCATTGGAGTGATACTACACATACTTTTAACATCTTTAAACAACCTTTCTATGCACTGTGTTTTATTAAACATATTCAATATAATTACATTCAGTATCACTTATACGTGGTGTGTGTGGGTATGAGTGTAGAGAGATCTAAAATGTGGATTAACAAATGAACCACTGCTTTTGGATATTACTCTCCTGATAGGCAAAGTATAAAGAAAAGGGATTTTTGCCTTGGTGAGATTCTCCTTAGGCTAAAAGGCCAAACATTGATCATTCAGTGGTCCCACAACCCCTTCAATTTAGTCCTGAGAACATTCCTGATGGGGTAATTACAGGGAACTTTCTATGAGCACAGTTTCTGCTCACCATTCTACACGCTAATTATCCTTCCAGGGAGCAGGGTTTTGCCCAGAGGTTCCTCCGTCTAGACCCCCAGCCACTTTCCTCTGAGGAAAGCATTCATCTCTCCCTTCCAGCCCAGGCCTAAACTGTGTTGAATTGTTTTGCTAGAGGCTCTTGACAAGTCTAAAAACGATCGTATTTGTGGTGCGATTTTATCCCTTGGAAACAGAGAGAAGAGATTTTCAGAGCTTTCAAACTCCTGTCAGTGACAACCCCAAAAAGCCCTTGGTCTTCAAAAGTGATCAAAATCTCAAACAGTTTTATAGTAAATCTATCACCCAGAACCACTAAACACTTGCTGAAATAAAGCAGAATCTTGAGGAAAAAAACCCACCAAAACTAAAGGGATAAAAAGATGTGATGAGGAGGTGGACAAAAGCCTAGAGCCCTTAATCGTTTTAGACAAAACAACTGTAAAGCTCACGTCAAACATTTCCATTTTTCTTACATAGACTGGACACAGCCAGGCTGTTTCTGTCTTCTGGAAGTGTTTTTTCCCTTGCTTATCCTAACATCTAAATGTAACCTCCAAGAGAACACAGTATCTCAAGTCCCAAACGTTGCTTCTCTGTTGGATCCACTTCTCTCTCCAGCTGAGAAGTTCATCATATCCTAATTTAGTAGCTATTCTTCTTCAAGTTGCAGTAAACATCATCATAGACACAAACACACAGCGGCAGGTAGTGAGAACATCCCTGCCAAAAATATCACAAGCACCCCGCTGGCAAACTTCCTTTCTCTGACTTCCTTCAGCGTTTCAGGGATGCGTGAGCGTTTGCCATATGACAAAGCACGCTGCCGTCTTTCATGGAGTAACACCCCTCTCGCTTTCCTGCTCCAACGACTGGGTCTGTGTCTGGAGGCTGTGAGCCAGTGACCTGGACCAACAATTGGTTCGGGGATGAGTGTCCATTAGGGGAGAGAAGAGGTCGTTTGTAAAGGAAATCTGATGGGGTAAGTGCCTTGCTCAGCAAGATGTAATGAGTATCCAATTCACACAGAGATCAATTGTTATAATAGTTTATTGCCGAACAGAGCATTAACAGCTTTGGAAGGGAGAAGAAAATACGTCCTTTCTCCCTCCCAGCTATCTGGCGGCGAGCATCCTGACTTCTGGTTGGAGAGGATGGGGCACAGCCAGGGATTGTCTCCCATTGTCCTGGGTGTCGCAAAGCCCCCAGCCTGGGCTACAAGACAGAAAAGGGATTTCTAAGGAGCACGGTACAAATTTTAAACCTTTTAGATTTTGTTATTCCACTCAACTGAAGCTCTTTAATAAGAAGTAAAATATAACTACTTTTTAAAAGTTCTCTTGGGGCTTCTCTGGTGGCGCAGTGGTTGAGAGTCTGCCTGCCAATGCAGGGGACACGGGTTCGAGCCCTGGTCCGGGAAGATCCCACATGCCGCGGAGCAATTGGGCCCGTGAGCCACAACTACTGAGCCTGCGCGTCTGGAGCCTGTGCTCCGCAACAAGAGAAGCCGCGATAGTGAGAGGCCCGCGCATAGCGATGAAGAGTGGCCCCCGCTCGCCACAACTGGAGAAAGCCCTCGCACAGAAACTAAGACCCAACACGGCCAAAAATTAATTAATTAAAAATTTTTTAAAAATGTTCTCTTCATGTGTATCTCAGGACACAAGTATAGCTAATTAAGTCTTCCCATATTTTAAAGTCTGATTTCCGCTCTTAACTGTAAATTCTTGGAGATAAGAGAATAAGACTAATTGGTCTGCACGGTCAGGGTCCTGGCCGAATCATTTGCACATAGTTGCTTCTGAATTAATTTTTTTTGGTTTTGTTTGTTTGTTTGTTTGTTTTGGTTTGGGTTTTTTGGGCCTCACATTGTAGCTTGCAGGATCTTAGGTCCCCGACCAGGGATTGAACCACTAGACTGCCAGGGAATTCCCTTGTTCTTTTTTTGAGAAAGCACATTTGAACCTTTTCATTTTCTTGTCCACTTTGTTCATTCCATCAATTTCCTCTTTCTTCAATTCCATAGTTCTCTCCTACCTCTGTTTCCTTGATTTCTTCCTCTTTGCACACTTCAACCCATCTCTCCCCTTTTCCTTCCAATGTTCATTTCTTAGGTGTCTGTCTTCTAGCATTAACTCAGGCTTTCAGAATAGGTCTTGAAGTTATGATAGAACTAGCAGGTGCTTATTGAGGAAATTGATGAATGAGTGACATGGCCATTCCTTCAGATAATCTGGGTCTGCTCCGGAGACTCAACACAGAAGAGTGAGAGGGGAAATGTAGTGGAAAAGTGAAAGAGAAACGGATTCTGTTGGAAGAGAAGACTGGCCACTTCCCCTCTATCCTGTTCTCCTTGACTAATGGGAAGAAGGGGACAGGCTTGTTGAAATAATTGACAAGTCATGCCCAGCTGCAGGAAATGAGCAAGCACATAAGAAAAAGTCCCTAAAAGAATAATGACGGAAAAAAAATAGTCATATGCCAAGCAAAAGTTACCAGCTCTCCAGGAAAAACTCATTCATAAATCGGAACAAATGAGTGCCTACCTACTTAACAAAATACAAGAGAAAGAGCCTTCCACGTGTAACCTGTACTACAAAGACCACAAACACTGCCATCAGACAAAAGACAGGGGAAGGAACATCTGTGAAACGCCACAGCTAAGCATAAAATCACTTCACACAGCCGAGGCCACCACCATACAGGCGCCTCCCGTATACATCCAACTATCAGAACAGATATCAAAATATTCTATAATAAGAAACATGAATGGTTCAACAAGGCAGCAGCATTCTATGCTGTACGAGGAAGACCATCTATCTCCTTTTCCTTTAGTTATCTCATTTGAACACAATGAATTTAATTTCATCATGGTGTCTTCCAGTCCTGGGCAATTCCACGTGTGGACAACACCAACGTACCAAGGTATCAAGGGTTATTTCTGCCAGTGTTGCTATATGTTTCAGCACCGCACCCCACATCAGTCATAAAGCTCAACAGAACACAAATCTATGCAGAGGTGACAGGCAAAATTCATTCTAGGAGGCTTGATTTTCCCTCCCACGAACTGTTAACGTCATTGTGGTTCAACTGGCAGTCAGATCATTCCCTTCATCCACATTTCCAAAGAGGTCCATGTAGGGAGGAATGAGGGCAGAAATGGAAAAAGGAAGAGGGAAGGGAAAGAAAGATCATGTATCTCCATTTTTTTTTTTTTAATGAAGAAACAAATGAGAAAACATAAAGTCCTTTTTTGAAATTCATTAATATAATTTCTTTCTTGGTAACTAAAATTTAAAAATCAGTAACCATATGGCATTATACATACTTTTTTTTTTTTAACAACTTATTCTTCTGTCATGTCCAAGACTTTGAACCATGGGCTCCATGCAACTCCTCAATTTTTTTTTTTCTGTTTTTTTTTTTCTTTAAATTTCTTAAGCTAACTCAAATCACGTCAGCTTCACAGGTTTTCAGCTGATGATGTAACTTCCAAAAAACAAACGTTGGTGGAAGGAATACACTTTTATCCACTACATTCATACCCCGGGCTAGACTCTTTACTGGTCTTCTGTTTCCTAAACTGTTTAAAGTAAATCTTAAGAGAAAAGTAAATATTCTCCAGAGCGACCCTACTCTGTCATTGGTGGTTAACTCATACTGTCTAAAAACCAGGTTTCCAAAGAGAAACAAAAGGTATTAGTCCCAAACGCTGTGGCTTTATTTTAAATAATTCCATTTTAGGCCAGATTAAGCCCACTCATGGATCATTTTCTCTTCTCAAAATATCAAAGCACTTTATAGAGATGTACTAATTTAGCCTCATAAATCTTTTTTGAAGGCGAAAAAAATCACACGTTTACAGAAGGACAAAATTTCAGTTTTCTGTTTTCTCCCTTTCTTTCCTTCTTTCCTTCCTCTTTCTTTCTTTCTTTCTTTCCCTTCCTTCCTTCCTTCTTTCCTTCCTTCCTTCCCTCCCTCCCTCCCTTCCTTTTTTTCCAGTGGTAAAGCAAAGATGACAGCTCCAAACAGTGTGAAGTGTTGGAGAGATGGTGATAAGACTACTCTTTACTCTCACTAGGAAATAGCCAGGCTGACCTATACCTTCTCTTCATGGAGAAAAGAGATACGGAAGGTTTCCCATGAAAACCACTCTGGCGCAGTGGGAACCCCAGAGACACTGGACTCGCAGACTGAAACTCAGTCTGTTGGGTTCCCGCAGGACTTTCCTCTTTCTCTAATTGTCCCCATCTCAGCCTGCGTTTGGCAATTTGGGGCCTTTCTTGCCATTGTGATTCTGGTAGACTCTATATTTTCTTGCAACCTTCCAACGCTTCCCATGCCCCCCAGTTAAATGCAGTGTACCCAGATGGGGAGGGAGGGAATCTTTTAGAAAATAGATCCGTTCTCCCCTTCTACCTTCTTTCTCTTTCCTCTACCTCTTGTCCTAAAATAATCCCATTTATTCTTTCGATATTTTAGTGTCATTAAAATTAAAGTGCTCTAATGAGGGGATGGGGGGCGTGGGGAGTTGCTGTTCACCAGGTACCAAGTTTCTGTTATGCAGGATGAAGTTCTAGAGATCGAATGAACGAGATGTGCGAACAGTTTACAATACTACGTGGACACAACAATTTAAGAGACTAGATCTCATGTTACCTGTTCTCACCACAGTAAAAGAAAAGAGAGAAATTAATATGAAATGACTCAAAAAAGTTTCAAACAGAAAAAAAAATCCTCTAAGAAGAGTTAATATGTTAAAACGCTTGGGAACCTTGGATAAAGGATCTAAGAGAAACAACAAAAAAAGAGGAAATGCAAGCACATCTCATAAATTGTTTCAACATCCATGTTGAGAGATTAAAAGCAGGCAGAAAACAAAAGGCCTTTATGAAGGATTTAAGAGATAAATTGTATCCTGATCTACAACTGCAGCGTTGTTACAAAGGGTTCTTTAAATATTTCTGATGGGAATGAAGTGAATTACGGCTGACAAGTGGGGAAGGAGGAATGGAAAGGGCAGGAGGTTGGGTAAATAAAAGCGGTGAATGTCCTTGTCAGCCAGCCAGACCTGCCTCACCTCTTCAGTGAGGTTTTTCCTCTTTATTTAAGACTTGGGAGTTAATTATCCTGTGCATAATTTGTTTCTCACCTCAGTAGAATCTAGTTCAGAATTTCTTACGTTCTGATTACCCCTAAGCATTGTATTTTTAATGTGATTAATACATTAAAATATACGTAAAAATGCGTAATATTTTTTACAAAAAATATTATGTAAAAATACATAATATTTTTAATGTGATTAATCATATTTTTAATGTGATTAATACACAAATACATTCTAAGTATTGTATTTTTAAAGGTATGAAATTATATGGGATTCTCATATAATTCACTAAAAGACATCACCATCCTCTGAAGTTTACAAAAAGCTCTCCCCACTCATCATTCATCCATCCAGTCGTTAGATAAGCTTTGATTCGGAACCAAACACAGCACCAGGCCGTGTGCTGTGGGCTGAATTACGTTGTAAACGGAGTCCTTTGTATGGAGACCTGGGCCGAGTAAAAGCCACACTATGTGACTTCTTTCAGACATCAGTGCTGTTCATAACTAACATTTCACGAGAACTAGCTAACTGCCAGGCCTGCATTATATCATTTAAGCTTCACGAGTCCTCTGGGGAAAAGGAGCGCCCGTTATTCTACACTACAAAAGAGGAAACTGAGGCCCTAAGCTGCTGAGTAATTGACCTAAGGCGCCAGACGAGGCTCACCCGCTGTGTCTGGCAGCTGTCACCCACCTCTTGGCAGAAATAGTGGAGAAAGGCTGGATCCCAGTTCTTCACTTCTCCAATCCAGCTTTTTTTAAAGGCACCAACAGTGAAATATATGTGTAGAAAATCTACTGGACCCCAACATACACAGAGCCCCCTCCCTGGTTCTGCTCCCACATGTGAATCCAGGGGTCAGCAAGCATTTTCTGTGAAGAGCTAACTAGGACCATTTGGGGTTGTCCAGGCTCTATGATCTCTGCTGAAACTACTCAACTCTGTCTTTGTAGCTCCAGAAAGCAGCCACAGACAGTTCATAAATGAACGGACATGGTTGGGTTCCAATAACTTTATTTTTAAAACGGCCCATGGGCCTGCTTTAATCCATCCTCTTCTGCCAAGCTGTACTTTCCTACAGGGTCTCCTTCAACATCAAAATTCTTAACCTGGGGTCCTCAGGCTTCTAAACTCCCTGAAATCAATGGCAAAAAATGTGTTTATACATCTTTTTGTTTGCCTGGGGATTTTTCAGGGGTAGGCCCCATAGCTCTCATCAGATTCTCAAATGTTCTAAGGCTCAGAAAAGGTTAAACCTAGGTCCTCAGTTCCAATACTCGCTGCAGCCTACGGGGCCGGCTCCATGGCCTGCGAGGACCCTTAACAACCTGCTGTATTTTTACAGTTACTTTTCCCTTTGATTTCTGGGCACCACTCACACTAAACTATCATTACCTGGGTCCCCAAAACATGTGCACAACTTTCAAGTGTCTGAGCCTTTGCAGATGCTTTTCAATCTGTTGGATGTGGATGTCTGATTTAATTTGATTCAGTTCATGAACATCTATTTATGAAGCAGTTTCACACAGCCAGGCCGTATGTCCTGGGAATAGAGAAACAGATCTTACGGTTGAGTCATTTAGAAAAGCAAACATGCAGTTACCAATTCAGAGTAAAAAGGTGCTGTCTGAACCCCCGGGAGGGGTGCCTACCCCAGATTTGGGGGCATCAGGCCATGTTTCCTGAAGGAAATGCTGGTTAACGGGGACCTAAAGAATGCTTAGGATCCTATCTCTGGAGCCAGAAGTTTGTTGAACAAAGAGAAAGAGGGTGAGTGGAAGAGAAGTTACATGCAAACATTTGTAGACAAAACACAGGTGAGTCTGTCAGAACAGAGTACAGGATGGTAAGGGAAAGATTAGACCAGAGAGGTTGGATCACAAAGGATCTTGTGTGCAGATTAAGTGTTTGTTCTTTCTTACAAAGACAATGAGAGGTCCTGTGTGGTCGGCTGACCAGCAGCTTCACTGTAACCGGGAGCTGGTTAGAAATGAAATCATGGCCCCAGCGCAGAACTACTGAATCAAAATCTGCATTTCAACACGGCCCTGGGTGATTCCTATGCACACAGAAGTTTGAGAAACTCTTCTTTATCATGGGTGAACTCTGTTCCCTGTTTCACCTGACGAGCTCCTACTCACACAAGTTTCCCAAATGGCCCTCGGGTAACAATCCTTGTTTTGTAATTTGTAAATTACAGTTGCTTTGTAATCAGATTCCTGGGCTTCTCCCTGGACCTTCTCATTCTGCAGGTCTGGGTTGCAATCAAAGAATCTGTTTTTCCAGGAAGTGTTTCAGGATGATTCTTACTTTAGGAAAGTTTGGGACCACACGAGTCCTGATCCCCAACTCAGCAAAATGAATTACTTCCAGGTTCCTACGTTGCTTTATCCTCACTTGTATCACAGCATTAATGGGCTGTTCTATAATTATTTTTTTACGTCTCTATTTTCCTTGGTAGACTCTGAGCTCTTCCCTTCTGACCTCCTTTTGTGTTGCCACTTCCTGGCACAGGGCCTTCAACTCAATCACTGCCCAAGTGCATCCACGAATAACAATAACCCCACATGACCCGTCCTCTGGGCAGACAAAAGGTCAAAGGTGGCATTAAAACGAAAGTAGCTTCAGTTTTAACGAGCGTTGTATCAGTAGGATCTTGATCTGAATATTCAAATCCAGGTCAAGAGAGCGTTCCTGTTACCAGTTAAGCCGAAACTCTTCTTCGCCCTAAAACTGGACACCTCATCTCCTCTTAACAGCTGATGATCAGGGCAACTGTTGCCTGCCTTCCTCCAGACCCCTGCCCTTCCTGCAGCCATCACACCCTGGAAATGCCTTCCTTCCACTGGCCTTTCAGGTCATCTAACAACTGCATTTGACCCTTTGACCTTCTGTGACATCAAATGCCTCTAGGCGACCACAGCTGCATGAAGAAGTTATTTCCTTCTACTTGTTCTAAATTTCCTTCTTAGCCAGTTAGCCTAATTTAAGGAATAACTTTTAAAGAAGAAATTAATTCAATCATTTTGTTGTGGTGGGGATAGGGAGAGGCCAGGGGATATAAATGTTTTTATTTTATTATTATTATTTTTTATTTTTTTATTTTTTTGCTGTGCTGCCTGGCATGAGGGATCTTAATTCCCTGACCAGGGATCGAACCTGCGGCCCCTGCATTGGAAGCACGGAGTCTTAACCACTGGACTGCCAGAGAAGTCCCTAAATGTTTTTTTTGTTTTTTTTTTTAAAGATAATCTTTTTTTAAAGACTGTTGCTTTTTTTTTTTTTCTTAATTTATTTATTTATGGCTGTGTTGGGTCTTCGTTTCTGTGCGAGGGCTTTCTCCAGTTGCAGCAAGCGGGGGCCGCTCTTCATCGCGGTGCGCGGGCCTCTCACTATCGTGGCCTCTCTTGTTGCGGAGCACATGCTCCAGATGCACAGGCTCAGTAGTTATGGCTCACGGGCCCAGTTGCTCCGCGGCATGTGGGATCTTCCCAGACCAGGGCTCGAGCCTGTGTCCCCTGCATTGGCAGGCAGATTCTCAACCACTGCACCACCAGGGAAGCCCCCCTAAATGTTTTTAAAATCCCCTCAGAATCCCTTATTTAGTTTTAAGTTATACGTATATTTTTTTTCTGGATATATAAATAATATGTGTCCATTTTGCAAATTTTGGAAAATAAAGAAAAATGTAAAGACTATAAATCTTACCACCTAGAATGTTATGGTTATATTATTTATTAATAGGATTTAGTTTCAAATAGTCGCATTAGCATTTTCTCCTATGTAAATCATTTTGTCATCTAAGCCTCCTGTAGCTGGATTCAAACGCAGGTCCATGCAATGCTTCTGACGCCTGAAATCTTACTGCCTCCCAGGCAGAAAAATGATGTGAGGAACCCATAAAGCCAAGACAACCTGTGGCTCCAATGGAAGGGAAGAGATGGGAACTAAGCTCCCATAAGGAATTCTGACTTTGGCAGTGAAATTGCTAGGAGGATTTGTCACTCCAACTCTGGGGTTAAGGAAGAAGCAGAAACACCGAAAGGACAGTATGAAAAATCCAACTCACTTCCCAGATGTGCTTGTCCTTGAAACAGATCTGTGTAAGTACTTCTTGGGACCCTTTTTCAACCATTTTCCTCGTTAACCAGTTCTGACTCCGACTTTCTCAAGTCTCTGAAATGTATTGGATTAGGTAAGTGATAGTATACTCTCTGTTTAGTCTGACAGGGAAGAAAGCTCACAGGGTGATGAATCACTTTAATTAGTCCATGGGAGAGCTAGTTTTTGATTGGCAAGCTGAAATCTCTTCCCTAAGAGGATCCTCGGGAAAAGCCAAAAAAGTGCTTTCTCGAGATTGGATTTTTTATGGGCTTCTTTCTTTTTCTTAAGTGTCTGTGACTTTACTGTTTTATTTTTTAAGGGCCTTCACTCATTACAAAACATTTAAGTGATGAAGAATACAAAGATTAAACTATGAAATCATCTAACACCCAGCACCTAGGCTCTGCTCTCCTATGTAAGTTTATATTAAATGTCTATGCCAAGGTTCACTCCATCGAGTCAGGGATGTAGCCTACGTTCATGAAGGTTCCTGCAGGACTCGGCCTCACAGTTCAGTGATGAGCCCTGGAAAATGGAAAAGCTTGACATATCCTTTGCTCACTGCCACATTCTAGAACGGTAAGGTAGGGCCTTGGCTCCTGCTACCTTTCCCTTATCTTTTCCCTGGACCTACCCCCTCAGTCTCCTTCTCTCCAAATTGGGGAAGCTTGATGAGCATTTTTAGAGGCTGAACAAAACCACACCAGAATCTTCTGTTCCCCTGTTTGGCATCCAACCCCATATTGTAGGTAATGACATGAGGCTGTACCTTTTGCCTTGTTTGGCTATAGCTGAAGCTATAGCATTGGTTGACATTATTATTCATTCATTTCACAAATATTTTATCTATCCACTACATGCCAGGTGATGATCTAGCAAGAGCACAAAAGAAGAAGGAAGAGATTATAAGGGTAGTATTTCAGAGAGTGTTAGTATTTAAGGTAGTGGATAATTAACTTTAAGGAGCAAAGGATTCAGCTAGGGAGCTGGCTAAGAACTGAGATTCTCAGGCCCCACCTCTGTGATCCTGGCATTATTAACCAGTACCCCTGGTGATTATGATGCATGAGAAACATGATCTCATGATCTCAAAGGATGGCTGGAGGAGGAGATAGTAAAAGAGACTGCAAAGGTATAGAGGAAAGAGGGAAGTCAGACTGTGAGAAGATCTAGCCTTAACTCTTAAGCTCTACAGTTGACCATGGGATTTAAAAATAGATGGAACAATTCACAGGGTTCACTCCAGAACTCACTGTCCTCCGCTTTTGACCACTTGAACCTCAGTTTACCTAAGGCAAAGCCTTATTCTCTAGGTCTTTTGCTTCAACTCCTCCTTCTAGGACCTCTGAATGGGCACCTTCCTGCCTCCAGACATCTGGATTGACTTCTTCTAATCTGAACTACACATGTTCCCTTTGACCCTCCCCTTTACCAACCAGTGGGCCAATAATGAGCCCCTTATTGGCATAGCCCCAGGACCTCCCACACCTGGGAACAACACTGTGGTCACTCATCCAGTAACCATCAGGACTAGATGCAGGAGAAAAGACAATCATGGAAGGGACGGGAGAGGTCATTTATCAAAATCTTCTACCCAAAGCAGGATTCTCTCCAACAATATCCTTGACCAGTGGGTGATCCAGCATCTTGGAATCTCCATCCAGTGGTACCAAGACAACATGTTCTAATGTCAAACAAGCTTCATTCGTGTCATGAGCCAAACCCTCTAACTCACTGATCAAGTTCTGGCTTCTGTGTCCTCACAGAGCAGCCCTCACCCCTGTCTGCAAGACCGCCCTTGTATATGAAAGCCTCTGTTGTATTTTCTTTTTCAGGTTAAACATCCTCAGCAGCTTCAGAAGCTCTGAGTATGACGTGCTGTTGAGCCTCTTTATTATTCTGATTGTTTCATCTGGAAACAAAGGAACTTTGCTTTAGATTCTGCATTAGTGTTATGGGAGGATGAAATTATATAGATAACCCAGGGAAATTGCACAGAATAAAGTAAGTGCTCAATAAATGCTTTAATACTATGTAAGATTTCCCCTTGTATAGCAGGGCATGGAGATAAATAATCAATAAATTAATTTGCTGGTCAATAGTACATGAAAAGGGGGCACCTATTTCTTGCTAAACTCTTATGTGAGATAAGATAAACCATGATGAGTTAAGTATAGTCCAGATGTTGTCTAGTCCTTGGGGAATTTGATTGTAACTTCCTTAAAAATGTGAGGTTGCATGCCTTTGTAGTTCTTTCTCCCAGACAGATGGCATAGATTTAACATGACTTAGGTTGTAAAGATTAGACACATCTTGATTACTTTCTGTAGTATCACTTGGCTATCTTAATTGATAGGAGATTAAAAGTGGCAGATCATCAGAGAAACTCGGAGAAAATCACCATTTCTTTTAGTTTTTCTGTCGAGAAAACAAGTTTTCCATGCAAGGATGTATTTAGAATTTCCAAAAGGAAAAAAGAAAAAAAAAAAAAACTTCTAAGTCACTAATCGAAAATATTTGATATTCTTTTTAGAGTAACTTTTAAAGAAAACAAACTTTTAAAATCTGTCAAAGGAGAGCAGGACTGTTATTTCTGTTACTGATATTATGTCTGATATTTGTTGGCTTACTTGAATTGCCATAAAATATTTATGTTAAAAAAATCTAAAAGGCTGAGGCATGACAATTGAGTTTATTTTTATTTTATTGATCAGTTTATCAAAATAAAGTCTTCTTTAATATCCTTCAGACTGAAGTTTATACTGATTTTTTTTTTAATATTTATGTATTTATTTTTGGCTGCTTTGGGTCTTCATTGCTGCGTGCGGGCTTTCTCTAGTTGCGGCGAGAGGGGGCTACTCTTCGTTGTGGTGCCCGTGCTTCTCGTTGCGGTGGCTTCTCTTGTTGCGGAGCACGGGCACTAGGCACGCGGGTTTCAGTAGTTGTGGCTCGTGGGCTCAGTAGTTGTGGCTCGCGGGCTCTAGAGTGCAAGCTGAGTAGTTGTGGCCCACTGGCTTAGTTGCTCCGTGGCATGTGGGATCTTCCCGGACCAAGGCTTGAACCCGTGCCCTCTGCATTGGCAGGCGGATTCTTAACCACTTGCCACCAGGGAAGTCCCTATAATGATTTTTGAATGAACAAAAAATTTATCTTTCATATGTCTTTCATAACATTATCAATGATACAGAGCCTATTATTATCCTTCTTTTCATTTATAAGTCTTTTTTTGTGTGATATGTTATATTTAGTGAAAAAGGAAGCTCATCTGACTTGTCTGTCCATGTCTCTCCCTTCCCCCCTTCTCTCTTTCTTTAAAACAGGATATCTGTCATTCATTTGGTTTCGAGAATGCTGAGACAGTGTATAATGAAAGCCTGAGTATCCAGCCTCTTTCATCTGTGTGCTTATTTTCTGAAGTGCATTCCTCCACAAAATCATGGTCAACTCCACCCTTCCTAAAATAACACCATGGCACTTCAAGCTCTACCTCACCCCTCCCCACTACCCTAATTGCACATAAAACTACTGTTGTAGCATTTGAGAATAGGGGCTGTCAGGGCTGGCTACATAATTTATGGGGCCCGGTGCAAAACAAAAATGCACGACCTTTTGTTCAAAAAGCAAGAAAAAAGTGCCACTGAAAGCACTAAAATAAAAAGCTTTTTCCTTTCTGTATTCTCTCTCTTGACTTGTCATGGTGTTGTTTTATTTGCTAGCTAATGTCACTTAAGTAAAGAAAAATTAAAAATGTACATTATTAGCAGGGATTTCACTGTCCCTCTTTTGACTGTGCAATGCCAATCTTAAATAAAGTATCGGAGCATTTGACTCATAAGCAGAATCACAGAAATCACACAATTCATATTTCATTGCTTGTATGCACATCATATATATTTTATTCTTACACGAACACTGGAAATGCACAAAACTCAGCGAACCGTTTTAATTTCACTTCTTGCTGCACACATGTTTGACCACCACTTTCTGTCTTTGAATTAATGACGAGTAAGGAAGGTTGAAAGGAAAAGTAACCAGGCACTGCCCTGTCTTTCCCTTTCCTTCTATACCATCACTCTCAGCATTCGTAGTTGGTGAATAAGGGAAATAACATGAATAACAGAGGATACGATACAGTTCCTTGGTGGTTGGTTTCTGCGTTCAGAGCAAAAAGAAGTGAGGCCACTTGGGACATCAGCAGCCCCTCACCCATTTTACCCAGTCAGAGAAGGTGAACACACTCACCTGGTGCTCATTTGGAGTCTCACTCGACCCCCATGCCTCCTGGTCCTCCAGATTTCTGTGCTCCTGGGGCAATACGAACACTGTGCAAATGGAGCAGCAAGCAAGGGCTGAGAACAGGGATGCCGGGCATCTCTCCATTGTCCTAGCGGACTTCACTTACAAAACGCAAGTCCAAAGACAGGATTATTAAGAATTTCAAGATGGTGACAGCAGAGGATGAACCTACGCATAGAGCCCTTCTCAGCACCAGGCTTTTCTGAGTGTGGGCTCCTGAGCATGGGGCCCTGTGAAATGGCACAGGTCATGTGCCCAAGAAGCCGGCTCTATGTGCTGTTATGTTGGAGCCCAGTGGCTGTTCTTGTGTAATAGGTAGCCTGTAAACAGTTAGCAGGGGGTTCAGCAGATCTTCAGAAAGCTAAACACAGAATTACCAAATGACCCAGAAATTGTACTTCTGGGTCTCTGTCCGAAAGAATTGAAAGTAGGGACTCAAACAGATACTTGTACGCCTATGTTCATTGCAGCACTGTTCACTTTAGTGAAAAGCAGGAAACAAGACAAACGTCCATTGACAAACGAATGGATAAACAAATGTGGTACATATGTACAATGGAATATTATTCAGCCATAAAAATAAAGGAAGTTCTGATATATCACAACATAGATGAAACCTTGAAAACATTATCCTAAGTGAGATAAGCCAGTCACACAAGGACAAACAACTTATGATTCTATTTGGATGAAATATCTATAATAGGCAAATTCCTAGAGAAAGTAGACTGGAGATTACAGGGGCTGGGGGAGGGGGAATGGGAGTTATTGCTTAATTGTTACAGAGTTTCTGTTGGGGAGTGATGAAAACATTTTGGAAACAGATAATGGTGATAGTTGCACAACATTGTGAAGGTACTTGATGTCAATGAATTGTACACTTAAATATAGCTAAAATGGCAAATGTTATGTTATATGTATTTTTCCACAATAATTTTTTTAAATGAATAGGAGCAAAACCCCAAACAATCCAATAAAAATAAATGGGCACAGGAACTGGATAGACATTTTTCTGAAGAAGACCTACAAATGGCCAATAGGTACATGAAAAGGTGCTCAACATCACTAATCACCAGGGAATGCAGATCAAAACCATAAGGTGATCTCACCTCACAAGTGTTGGTGAGAATGTGGAAAAAAGGGAACCCTTGTGCACTGTTGGTGGGAATAAAAATTGGTGGAGCCATTATGGAAAATAGTATGGAAGTTCCTCAAAAAATTAAAAATAGAACTACTATATGATCCAGAAATTCCACTTCTGGGTATTTAGCTGAAGGAAATGAAAACACTATGGCAAAGAGACATCTGTACCCCCAAGTTCATTGCAGCATTATTTACAATAGCTAAGATATGGAAACAACCTCACTGTCCATTGACAGATGAATGGATAAATAAGATGTGGCATAAATATATATATATACATGAATATTACTCAGCCATGAGAAAGAAAGAAATGCTGCCATCTGCAACAACATGGATGGATCTTGAGGGCATTATGCTAAGTGAAATAAGCCAGACAGAGAAAGACAAATACTACATGATATCACTTACATGTGGCATCTTAAGAAAAAAAAAAGGCAAATAACAGAGAGTAGAAAAGTAGATGCCAGGGTGTGGGTGGGGGTGACGGAACTCGGGAGAGGTTGGTAAAAGGGTACAAACTTTTACCAACAAGCTGGATACAAACCCTCACCTTCCTCGTTCCGAGGAGCTAACATAAAACTTGGTGACTATTGTTGATAACACCGTATTGTATACTTAAAATTTGCTACAAGAATAGAACTTAAATGTTCTCACACACATGCAAAAAAGATAAATATGTGAGGTGATGAGTGTGTTAAGTAGATGATGGGAATCCTTTCACAATATGTGTGTGTGTGTGTGTGTGTGTATATATATATATATATATATATATATATATATATATAAAATGACCGTGATGTACACTTTAAATATCTTACAAGTTTATCAGTCATACCTCAATAAAGATGAAAAAAACAGTAATAAAAATAAAATAAATATATAAAATTAAGATGAGTAGGAAATGAAGAGCCCAACATCTAACCTTTTCAGTCAATGCCTTTTTGTTTTTTGTTTTTTGTTTTGGTTTGGTTTTGGTTTTGGTTTTGGTCAATGCCTTTTGGTTTTGGTTTTGGTTTTGGTCAATGCCTTTTGGTTTTTGTTTTGTTTTGGTTTGGTTTGGGTTTGGTTTTGGTTTTGGTCAATGCCTTTTGATCACAATCACCTTACTTCACAGGCTAATCTTCAGCTCTGTTACTGTTACTACATCACTCTGCTTGCTCCAAGTTAAACTTCATCCTCTTAATTATAGAGAGTGTGTAACAAATTTGTGAACCTGGATTGGAAATCAATTTGGGGAGATCATTTTGATAGTTCTCAGGATTCAACCGAAAAGAGACCCAAGTGCCTAAAATAATGCTTTCTTAAATCTAGAGCAAGTTCACCTGTATCTACATACGAATCACCTGAGTAAACTGCTTAAATGTATTTTTAAGAAGCTCACCAGATAGTGTTGCCAAATAAGATACCAATATTGCAATGGGACGTACTCATACTAAAACATTATTTGTTTTTTCTGAAATTCAAATTGACAGGGCGTCCTATGTTTTTATTTGCTAAATCTGGCAGCCCTAGTCCTTGGTGATTTTGAGGCAGATGGGACACATCTAAACTCCCAGGTTTTCCCATGATGAAGCAGTTTTTAAGTCCTGAAAGCCTTTTGATGAGCAGGTGTGAGATTTTTGACCATAGTATCTCTCAAGTCCCTGAACATTCTATACCGCCAGCCATGCCCTCCTTGAAACGGTTCTCTCTCTGACTTCCAAGAATCTGCCTGATTTCTTCCCCTCCTCAAGGACTCCTCCTCCTCAGCCCTACTCAGGGGCGGATCCTGGGTTTGTGGGACCCAGAGCTTATGGAACTTGCAGAACTCACTTCATAAAAAATAATACACCATACAAGTACAACATGAGGCCAGAAGTGAGAATTATGCAGGATGAATACAGAAATCACCACAAATTGCAAATTTTAAAAAGCTTGTTATTAATGAACACTCAACTCTAAATAATGTTTTCCTACATTTTTTGTCGGCCTACCCTTTAATGACTTCTTCAAATGATAGGTGGTTTGGTAATAATATTTTCTATAGAGAGACTAAGAACGGTAATTCAGTCTTTCTCTAGCACGATGAATAGAATTTGCTTTTTATTATTGATAGTGTAGAAGAGTTTCTTTCCACTTCACAAAGAATAAATGGCAATGTCATGTACATTATTAGGATTATTGGCAAGTTTGGGCAGACTCTGTTCAAATTTCTTTTATATTGAGCTGGGAGATTTGGAAGAACTTTCCACAGACCTGCTTCGTTTATTTCAAACTCAGTATTTCCTCTGCTTCTGGTGCTGGGCAGCATGGGGTCACAGTCACGTCTTCATAAGACCTCTGGTTTCACGTCCACAGGTTCCATCCCAGCAGAGTCAGCCATGTACAAGGCAGGAGTATCCTCTGAAGCGATTCCTGCACTCAGCACGCATTCACCTAAAGACAAACAGAAAACATTCCCAAACACACAAAAATACATCTCATCTGTGATGGTTAATTTTAGGTGTCAACTTGGCTGGGCCATGGTGCCCAGATATTTGGTCAAACATTATTCAAGATATTTCTGTGAAGGTGTTTTTTGATCAGATTAACATTTAAATTGGTAGACTGAGTAAATAGGTTACCTACCATAATGTGGGTGGGCAACTGCAACCTTTGAAGGCCTTAATAGAATGAAGACTGAACTCCCCTGAGCAAGAAGCAGTTCTGCCAGCAGACTGCCTTTGGACTCAGACAGCAAGCTGAAACCCAGCAGGCTGGGTTTCCAGCCTGTCAGCCCACCCTGCAGATTTTGCACTTGCCAAGCCTCCACAATCATGTGAGCCAATTCCATAACATAAACCTCTCTCTCTCTCTCCTTGCCTCTCTTTCTCTCTCTCTCTCTCTCTCCATCTATATATGCACACACACACACACACACACACACACACATACACACGTGTATGTGTGTGTGTGTGTGTACACATTCTACTGAATCTGTTTCTCCGGAGAACACTGACTAATACACCACTTAACTCCCCCTGACACACATTCCAAAAATGCTCCCACCACACCAGTGTCCCAGAATGTACAGCAGTGTGACAGGGTAGACTCGGAGTGAAAACATACAGCATTCTTCAGGTTGTAGCAGAATCGATTACCGTGAAAGCATCTCATACAAGGTTTACAAAACCCTGGGACCACAGGAACACAGTGCCAAGGTCCCTCCCAGGCCTTGGAAGACACTGTACCAGGGAGAGGCCCTCGAGCTTAAGTTAGGTGAGCTCCTTGTTCAATTCCCCTCCGGTCCTACCTCCAAGGTGGGAACTCCACCTCTTTCTTCTCTGCAGCCCTCCTTCTTACTCAGCTCTCACTGTACGGTCTGGGTACTAACTCTACGCCGCCTCACCAATGCAAAGACATCTCTCTGACTATGCTTCCTCTCCTCTATCTCCCTTTCCCTTTCAATGGGGCCATTCCCATCAGTATCCAAACCTACATGGTTTTCTCCATCTTCAAATAAAACGTCTCTTTTGTTTTTACTTTCCTCTGCAGGCACCTCTCCGTTTTTCTGCTTCCCTTTATAACAAAACTCCCAGCAGCTCTGTATTTAATGCCATCCTGTCTTCTTCGTCCACTGTCTCTTAAACCCATTCCAACTAGCTTTATAGAAAAGAGAGGAACCAGAAGGCCCCGAGAGCCTTGGACCCCCTGCACCAGCTGCAGACAGCTTACTATCTTATTTTAATGAGAGAAACAATAAGCTTCTGTCTAACCTAAGCCCTGATTATTGGGATTTTCTTTTTTATCATGTGCTCATGTACAGCTGGTCTTCATCAGTGGGAATCCTGACTATGTTGGGATGAGAGTGAATTCTGACCCAGAAGATTTGCCCTAAAAGGGCTCTACCTACTGTATGTGCTTAAAATGAATTTTTTGCTTGGGTTTTGCTGGGCACTTGGGTAATCTATTAGTTTGCTAGGGCCGCCGTAACAAAGTTCCACAGACTGGATGGCTTAAACAACAAAAAATGGATTTTCTTGTAATTCTGGAAGCTAAAAGTCCATGATCAGGTCGTCAGCAGGGTTGGTTTCTTCTGAGGCCTCTCTCCTTGACTTGCAGATGGATGTCTTCTCGCTGTGTCCTCACATGGTCTTTCTTCTGGGTGCCCACATGTTACTGGTGTCTCTCTGTATGTCTAAATTTGCTCTTCTTATAAAAACACAAGTCACATTGAATTAGGGCTCACCCTAAGGCCTCACTTTACCCTAATCACCTTTTTAAAGCATATCCAAATACAGTCATATTTCAAGATACTGGCGGTTAGGACTTCAACATACGAATTGGCGGTGGGGATGGGTGTCAGTGCTACATAATTCTGCCCATAACAGGCGGTGCAAATTGAAAGTCTAAACCAGCATAAGACCTGTTTGTGTTTATGAGTTCCCACGAAAGTTTTCTATTTTTCACCCCACGTCAAGGCCTTAATTGACAAATTTTCTTGTCAGTACCTTTGACAAGAGTTGGGAAGTTTCAAGGCTGTGCATTTCTGAGGGTGTAGCCTTTGAGGAGTCATGTTTTATCCAAGAGTCTCAGCTGTAACTCAAGGCAGGCTTGTCTCCCATCCCTCTTTGGCATGGGGACTCACTTGCCGTTGCGGTTTTTACCTTGCCTTTCTTTGGACCTTTGTGGATTCCCTGTACCTTTTAAATTTTCTTTTAAAAACACCCTTTGGGGCGGCTTCCCTGGTGGCGCAGTGGTTGAGAGTCTGCCTGCCAGTGCAGGGGACACGGGTTCGTGTCCTGGTCTGGGAAGATCCCACATGCCGCGGAGCAAATAAGCCCGTGTGCCACAACTACTGAGCCTGCGCGCCTGGAGCCTGTGCTCCGCAACAGGAGAGGCCGCAACAGTGAGAGAACCACGCACCGCGATGAAGAGTGGCCCCCGCTCACCGCAACTGGAGAAAGCCCTCGCACAGCAACAAGGACCTAACACAGCCAAAAATAAATAAATAAATAAATTAAAACAAAACAAAACAAAAACAAAAAACAAAAAAAAACACCCTTTGGGGTTGGGGGGGAATAATTTTAGATTTATGGAAAAGCTGCAAAGATAGTACAGATTGTTCCCTTCGTGTTAACATCCTATCTTACCTTGTACATTTGTCAGAAATGAAGAAACCAGCATTGGTACATTACTATTAACTAAACTTTAGACTCTATTTGCATTTCACTAGTTTTTCCACGAATGTCCCTTTTCTGTTCCAGGATTCCACGTTATGTTTAGTCCTCATGTCTCAGCCTCCTGGGTCTGTGACAGCTTCTGTCTTTCCTTGTTTTTGATGACAGTTTGAGGAGAACTCGTCAAGTATTTTTGTAGAATGTCTCCCAGTTTGGATAGACATGAATTTTAAAGGCTGCCCATGGTGTTGTACCCAACATAATAACGTGTTCACGGTGAGAGGTGCTATCTCTTCAACATGGTGCTGAAAGAGGAAGCCTCAGCCCTCTTATCCTACCCTTTGATTCTACAAGCTACCCAATACCCTGCAAATAAATTCCTTTCCCCCTTAAGTTTGCCAGGGCTGGGTTTCTTGCTTAATTCAAAGAGCTCCATGACTAATTCACAAGCCATAATAGATCTCCCTGTCGCTGTTCTCACCACCCCCCCGCCATGTTTTTTTCCGGCAACACCAAATTAATATATTTTTAACATATTGAGATTCCTGCAAAACTCTTCATGACTTTCTCCGTTTGCATCATTCTCTGCACTTATTCAGATGCCAGTGCCCAGACCACTGGCATTTTACTTCTTCTGAATATTGTGTTCGGTTGCAATTTCTGTTTGTTCTGGGGCAGTGATGGGCATGAGAAAGTAGAGGCAGAAGGCGTCTAAACAGAACTCTGTGTCCCAGAGGCAAAGCAGCTGAAGAGGCGGTGGGATCGTCTCCGATCAGGTAAGTGGCCAGGGGCAGAAAGGAGAAAGGTGTCGGGCACAAGGGCGCTCACAGGTGCTCCAGGACAGGTCAGGGCTGTCCCCGCTGGGAAAACACAGCTGCCACTGCCTGGACAGGCAGGGCAGCGGCTCAACACGCTCTGGTCCACTGCCAGTTGTAAGGTCAAGTGTGGAGCGAAGGAAACTTGTCCCATCTGTTGTCTTAAAAAAAAAGAGGGATGGAAATTAACATTTTTGAGCACCCATTACGTGTCAGGCATTACTTTCTGCATCTTATTCAATCCTGGGAATTAGGGGGTAATTTCCCAGCCTCACACTAAGCAAATTGCCAAGTTCAAAGTTGTAGAGAGGTGGTGGTCTAGTGGTTAGGACTCTGTGTTTCCACTGCAGGGGGCATGGGTTCCATGCCTGGTGGGGGAACTAGGATCCCGCAGGCCACGTGATGCAGCCCCAAAAATCTAAACATTAAGAAAAATAAGAATAAAACAAACCTGTAGAGAGGTAAAGTCTGATTTTGAACTCAGTTCTGTCTTATTCTGAAGTTCACGGTCTTTCCAGGATAGGACAGAAGAAAGAACATAAGCTTGAGAGACCTCACCCAGCTGTGTGCCACTGCTCAACAGTGGGAAGGTGGGCAATTGCTTGAATTCTGAGTCTCAACTTGTTCCTGTATAAAATGGGTAGAATGAAACCCCCCTTGCTGATTTGATAATGCAAGCAAAGCATTTAGAGCAGCGCTCGGCACAGACTAGCTCTTCTTAATATACCTTAGCCCTTAGTGGTAATAAGAATGCCAGTAGTGTTGGTGTTATGATTAGGCCGGGCCAATGTTAACATAGAAGTGCTTGTGCTGACACCGCTATCACTGCTTCGTTATCACCTCTTCATTTACACAACAGTGACAGACATTCCTCGGGTGCTTGAGATACAGCAGGAGATAAAATAAAGACACACCCCTGCTCTCAGGGAGCTGGCATTCTAATAGAGGAAGGCAGACAACAAAGACGTAAACACAGTAAACAAGGAAACCAGGGATCAGCATATCTTTTTTTTTCTTTTCTTTTTAAAAAATTTTCATTGGATTGTAGTTGATTTACAATGTGTTAGTTTCAGGTGCACAGCAAAGTGATTCAGCTATGCATATACATATATCCAATCTTTTTTTAGATCCTTTTCCCATATAGGGTATTACAGAGTATGGAGTAGAGTTCCCTGTGCTATACAGTAGGTTCTTATTAGTTATCTATGTTTTATATAGTAGTGGGCAGGTGTCAATCCCAGTCTCCCAATTTATCCCTTCCCCCCTTATCCCCTGGTAACCATAAGTTTGTTTTCTACATCTTTTATAGCACTTACTATGTGCTAGGCACAGTTCTTGAAAGGGACAAATCTAGGTATTTTAGGCTCTGTGGGCCATGAGGTCTCTTACAACCACTCAACTGTTAATGCAGAATCAGCCACGGACAATCTGTCAGTAAATGGAGGGGCTGGTCTAATAAAGCTGCATTTCAAGAACAGGTTTTGTGCCACGTTCGGCCCATGGACCATAATTTGCTGACCCCTGAGGAAAACAAAGAGAATGTAAGATAATTTCAAAGAGTGATAAACACTATGAAGAAAGTAGGTGGAGCAACGTGACACAGTGTGACAGGTGTGTCAGTGCAGAACTAGATGGGCTGGTCAGAGGACACCTGAGCTGAGCCCTGAGCAAGGAGACAAGGCAGCCATGCAGAGTGAATGGGGTGATGGAAGGTGAAGAGATATTGAAGGTACAGGAAACACACATGCAAAGGCCCCGAGGCAGGATCAAGCTCCAGAAGGCCAGTGTGGTTGCAGGGTCAGTCCTGCACGGTTTTATCAGCCTGAACGGCACTGGTATTTGATGCTAAGTGTAAAGGAGTCCCTTGTAGAGTTTAAGTGCAACGTAGTGTTGATTTACATTCTAAGATAGCACTCTAGCTTCTGTGGAGCAGAGAAATCACTGGTGACACTGACAGTGGAGAGGAGGGACAGTTGAGGAAGAAGGAGCAAGAAGGCAGTGGGGGCCCCAGGAGAGAGAATGCCTTGGGTATGTTTTGCTGTGAAGACCATGGGGTGGTAGCTGAGGGACGACGTGCTTTCACTGAGAGATTCAGAGATGGGGCTACTAGAGCATGTTGTGAGCTGGTCACAAAGGCCTCGTAGGGAAGATGATGGTGGAGTGAGAAGGATGAGGAGGGTAAGGAAAGATGGGACCAGAGAGCATGAGGGGGAGGTGACGCTGGCTGGTGGGAGCAGAAAGTAAAGCGCAGGTAGAATGGTGGCCTCGAGAGAGAAGACGGAGGAGTCCCCACCTGTTTGCAGCTGTGACCTCAGGGAGTGTGGGGTCCCCAGCCTAGTTCTTCTGCATCTTCTTCTCTTGCTGCCTTCCCACTTGGACCTGACTTGGACCTGATCCTGTGTCATCATGGATACATCGCCTTTTCTCTCCTAAACCCTCTTACCCTATGATTTACAGTGGACAGAATCCCTTCATCTCTTGCTCTCTGAAGCCTGCAATACTCTGGCTTTCAAGATAACAATGAGTTAACCCAGTACATTTATCAGAGCAAAGGAGCAAATCTCCTGCTCTCCCAGTTTACTAAGGAGCTGAGCCCACGGAGGGCATCTGATTTGAAAACTCCATCCATCCTTCTTTCTATCGCACAATCTCCATCCTTCTTTATCTTCCTCTTGCATTCCCAAAATTCCCTTACCCCTCTTCTGGAAGATTCCAGTGAATACCCTCTCCTCTGTGATGGTTAACTACTGCTACAGCCATGGAGATTCCTCCTCCTGTCTCCCACAAACCTTTACCTTCTTAGCAATTATGCCAAGTTTTTTGAACATGTGTGTGTCATCTCCTTAACCCGATGGAGATAATAAAAGCTGCTATGCATTACTTTAGTTTTTGAGTCTTAACACCCCCCCAAGGGAAGTGCAATAATTTATGAAATAACAGATATAAACAGGGGTGTGCTTACCCTGACTCATGAGAACAAATTGTTAAATTTTCAGAAATGTTGTGAGCCAGTTGTTAAACACAGCCATTCGTCAAAATTAAGTTATATGAACTTACAATTAAATAAATTATATTAAAACCCCAAAGAGTAAATACTCAACACTTACTGCTTACAAATTATTCTAGTACATTTTTACTCTTGTCGATGCACTTGAAGTTAGTGATGTCTCTTGTATCTTATATCGTGGAAATACTGAAAAATGAGGCGCTTCTATGGGGCTCTTCCCAGCTCCACGTTCAGTGAACCGCTGATATCAGACACGGTGTGAGCATTTACACACAGACATTGGCAAATGCTGTGGTGTAAATCAGGGCTACCCTTTCCATAGATAGGACTCGTCAAACACGGACTAGAAAACTACTAGTTGTAAACTAACTTAGCTTAACAACTACTAAATAGTTGTAAACTAACTTTGTCTCCTATAGCTCTACACACGCACTCTTGGCCCTAACCATCCTTGGTACCCTTTGCTGAACATGCTTTTCATACACTCTGGGCTTTTCCCTTTGCCTGGAACGTGCTTTCCTCTCTTCCTTACCTGGTAGAAGCCTACTCATCCACTGAGCCCTGCTTCCAGTGAAGCTCTCTGGGAATTTTCTCCTGATTCCCTGTGTTAGTTTGCTAGGGCTGTCATAAAATATCGCAGACAGGGTGACTTAAACGACAGAATTGATTTTCTCGCAGTTCTGGAGGCTAGGAGTCCAGATCAGGGTGTTGGCAGGGTTGGTTTCTTCTGAGGCCTCTCTCCTAGACTTGTAGATGGCTGCCTTCTTGCTGTGGCTTCATGTGGTCTTTCTTCTGTGCAAGCGTCCCTGGTGGCTCTTTTTGTGTCCAAATTTCCTCTTCTCTGAAGACACCAGTCATGCTGAATTAGAGCCCATCCTAATGGCCTCATTTTTTATTAATCACCTTTAAAGACCCTCTCCAAATACAGTCACATGCTGAGGTACTGGGAGTTAGGACATCAACATATGAATCTGGGGAGGGGACATGATTCCGCCCATAACACTCACCCCGGTTTCACTTTTTATTTTAAAGGTCCCCTTAAAACTTTGTGTATGCTTCTACTATAGAAATTTCCAGTCATTTCAAAATTCTCTTTTAGTATCTCTCTGCAACTGGTCTATTGATTTCCTTAGAGACCCTGTCTTACTCATCTTTATATCTTCTAATACCTGACATCACAGATACAAAATGAACATTTGAAAAAAATAATTGAACAGACATAGAAAACAGAATTATGGTTACCAATGGGGAAGGGTACAGGGAGGGATAAATTAGGAGTTTGTGATTAACATATACATACTACTATCTATAAAATAGATAACCAACAAGGACCTACTGTATAGCACAGGGAACTATACTGTAGCACAGGGAACTATCTTGTAATAACCTATAATGGAAGAGAATGTAAAAAAAGAAAAAATAATTGAAAGAAAGGAAGTATAGCACAGGGAACTCTACTAAATATTCTGTGATAAGCTACATGAGAAAAGAACCTGAAAAAGAATGAATATATATATATATAACTGAATCACTTTGCTGTACATCTGAAAACTAACACAACATTGTAAATCAACTATACTTCCATAAAATTTAAAAAAAGGAAGAATAAATGAAGTTCTGCTCTGATAAAAGAAATACACATTTTATTATTTTTCAAAATAAGAATAAATAACCTTATGATTATATAGGTATCCAAAAATTCAGAAAATATAGAAAAGGGTCAATAATAATTTTTGATTGCCCTGCCCTTGTTATCTAGAGATAACATCTATTAAACCTTTTTGTTTTGTCTTTCTGTTCCCTAGTATCTATTCGTTCCTTCTTCCAAGTAACAGTTTCTAGCTGGGTAAATAAAAGCCCAGAATAAACACCACGTTTCTCAGTATTCCTCACAGCTGGTGACTAAGTTCTGGCCAACAGTGAGCAGGTGTGCTGTGCGACGACTCCCGGGAATCTGCGTAAGAGATCGCGGGCCTGCCCTTTGCCCCCTCCGTCAGCCACTGCCCCCCACGGCCTTTTGCCGCCTGGGAAGCTGAGGCTGCCTTCTTGAGCTGCGAGGCTGTGAGGCACCATGGCCCACTTCAGAGAGAGAGCTGGAAGGAGCCGGTGTCCTTGGAGACTGTATGGACCATCCCAACCCTCTGGGCTTCGTTTATGAGAGAAAAACAAACATGTCTGCTTATAGCCACTGTTTGTTTTTCTTGAGTTTCTGTAGCCTACAGATGAAACATGTTATTTTGTAACTGTTACTTATTCCTATCACCACATCAATAAATATGGATATTATGGTGGATTAAAAATGGCCACAGAGGAGTACCTTTGGTGGTTCCTAAAAAAGGGAAACCCAGGGGGCTTCCCTGGTGGCGCAGTGGTTGAGAATCCGCCTGCCAATGCACGGGACACGGGTTCGAGCCCTGGTCTGGGAAGATCCCACATGCCGCGGAGCAACTAGGCCTGTGAGCCACAACTACTGAGCCTGCGCGTCTGGAGCCCGTGCTCTGCAACAAGAGAGGCCGCGATAGTGAGAGGCCTGCGCACCGCGATGAGGAGTGGCCCCCGCTTGCCGCAACTAGAGAAAGCCCTCGCACAGAAACGAAGACCCAACACAGCCAAAAATAAATAAATAAATAAATAAATAAATACATTTTAAAAATGACTAACACTCTAAAAAAAAAAAGAGTACTGGTATTAAAAAAAAAAAAAGGGAAACCCAGAATTACCATACGGCCCAGCAATTCCACCCCTAGAGATATACCCAAAACAACTGAAAACAGGTATACAAGTATTCATAGCACCGTTATTCACAATAGCCATAGCACGAAAAAACCCAAATGTCCATCAAGTGACAAATGGATACACAAAATGTGGTCTATCCATACAATGGAATATTACTCAGCCATAAAAAGGCATGAAGTACTGATACAGGCTACAACACAGATGAACCTTGACGACATGATGCTAGGCCAGTCACAAAAGGTACGCATGCTTCCATTCATATGAAATTTCCAGGACAGGCAAATCCCTGGAGACAGACAGCAAATTAGTGATTGCCAGAAGCTGGGGATGGGTGCGAATCTGAGTGACTGCTTAAGGGTGATGAGGTTTCTTTTTGAGGTGATGAAAATATTTTGGAACTAGATAGATAGCTGTAAACGTTGTGAATGTATACTAAAAGCCACTGTATACTTTAAAATGGTGAATGTGGTGTTACGTATATTTTAACGCTCTCCCTCCCTCCCCACTTCTCTCTCCAAAAAAAAAAAGGGGCCACAGATGCTTTGCAGCTCCTTCCACCAAGGGAGCCTGGAATCTGGGATGGCCTTAGGTCAGGCTTTGACCCAAAAAACGTGGCAGAAGCAATGTCATGTGACTTCTTTGCAAGTCCTCAGAAGGTCTTACAGCTCTGCTCTTGCCTGAATGGAATCCTGAGTCCTCCACAGAGTGAAGAAAGACATGGAAGAGAGTTGCCAGCTGTCCCAGCTGTCCCAGCGAGGCTCCTGCCCCAGGAGGAATGCCATGTCCCATCACCGGCCACAGCTGGTACCCATTTGCCTGCAGCTGCCTCTGAGAGCCCAGTCAGGCCAGAGAATTGTGAGAAATAATAATAAGTCATTGTTGTCTGAAGCCATTTAGTTTTAGGGGGCTTGTCATGCAGAAGCAGATAACTCATGCCAACAAGATATGTTGCTGGGCATTTACCAAATTTACCATAATTTACTCAACCGATCTCCTGCCAAGGGGCATTTAAGTTGTGTCCAGCTTTGTAACTATTCCAAACAACTCTATCCTGGACTTTTTTATATAAACAATTTTCTGCACTTATCTGCTTTTTCCCTAATACTCTCAGCAGCTGCACACTTGAATTTAATGGAAACTAAGAAAAAAAATTCCAAAAATATTCTTCACTCATTTAAGAAGCAAAAGCAATAGTGGTGATTTCAGGCGATTTCAGGTGGGGAAATCAAAGCCATGCCAGGTTGCTAAAGAGAATTTATAGAGAGCTGGCCCTGGGATGCATCCCATGAATTATACCCTCAAATTTCTCACTTGTGGGCCAGCCTTAGGCTGTTTTTTTGTACTGTGGGGACCCTTGTGTATATAAATAATTTGACTTTAAAATATATTACAAAATGCATGAGCCCATGTAATGTACAGAGATTCCTCCATGAAAATTGACAATAATGAATCTTTCAGTATTTGTTTATTCCTCTGAGTGTACATAAAGATTCTTCTAGGGTCCAGGCACCAGCTCTTCCAATTCACATCCAGGAAACATCTCGTCATGTTCTTGTTGTCAAATGTGCCATCCGTGGCTCATTTCTTATTTCTCATAATGAGAAAAGGATAGGGAAACTTCTTCACAGTGTCACGGCTGTTCAGAACCTGGTTGTTTTAAAACAATATAGAAATTCTGACCTCTGCAGTTTCTTCATGTCATTTATTTAGTGCTGTTGCCTCACCGTTTATGACATTACATCATACATCCTGTGCCTGTGAAACTGGCTGCCAGTGACACTCTCAAAGGTTGTCACGGTGCTTTGTTGACGGTGGCCACAAATGCAAGTCCAACCCCGAGTAGGCAAGAAAATGTGAATGATAATTCATCTTGGCGTCACGCTACAATAACCACTGAGGATTTTATAGCAGGACCACTGAACAACACATCTTCCAATTAAATCTTCTCTTGAACCCTTCAGGCTGCAATCAAGGCATCCTGAGCACACAGTCGATTTCAATGTTGACTGCACTTTGCTTTCCACACACCAGCACCGACGGGGAGGCCAGGGGAGGGGGCCATGAGTGCAGTGGGGAGAGTGGTCCCATTCATGCAAGAAATGTCCATCTCTCATCTGGCTCAGATTAAGGTCCGCCTACAGGAGTACAGCGACACCACACGGACTTGAGGCAAGTAAGGACATTGGTAGCAAGGGCCGATTGACACTGCAGGGCAGCTGTCTAGAAAATCAAGGAGGAGATGGGTGCAGTTAACCCAGGAAGACTGCCTGACATGAGAAGCAGAGCCAGCGGAAGGGTTGCGATGGCCCTCCTGCGTGCCAGGAGTGGAACACACACAGGGCAAAGACGCCCGCCACCTCCCCACTGCCCAACGATGCTGTAGGCTCGGGCAGTACCACTGCCGGTTGGAACACATAGGTGAGACCTGACACAGGAGTCCGCACCCAGGCTAAGCCCAAGGTCACTGGGGGACTGTTGGCGAAGAGTACTGCAGTCCTCCTGTGTCCAAGGTGAATGAAAGTCACTCACATCAGCTTGTCAGCATTATTCCGGTGGCCCAATTGCTCACAATCCTGTGGAAAACACATTGCATTGGCCAGCAGGAAAATCTAGGCGGCTGTCTTCCTGGGACTGAGGTCCAGCCATTAGCTCCATGAGCACCCCCATAAATGCCAGCTCTGGACTTCTGGATGACACCATGTGCACGGTAGAGGGCTGGTGAGTACCCCAAAGGGGAAAGGCAGAGACTGAAGACCACATAGGACCTGATCTGGGTCCAGAGTGGCCTCTCTGGATGGCACTGCTGGCCCCAGCCAATCCCAGGCACCAAATGGGACTTAGACCATTTTGAGAAAAGCACCCCCAAGGATAGGACCCCACTTTCCTCAGCCTAAGGGTGTCACTCCTCCTAAGGTATTGGCAAGTGGTAGAAAACAAAATCCACTTCAGAGAATTTAAGCAAGAGGAGATTATTAAACAGTATTACACAGCTTGCCGTATCATTGGAAGGGCTGAAGAAATGAGCTTTAGGCTAAGCTTCCAGAAATAATTCTTAGAACCACAGCACAGAGGAGGCCTGGCTGGTCACAGGCTGCTTCACCTACCAACTTAAGAACCCCACTAGGGCAGCGTAGGAGTGACGTCCCCACAGCTGACCACTAAAACATACCTTCTGCCCCCAGCTCTGCCACCAACACTGACTCTCTGACTCTCCCCTGTGTCCTCATGTAGTTTGTTCCCCAGGTTAAACCTTGAGTGGGTGCATCCAGTTGGTAGTACTGAAGTCACATGTTTGGCGCAAAGGAAGCTTGAAGATTATCCATTGGGTTGGAGGGATTCCCAATGTAAGGACACTCTCAGCATATGGATAGGACCATCAGAAGATACGGGGCAGCCCTGAATGATGGATATCCACTCCATCAAGATGGCTGAATTAGGGTTATTCCATTCATATATATAGGGAAGTTGGTAAAAGTGAATGGAGGGTGAAGAAGGGGTAGTTTGGGAGCATGAGAGATGAGAAGGACCTCACTAGAAGAAATCGAACAGATGGTTGGAAACGTGGGGCTGGGACTTCTTTGAGCTTGAGTTATGGGTTTGGGAATCATTTATGAAGAGATGGCAGCTGAAGTACTGAGAATTAATGGCATGAATGTGAGAGTGGAGAAGAGAATGCAGGCTTAGGATTGACCATATTTTGGAGGAGGGAGGGAGGAGGGGAGCCTGTAAAAATGACAGAGAAAGAGGTCAAAGAGATGGGAGAACCAAACAAATGCAGTGCTTTAAAGCTAGGTAGAAATGGCTACATAAAGCTAGGTAGAATGCGGCTCAATGCAAAATGGAAAAGCAGGGCCCCTGGTTCAAAACTCATTAGAATTTTAAGACAACACAACAGAGTATTAAACCAAGCCCAGGGCCCCTTCTGAGCTTAGGGTCCTGTGCAACTAACTCTATAGATGCACCCCTGTGAAGCTGGCCCCAAAGCTGAGAAATGAGAATTTCAAAAGAGGGGTGATGTCAAGGAGGATGGAATTTGAGAACAGGCTGTGGAATTTGATTATTCTGAGGTCATGGTGATCTTCAAGAGAATGGGGTTATGATCTCCACTCATAAGAGGCTGATGGGTAAATTGCTTGGGATGAAGTGTAGACAGTGAAAAGCTAGGGGTCTTAAGGGAGATGGCCCAGTAGTTCAGGGAGCAATTGGGTTAAGAAACAGCCATTCTCAAGTGGAATAGACACAACCACATTTATTGGCTCGGATAATGTGAGCAGGAAAGATTGAAGATGCAGGAAGAGGGGAATATGTGAGGGCACAAGGTCTGGAAGTGGTAAACATGTGATTAACAGCAGAGATGGAGAGATGGTAAACTTGAGAAAGTCATCCTGGGAGCTACTCTGTTCTAAGAGAGAGAGTGTGAAGACAAAAAGAAATCAAAGAGAAAGGGAGGCGTCAAACGTACTCCAAGTGGGCAGAATCTATCATCAGGGAGGGTTTCATGGATCTTTATACCACTTATTTATCACACCCAACAGGACCAGGACACAGCACTTTAAAGGGAAATGGATTCATTTATGAAAACAACTCTGTGTTTGTGCGGGATATCAATTTAGAAAGCATTCTTGCTGTAGTGTGAAGTGATGGGGATTTAGTTGGCATTGATTGTCCATTGAGGGCTCTCTGATTAGGTAAATTACATCTTAGCTGTAGCCCATTTTGTTTAGAAAAATGACTGCTAGCAAATCAGTTTTTGAGTGTCTTATCCCTGCTTCATTTCCGAATTTACTTTTTTGTACTTGTTTAATTCTACTACAATGTGAAACATTTCAGGTATTTTTCCCCCCGAATTTTATTCTTTCACAACTGTTTTAAGTTTCACATGAAAAAACAAAACAAAACAAAACTTCCTCAAGGGTTTCTGAATTGTAAGTTATGAGAAATAAAAGCGACACTTGTTTAAAAATTTAAAGAACACGAAGATTCCCTTAATATTTGCTTGTTCAAAAGGCAAAAACACATGAATTTTTAAAGATCCAAGACTATAAGTGAACCGAAAGGAACTGCTGTTTAGTTAAGCATGGAAAACAGGATTTTAAGGTTGTGTCAGTTATTAACTTCTAATCTGTGTGAAAGAAACTCCAGAACTTTCTCTTCCCGTAACTGGTAATTAAACCATTAGTCTGACTGGAGCAATTAGAGCGAGTGTTTTATAAAAACAAAGGTAATAAAGAAGACTCTATACACTAAGACACATCCCGATTAGGAACTGCCAGCAGCAACACAACAACAACAAAGGAACTCAATTCGAAATCACAAAGGAAATTAAGACAAGCTACGTCAACTGAAAACAAACAAACATGTGGTGGAAACAAAAACAGAAGAGGATCATAGTACTTATTCACATACATACCTGTACGGAGATCTCCCTTAAAGTGGGGAAATGGTCCCATCTATATACAAATAAATTTCTGTCACTTATGGGTTAATTTTTGCAGCTAAATAAGAGAATGTAACTTGAGCTTTTTTTGTTGTTTTATTTTGCAAATGTAACACTCCGTGAGCATGTTTGAGAAATAAGTAGGATAATTAAGAAGGAACTTGGGGGCTTCCCTGGTGGCACAGTGGTTAAGAATCCGCCTGCCAATGCAGGGGACACAGGTTCGAGCCCTGGTCTGGGAGGATCCCACATGCCGCAGAGCAACCAAGCCCGTGCACCACAGCTACTGAGCCCGTGCACCACAGCTACTGAGCCCGTGTGCCACAACTACTGAAGCCTGTACACCTAGAGCCTGTGCTCCACAACAAGAGAAGCCACCGCAGTGAGAAGCCCGCACACCGCAACGAAGAGTAGCTCCCGAGCGCAGCAACGGAGACCCAACACAGCCAAAAATAAATTAATTAATTTTAAAAAATTTAAAAAAGAAGGAACTTGGCTTCAGAGAAATGTGTCCATTCTGGCATTAACATTTGTGAGCCTCTGTCACTTCTCAAAGGGCATAGTTTAATGTTTTAGTACAAACAGCTTTGACCATTGGGTAACACAGCTCCTTAAAAGGAAGCACTTAACTTTTCAGTGCTTCCCCTTCTCTGTCCAATTTTGTCAAAGCCCTTGTAAATTTAACATACTCCTTTTAAACAACTGATTCCACCCCAAATACTTGAAAGTTTGATATCCTGTTTAGAATGCTTAAAATAACATGTGCTTTGCTGTTTGTTCAACAAATAGAATCTTACTGCTACTGTTTATCTTTACACCTTTTTGAGACTGTGCATTTATATGGAAAATCTGATGATTTCTGAAAACAAAAAGCGATGATCCTCAAACATTGAATTGTCTACTTGGGTGATTACTAAAATGCAGATTCTTAGGCACCCAGCCCACCCCTGAGATTCAGTCATGTGTTCTTTTGCTTTTTCTTTTTGACAATTGTCCTAGGGGATTTTGATAAAGTGGTGTAAACTTTTAAAAGAAATATAATTCAGTAAAATTCAACCCTTATGTATTGGATCTGCCTCACAATTCTTTTGAGGCAAGTTGGGGGTATGTAATTATTAACCATATCTTCTTAATCAATAGGGAAGTAACTTTCAAAAATAGTCTATTTTTTTGAGCAGTTCTAACTTTACAGAAAAATTGAGGGTAAAGTGTCCCTATATCCCAGTTCCCTTTATTATTAACATGTTGTATTAGCGTGGTACATTTGTTACAACTGATGAGCCAGTATTGGAAAGTGACTTTGAAATGACCATGGCCAAGGCTGCCAGTGGCTGGGCTGATGCTGGGAACCAAGCCACACCCACATCCCCATTTGAACCAGCTGCCTGTACTTTCTCTTGAAAGATGTTCTATACAGATTAACACCATCATGACTGTAATTGCTCTGCGCCAGTATCTGAACACAGATGGCAGCAGGACTCATTCAACTAAGCACTATGGTGCCTGGGAGGGTTGGTATTTATCCTGGCTCCATCTTAACTTTCCACGCAACCTGGGACACAATCTTTAATGGCTTACATGTGTAAACCTGTGAAACAGGGCAATCACAGAGCACAATATCATGAATTAATTTAACCTTGACTCTTTCCAAAGGGGAGTGGAGTGGGTACAACGATATTAATGCTGAAGAACTGCTCTGAGATAGGTTACAAACATGCTTGAATTTTCACGCAAGGATTAGGGGGATGATTTATTCATTCATTCATTCATTCAGCCTCTGAAACAGGCTGGGGATAACAATTTGAAAGCACAGTTCCCTCTCTCAAAGAGCTTCTATTCTCCCAACTGAAGATGGGTAGGACACCAACAAACAGACCCTTAGCAGAATATAGTTTTACCCCAACAAGATATAGTTTCCTCCGTAGTTGTAGGAATAAGCCACGGCCGGTGGTTAGGCGGAGCTGGAAGTGGCATGAGTAGCTGAACATCTCTGGGCAGGCTTCCCACGGAAGATGTGACTTTCCGACTTGAGTCTTAAAGGATGGGTAGCAGTTGGCAAATCCCCTAGAGAGAACTTCTCAAACCATTTGTGGTGAAGAACCAGTTGTTTTTGTTTCCAATCTGCCAGGTACCAATAGGAAAACCCTGCTGTGCCAGGTGTGAGTCACCACGAGTCTGACAACACCCAAACTGGTTTATACTCGGTTCAAAGAGCCCACGGATCATGTGCTTGTATGTCGTGGCATTTTTTAAATTGCTACAAAAGTTTCTAAACCTTTGCTGTCAGTTTCTCTACTTGTTACAGACAGGTTCCAAACAGTTTGCAGAACAGCGCAAGGCCAGGTGCCATCCCTTGAAGGCACCTGAGACTTGCTGGAAATGCAGATTATCAGCGCTCATCCCACTCAATTCCAATCTGCATTTTAACAAGATTCCCAGGTGATTCCTGTGCACGCGAAAGTTTGAGGACCTGCCCCAGAGAAACCAGGACTCAGTACCAGGGGGGTTTGATCCTTCATCCATCTCGCTTCCATTTGACTATCTGCTGCTTCCTTTAGGTCCAGGAAAAGTGTTACATTTTTTAAGGTGCAGTTGGCCACGTCCTCTTCCAGTTTACAAAACTACATTTTCCCACTGCGACGAAACCGTCTTTTATCCTGGGTGCAGGAGAGAAACTCCACACGGGTAGGCAGCTTCCAGAAATTCTGATTAGCCTCCCTTCTCCGCTTTGATCTGGCCCAACAGCCGGGGCAGCTCCACGGACCGCGCTTCCGTCCCCGGGGTCGCTCATCTGCCGAGCTGCATTAATGAGATCCGCGTTGAGCCGGTTCCAGAGCGTGCTAAAGATCAAAGGCACACACACACACAAATCCCCCAACCCCTCCTCCTTGGAGACTATTTGGTCTTTCTCACCAGAGGGAAGAGTCAACTCCCCCGCCCGCACCTAGGTGGGGAGGCGGGGAGGGAGCTGGGAGCCGCTCGGGCCCCGCCTTCCCCGCCCGCCCCGGAGCCTGCGGCGGCCCGAGGCGCAGAGTGGGCGGGGCCTGGGCGAAGATGGGGGCGGGGCGCGCCGGCCGGGCGAGGCCGAACCTAGCGGAAGCGCGGGGAGGGGTTGGCTGAGGGCTGGGCTCCTGCAGGGGCGGGGCGTGGCGGATGGGCCCGGTGGGCCGGCTGAGTGGGCGGGGCTCAGCCCTTGGCGGGGCGGGGCGAGGCGAGCGAGTGGGCGGGGCCGGATGAGCGGGCTGGGCGGGCCGTGCTCTCCTGTCCGCAAGTCTCCGTGTGGCCGTGAGCCGGTGAGCCCGGGTGTCCGAATACTCACCGGGGCGGCGCTCGAGCTGGGAGAGCCATTCCGGGCTCGCTTTGTGGCCGTTGTCCCCCTGCCCGCCCCGAGCGCCTCCGGCCGGAGCGCAGAGGGAGGGGGCGCACTCCCCAGACCCCCGCCTCCCTCCCCCAGCCGGGGGGAAGAATGTGCCACCAGCTGTTCTCCGCTCGCGAGCGCGGCGCCCAGGAGTGAGGAACTTGGAGAAAGAGGAGACAAAGGCTGCAGTTGGGACGGATGAGTTAGAGACTTGGGTTTGGGCAAACAAAAGGTGCGAAAGACGAGAAGGGGAGAAGGAGATGGCAGCGGGGGAGCCCCGCGGGCTCGAGTTTCTGGGAGTCGCGCTGTGACACGCATGGTTTCCCCGGACCTTCTGCTGGGCTGACTTCCGCGAGCTGGGAGCCGGACTCGGGCGAGTTGGGGAGCGCACGGGAACAATGGACAACTTCTTCCCCGAGGTGAGTGCGCTCGCGGCCGGGAGGGCGGGCGCCGGCGTCCCGGGCCGGGCTGCTTTCCGTGAGCCGGTCGCGGGCTCCTTTCCTGCCCGGACCTGGCCTCCCAGGAGGGAGGGAGGTGCTCACCGCGCCGCGCGCACACACGCTACCGCGCGCACTTAGCCCGAGAGGGTGAAACTTTCAGGGAGTCGCCAGAAATCAAGCCCCGGGGAGTCTCCGGCTGAGTAATCCCTGGCGGGATTTATTTTGTCCCGCGCTCCCGCTTGGCCCCGGGATGCAGCGAAGGTGAGCGTCCTTTTGCGGGGGTGGCTGGCTCACCGGGTGTCCCCGCGGCGACCCGCGCGAGGTGAGCTGGCGGACGAGGGGCCCGGCGGGGAGATGTGCCTGCCCGGCTGCCTGGGTGCGGGAAACCCAATAAAAGCGTTCATCGGGGACTTTGCCTTTCTCCAAGAAAGGTCTGGTCTGGAATTTCCTTTGCAAAACGTGCCGGCTTCCTGTGAGAGGGGTGCAAACACTTCCAGAGGAGACGCTTAATGAAGTGTGAGAAGGGGGAGGCGAGGGTTTAATCGTTCACTGTGTTCTCGGCCTGTCGGACCTTTGGAGTCTAGGTTCTGGTGCTCACCAAGAAGTGCTCTTTTAGGATTTGAGATCATTCCAGAGGGTGAGATCAAAAGATCACGTATTTGTGCTGACTGTCCTTGGCAGATTTGGAATTCGAATTTAAAGAAAATCGTTTAGAGCGAACATTGGTTATTTTTGAAAGATTAAACTGATGCTCCTTTTTGGGTCATTGAGGGCGGGACACCACGGTTACTTGAAACCCTTGACTTGAGAACCCTTTTCTCTGGGATCGAGAGTTACCGTGGTTTCTTGGTTCCCTTTCCTTTCTTGGTTGTGTTTATTTAACAAATTCTATTTAAGTTTGAGGTTTGAAGTGGCTCAAAGTAAACTTAGTTGGCTTAATGAGTCTGATGTGACTTTCATTGAAAGCCAGGGGATGTTTTGTAAATCCAGGACAGTTTTGGAACCTTCCAGCAAATTAGATTGGTGAGGGTTTGCCTCTATGTTGGTTAACTTGCTTTCTCAGACTTAATTGGATTTATTATTTCAAGTCATTGTACTTTCCGGATGCCCACTTACTATAAATAGCCTGATGACTATTTATAGTGGCCAGAGTGGTATATTCTTGTGTAATAGTAATATCCCCTTTTTTTTTAAGTGGTATCTCACAGGTGATACCCACATTCATGGTGAGAGGTCGACTGGAAAAGAATTAATCATTCATTAATACATATTTCTCCTTTTTTTTTTTTTTTTAAATGAGACCTATAATTGTGAGACTAGCATTTGCTAGTCCATAGACCTTTGTTTGCATGCCTGTAAGAAGGCACCAGAACTTTTTGCAGGAGTTGCAGGTTAACCAGTGATAAAAGACCAGTGGGCTAGTTTAATTGCTTTCATCTGTAAGAAAACCTGAGGCTCTGCCTGCGGGACTCTTAATTCTTAACTTTTTTTGGCGGGGGGAGGGAGGCCTTTATTTTGCTCTTGTGTTGTGAGTTCTTTAGGAAATTTGATGAGACATAGAATTTGTATTCGATTTGTTGGGGTCCCCGTCCCCATGAAGCCTGTCTGTGGACTGCAGGGGGCCAGTGACCTCCCCTTTGGAAGGACTCTGCCCCCTAGTGGAAGTGGGGAGAACTGCAGGATAACATGGGGCAGCTGCAACCTCCTGCCCTGGTATCCTCCCATTGGACTTTGAAGTACTGTTTCTCCCTACACTATGCCTTGGTTCAGTGTAAGGAGACCTAGTTGTTGGATTTTATATCCATGATTAATATAATGTTGAAGTTGGCCTTCAGAGATCTTCTTCTCCATCCCTTGCCTTTCCTAGGTGAAGAATCTTAATCCAAAGACGTTAAGTCACTTGCCCAAGGTTGAAGAGGTTGTTATAGAACTCACAGCCTTTTTGCTCTGTTGCTGGTGACTTTAGTATTGGGGGACATTTTTATTCAAAGTTATACTTTTACTCTTGTGATGTATTTCTATTACAATGTTAATTTCTAATCAGAAATTAATTTCTGATTAATTTAGTTCTAGTCAGTATTAATTTTTAATCAGAGTTCCTTCCCTAACCATAATTACTTTGAATGGGAAGCCAGCAGGGCCAGAGAGGCTATACAGTGCTATTAATTGAAGACATACTCCTAACATAGATCCTGTCTCTATGGATCTCTTTATGGAGTAAGTGTGGAAGTGATGTATTTCCAAGGACGGCAAAATTGTAAGGCCTCTTGTATCTCTAAGTGGTGTCCTGTTCTTTGGTAACTTTTCCCATTGTGACTTAGGGATAATGACTTATTGCTTGTTGGACAGCAATTTGAAGCTAATGTTAACAATTGAAAAAAAATTGAATGAGATGTCGCATGTATTAGCTCTATGTGTGAACGGCCAAATAACAAGGAAGCGAGAGCTCCTTGTGACTAGCAGCTGCTATTTAGAGCTAGACCAGAGTTTCTCAAACTGGGTACCATTGACACTCTGGGTCAGTCAGTTCTTTGGTGTGGGGGAACTGTCCTGTGTAGAGTGGAATGCTGAGCAGCCTGCCTGGTCTCTACCCACTGGATGCCACCAGCACCCCCAAGTTGTGACAACCAAAATGTCTGCAGACGTTGCCAAATGAGCCACAGAGAACAAAGTCATTCCCAGCTGAGACCCACTGAGTGAGACCCACGAAGCAGTTGCCTCGTGGAATTAATTCCCGTGCGTGTTGCAGGCACAGCTTTCTTGCCTACTTTACGTAGCATCAGGCATCTGACTGCCGGTCACCTGGAAGCTTGTGAGGCTTGTGCCCGGCAGCTGATGGCTACTGACCTCAAAATGTACCCGGGGATTGGAGAACACTCCCCAACTGAGTTTCAGTTTCTTCACGGCCTTGGATCTTTATGACACCTCTCGAGTGAATTGTGTGCGCGCTTCTCGGAAATTTGCTTTTTCAGCATTTAGAGGTAAGTTGTTAAGAAGTTACTTCAGGAAGAACCTAAGGTTAGGTATGTCTGTAACCAGAAGCAAGTTTTAAAACAAACTGAAAAGGCTCAACCGGCAAAGTGGCAAGACTGCTGTGCAAACGTGTTGATGTTTTGAAGTGGCCGCTGTTTCCAAGTCCCCAGTGCCGGGTACAGACTAGAATACTGGAGGGGCCAGTCGGTGCCAGCTGGACACGTAAACGAGCGGGACTTCTCCGTCTTGTTTTAGGAACAGGCATGGCATGATGGCTGTTCAAGCAAAAGATCTTCTGAGGCTTATTAACTGGACATATATGAACACTTTGATTTTTCAGAAGTGTGTAAAATATACACAAGTAAGATACTCATAAACACAAACATAGAGCAGGTATTAATGTTTTAAGCGCTAAATTGTTAGTGGAAAGCATTCCAGCTGTACCTGTTTCTTACAGCCTGGGTCACCCTGGGCTGGAACAAACACACCTCTCCAGGTGTTAAGTGGAAACACCTTCCTCGTTTCCACTTAATTCGGGGTGGTGTCTTAATCTCTATTGTTACCTGGAGTTCAAATAGTTTTTTCAGCTGGAACGAGTTCTTGAGGCTATTTTTCTCCCCTTTTTATAGTGTTTTGTTCGTTTCACATCTTACTGATATTTTTTGTCTTGGTAAAAGAAATTAAGACTGTTGATTTTAGCAGCTCCTTCCTCCCCCTCCCCCTGACCCCCCAATCATCTCTCAAGGGCAAAAGGCAAGCACTGAGGACTTCCTTGTCCCACCACATCCTGCAGGCCACCCCTTTGACGACTATAAAGTGGAATCATCAGAACATTCCCTGGTGTCCCCTTTTCCCACAGTGGAGTGACAGTGCCTTGCCCTTTCTGCACACCCCGCAAGGATTCCTGTTGTCACTTTTGGGCCCTGCCATGTTGGGTGCAGCAGAGGCACGGAAGCAGCTGGGAGCAGGGAGCCCTGGTCTCCTGGGCGGTCACCTCTCCCCAGATCAGGCCCAGAGCGGCGTGGGTAGGGCCAGCACTGTTTAACCAGAGCTGTGCAGGGAGAGTGCCGAGTGTTTGTTTTTCCAGCTCTGCTGGCTTTTAAGTGAGGTCACCTTTAAGGACACAAGCCTTGAATGCGCTCTTCTATGGAGTGATGGGAAATAGGGTACCTCCTTATAAATGGGTTTCAAAATTTTGCATTCAGAATAACTGCTACGTAATTCAGTAAGTCCCCTACATAACGAACGAGTTCCGTTCCCAGAGCCCGTTCGTTAAGTCCAATTTTGTTTTTAAGTCCAACAAAGTTAGCCTGGGTACCCAACTAACACAGTTGGCTCCACAGGACTGTACTGTAATAGGTTTATAATACTTTTCACACAAATAATACATAAAAAACAAACACAAAAAATAAAACATGTTTAATCTTACAGTACAGTACCTTGAAATGCACAGTAGTACAGCACAGCAGCTGACATCCAGGGCTGGCATCGGGTGAACAGGCAAGAAGAGTTACTGACTGGAGGAGGGAGGGGAGGTGGGAGATGGTAGAACTGAAGGATCGTTAGCAATAGGAGACGGAAGGCAAGCTGCAGTTTCACTCACGCCTGACATTGATGGAACACACATTCGCATCTTTGAAAGTTCGCAACTTGAAGGTTCGTGTGTAGGGGACTTATAGTCTCAGGTCATTGACTTGCAGGGCACGCTCAAGCAGGAGCAGCCAGTGAAGTCTACGGGAAGCTGGGCCACACTTCCCTGGGCCTGAATGCCCCTAGGCGGGTTGAGAGCCTCCTCCCTACGGGTAGAAGAGATGTGGCCTCTGGGAGGCTGGCTGTACCCTCCACACCTGTGGGCTCTCAGCCAGGTTATCTGACCTTCCTGGGCTTCCTTTCTCTGTCTGTAAGTGAGCATAACGGTGTTGACCTTGCATGGTTATTAGAATTCGAGATAAGGTTTACAGAGCTCTTGGCACCTGGTAAGTGAGTAATAATTCAAGATTATAGTAACTTAGAAATTAAGAACGAGTGGCCTTTGATGGTGACTGAAATCCCAGTACTCTATGGTGCAGGGAAATCTTGGTCTTCGAGCTGTTCCCAGTATCATTTCTGGTGCTAGATTGCATTTTTTAATTTTCTCCCTTTTGACCAATACACTTCTGGCTGATTTTCCAGAACTCTGTCTAAAGCATGTCTAGATGGCTTATAAAGTCAAGCTCACATTCTTAGTCTGGTTTCCAAGGCCTTCTGACCTTGCAACTCTCTTTATTCTTTTCCCGCACGTGAATTCTGTTCCAGAGGATCTATTACCAATCCTACTCCAAACCTTCGTCTGTGCCGTTCTCTCCGCTGATCGGATGTCCTGCCTGTCTAGCTCCTTTTTGAAACCATCCCCAACAAGTCTAGTTCATGGTCACTCCTCTCTTCCCTATGAGCTTGACTGTACTTCTTTCTGTCCTGGTTGTGTTAGGAATTTACCCCTTTTAGCTAGAGGGCTTTACTTATTTTTTTTTTTTTTCCTTCTCCAACGAATAGACAGAGTCTTGAGAGGTTAAATAATCCGATTTATAAGTTTTGTCACCTCGTTTGCACTCAAAGGTCCTTAAGGATGGGATTCTATCCTTGTGTAGCTGTTATTTTCCTCTCGAGTACAGATTTTTTTTATGGTGGGAGGGGAGATGCTTCTAACTTTTTCTCTTGATTATGAAGCATTTTACAGTTCTTTGAAGACAGTAAGAAATATGTTTGCTGTTTACTGAGTGCTTATTGTGTGCAAGGCATGTTTCTGAGCACTTTCCATTCAGTAATTAATTTATTTAACAACCCTATGAGCGAGGTTCCATCGATGAGGAAAGTGAGGCAGAGAGAGGTTAAATAAGTGGCCCAAGGTCACACAGTTAGAAAGCGATGGCCAGGCTTTGAACCCACACAGGATGTCTCCAGAGGGTCTGTGCTCTTCACTGCCATGCTTGACTCTCCTGTTGGTGTCACTTGTCTTATGCTTGCATCACTGTTTCTTTGATAAAGTACTTAAGACCTTAGGCAGTTAGTGAATGATTTTTGAGTTGAAAACTGCATGGGGGTTTGGGAAAACAAGTGGCCCACGCCCCAGAAACACTGCAAACCCAGCAGGAAAATGTTCATCAGCTTTTGAACATGCCACCAGTTTTTATTTGGTGTGCCTTTTACTTAGGAAAGACAATTCCCTTCTGTTTCCTCGTGAGGTGTGGTTACTAAAGCTGCTGGCCCCAACCTCATGAGGATGGTAGGGAGATATAGATAATAAGGCACTTAGAAAACTAGATTTTTGAGAAGTAGTTATTTTATTAAAAGAAAGGATAGGGCTTATTTGTCTCCCTATTCTAAGTCTCAATTATCAGAGTATTCCTCTTGGAGGTTTTCTGATGGAATCTTCTCTTTCGATTAAAGATTCTGGCCGCCTTCCCAGAGTTTCTCTATATCCGTTGTTTTACTTGTTAGCTTATTAATGCTTGTGGGTGGAGTGATCTTTGACAGGAGAGCGGAATATTTCTCATGGAGCAGTCCTTGAATAAAACATTTTGATACCTCACTAAAAGCTGTTTGGAAAATGTGTCCGCCAGGCTTAATATATGAAACTTGAGTCCCCAGTTTAAATCTAGCCCCTCGTGTCACATGACATCACATCATCTGACTCTGCCAGTTACAGGAAAAAGTGTTAGAGTTCTTGTGGCAAAGCCATGCCACATCTGTTGAAACACAGCCAGAGCAGGGGAGGACCAGATGGCAGTTAGGCATTTCATAGTTCTGTCTTCTCCCCAGCTTCAGTATCTACTCTTCAGGATGAAAATTGCCTCTGTAGAAAGGCATTTAAAATTGTGGTAATTAAAAAAAAAAAAAAAAAAAAGAGAGAGATTTATATTAGAAAAGGTAGGCAATGTTGAATTTTTGTATTTTGTGGTGGGGATGTTTATCTTTATTACCTGTCAGTGATTAAAGGGCAAGGTAAAATGAGATTTGGACGTTGGAATAGAAAGTAGCTTTTTCACTTGGCCTCTTACCTAATACTTGGCCTCTTACCATAATTCTTTTAAGTGTCATTTTTGGGGGTCAGTTAATAACATGTAAGCAGTATCCATTGACAGTGATGTACATTGTGGAGAGAAGTGGACTTACCTCTTTGTAGAGTCTGTGTTCATGCTATCTACTTTGTGTGTTAAAAGTCTATTTAAAAGTTTTTCTGGTAGACTTCATGCTCATGTGTGAGTCTACCATTGATTTTTGGGTTTTATCAGCTTCATAGATACTTAAATTGGGTTGCTAGGAATATATGTAGAATTAGGAGCGTTCTTGCTTAAAAACAAAAGCTTTGATAAACATAGATTTACAGTACTACTTTTCCATGTCATTCTTAAACTTTTTTCTTTCCTTAATCCTGCAAGGAGTATGTGCTAAGTTTAGAAAATTTAGAAAATGCCATAAGCAAAGGACAAAAACTTTCTCAGTCCTACTCTTAATGTTTTGTGGTATATGCTTTCTTTGCCTCTGTATCTGTTTCTGTGAAAGGGCACCTGTAATGTTTTTCACTTAAGAGTTGCTTGAGAGGGCTTCCCTGGTGGCACAGGGGTTAAGAATCCGCCTGCCAATGCAGGGGACACGGGTTCGAGCCCTGGTCCGGGAAGATCCCACATGCCGTGGAGCAACTAAGCCCGTGCGCCACAACTACTGAGCCTGCGCTCTAGAGCCCGCGAGCCACAACTACTGAGCCCGTGAGCCACAACTACTGAGCCCGCGTGCCTAGAGCCCGTGTTCCTCAACAAGAGAGGCCACCGCAAGGAGAAGCCTGCATGCCGCAACTAGAGAAAGCCCGCGCACAGCAACGAGGACCCGACGTAACCAAAAATAAAATAAATAAATTTAAAAGAGTTGCTTGAGAAAAGCTTTAAATGGCAAGGATCTTGCATGTATACAGACAGCCCCTGTGATTTTCAGGGCCGGGGACAAGAGTACAAATGCAAGCCCTATATCACATCTGTAAAATATTTAAGTTATAAATCAAGCTTCCAAACTGGTAAATAAGTGTCTTCTATTCTCCTACCTTGATAAATATACCTTCATTAGGACACAATCGAAAAATGTCTAAAGCTATGGGTTTTATTGCCCAAAGTCAGACTATGAAAGATGAAGGAAGATAATTATAGTTGCACATGTGTGGGTGTCCTATTGATGGACCAGTGATGTCTGCGTGAGTAATAGACATATACTCCATAGTAAATTTTCAATAGGTCTACTTTTCTTGCCCATATTTCAGCAGAATCACTAATTATATGGTTACAGTCAAGATTTTCACAATAATTTGTGTTACTGACAGTAATGCTAAAGTAAAAAACCTTTCTTGAGTCATTGTGGTTCTTTAATTAATTTCGGTTTGGGGATGCTTTGCTAAGGCAGCCAGTAGTTATTGACATTGTCAACAAAATTCATACAGCAATATTTAGGTTAAAAAAAGGAATAAAATTACGTGTGATAGGTTATTGATACTGCAGGAAGCACAAAATATTTTAATTTTATTGTATAAGTCATATCATTAATATTGTGAATTTCCACTGTTTCTTAAAATATTCCTCAAACTTTTCAATCCTGTGTATATTATAAAGAAAACTGAAAACAGAAGTTAATTCGTTAAAAATCTGTTTTCAGATGAGACTAAACCTTAATGCATCTCAGCCAGAAAATAGTCTACATATAAAAATGTGTGAATCTTTTTCTTCCTAGTCATGGAAATGTTTTTATCGCCTTATATTTTCTTAAAATACCAACTTTGTTGCCTGTTTCACATGTAGTTCCTGTTTGAAGAAATTTTTCTCTAAAATTTTTAAAAACACATTTTTTTAAAGTGAAGTGGCCAAGTTAGGTTTTTTGGGGGGTTTTGGAAACTTTTGCTAATATTAATAGTAAACAATAGTTTATATCAAATAGCTGCTGCTACTGCAAGTTCAAAATTAATATAATATCATTTTCCACCAAAGACCGTGATTTACTCTTTATTTGAGGAACTTCTGTTTGTTTACCTTCTTTTTTCTTTGTGATGCACAGTGCACTCTGAAACCTATAGCCCAAGACAGAGGTCTGAGGTGTCTGGTCTGAGTGGCCCTGCGTTCTTCCTGGACATGTGTCCCTATTTATGTGTCCATTCTAGGTGTATCTAGGTGTTTGCTATTATAGAAAACAGGACACATACATTCTCGTACCCAGGTCATTGCACGCTTGTCTGATTATTTCTCGAGGATAAAATTTTCCAGGAGTGGGGATGTTTGTTCAAAGGGTTCGCACATTTTTACTTAGACTATTTGGCAGCAAAAGTTTTCTGAGAGGTGTCGGTGCAGCTTACAGCAGGCACAGCTGAGACACCCTGTCATGATGTATTTATGATAGCAGGGATTTTGTAGCTTCTTCTTAGAGTCTTAATGACATGCATTGTTTCACAGAGGAAACACATAATACTAGATTTCTGTGTCCACTTGTTAGGTTCTTCTCTGAACCAGAGTGGAGGAGGGAGGCATTCTTCTCAGTCAATTACAAGTGGGGTGTTGATTCGCATCTGACCCCCAGAAATCCCAGTGCCCGTACCTGATGTTCATTTAAGGCCAAAGCCTACACAGGGGACCTTGCTGTATACCGCCTGGGGAGCCATTGGCCATTTGTTTGGGGAATCGTTTGTATGGATTTTTCTTTTAATTCTTATTCCTTTGCATTGTAAGTATCCTTGTGAGTTAACCCTGAGCTACAGCAGTTACGTGGTGGTGGTGGTTCTAGCTATAGGGATTTAGGTAACATACAACACTGTTGACGGGTGTGTGTGTGTGTGTGTGTGTCTGTGTCTGTGTCTGTGTCTGTGTCTGTGTCTGTGTCTGTGTCTGTGTGTGACTGTAAGGCTTATTATTTTTATTAATTACCCCCGGGAGATCTTTCCATGGACTTTGAAATAGAAGTGTTGAGTTCTGGGTGAAAATAACACTCCACCTTTTACAATGTATACCACTGTCATTTAGTACAGGTTTGCTTCTGTTTATCTCTGCCCACATTTTGTTCTTTCAATGATGAGCGCTAAGGGCCAAGGGGTATGTACAGCCCTCCCTTAGCTTTCAGCCTCAGATTTTCAGAGGTGGGCAAGGGTGCCCTCTTTCTAGGCCTTCTCAACCTCAGCACCCTTGACATTTCGGCCGGATCACTCATTGTAACGCAGGGCTGTCCTGTGCTTTGTAGGGTGTAGAGCGGCATCCGGGCCTCTGATCACGAGATGCCGTAGCACTCGCCTCCCTGAGTTGTGACAACGAAAAACATCTCCAGACATTGCAGATATGCCCTGGGGAGGAAGGGGGGAGTAAAATCGCTCCAGTGGAGAATCATGGTGCCATGGCCACACTTTTGTAGCCACAGCTTAAATTTGGATCACTCCCGAACTTTCTTCACCCTTCCTCATTTATGTCGATTCCTAATTGCTTTTCATCTCTTTGGGTGATGGGGAGCACACATTTATCAGTGTTGAAATTTTATTCTCTTTAGGATCCAAACTCTCCCCGGGAGACTTGGACACTTAGAATCGGTTTTATCATCTAAGTTGTGTTGTTCCGTCTGGTGGGAATATTCACGTCCAGCTGTGCCCTCTGCCCTAAAGCTTTCGTTGGTCTCCCTCCTAGTGTTTTACCTCATATTCCCAAAGTTCTCTCCTTAGAGCATTAGGGAAATATTTATTATACCGAGTAATCAAACTAGCTGTTGTTCTCCACTAGGAAAAAAGGAGGTCATATTTTCTCAAAGTTTTGAGAACATGTTGAGGTAAGTTGTAATTATTGCCCTCTCCCTATATATTTTGTACAGTTTTATTCTGACATGTTTTGCTTTTTTTTTTTTTTAAAAAAAAAAAGAAATACAGACTCAGATGTTGCCAAAATAGCAGAGAGGTCCTGTGGACCTGTCACCCAGCTTCCCTGGGGGTGATATCTTATATAACAATAGATAACAATGGTACAGTATCAAAACCAGGAAATTTTCATTGGTCCAGTTTACAGACCTCGTTCGGATTTTTGCATCCACTCATCTGTATGTGTGCATGTGTAGTCCTAGGCAGTGTTACCACACCTATAGATTCGTGCAACCACTAGCACACCCAGAATACAGAACTCTCCCATGCTTCGTGCTGCCCCACGGGAAACAGTCCCACCCTCCCCCCAGTCCCTAGTAAGCACTGATCTGTTCTTCTCTATAATTTTGTCATTCGAGACTGTTACATAAATGGAATCAGTGTGTAAATCCTCTGAGATTGGCATTTTTCACTCGGTGCCCTTGAGACCCACCCGTGCTGTGTGCATCAGTAGTTGCTTTTTATTGCTGCGTAGTATTCCAGTGTACTGGTACTCTTTTAATACCTGTGCTAACATCCATTATCATTCTGAGGCTAGCAGTTATTTGCGTTAGTATGCTCCTCTGTCCCATGGCTGCTGAGAGCTCAGATTCTCGTGGCCCTCCTTGTGTACTTCTTGCAGTATATTTCAGTGCTGCTGTCACAGAATGTTTTGACTGCGGACTCTGTCTCAAGCAATTTGAGGTCGATTCAGTCGAACCCGGTGCATTTGAACCCTTGCTCACCATCCTACCTATCATCAGATTCCTACTCGTGGTCTCTTTCCCCGAGACAGGAGCTGTGTGAAATCAGTGACTTTTGATGGCTAGGCTGTCGAGGTCAGAAACATGTGACAGCCCCACCTGGACCAGCCAGGCGGCCAGTGTTGGAGTTCGCTCAAGCCCAGACTTCTTGGGATGCGGAACAAGAACGCTACAAGATATTCCGGTCATCCACCAGCATCTTGGCAGGCCGGGATGGAAGGAGGGGTTTCTTTGATGTAAGCCAAGACTTCCACGGCCAGGGAAAGTGTCCTGACTTGTCGGGTATGTGGTCGTGGCCACAGTGAGGGATCGTCTGGGTGGAAGGTGGAACAGACAAGGCCCAGCCTCCACCCAAAGGCTGGTCACCCTGCAGGCTGGGGGCCACAGAGCACAGAGCAGGGACGCACCCTCACTCTGGTCCTGGGTCTGGCCAGTTTGGGAGGAATGCCCAGTGCAGATGAGCCCAGGAGAGAGGGGAGTATTTCCCAGTTATTCTTATTGGACTCCTTCTTACAGCCTACTTCTTACTGCTTCTGGTCCCATGCTTTGAAAAAAGAGTTTATCGGGCACAGGGGAGCAACATGTAGAGAGGTAAATCCCGTGGAAAGGAACTCTCCTTACCGTTTTTAATCCCCCTGGTGAGGGGCCACGTGACAGCTCCCCCAGTCCAAGGACACGCAGCCTGAACTCGCCTGACGCCTACTGCCAGCTTCTGAGCCAGCCCTCCTCCCACCTCTGCTGTCTCCACCCAGGATCCCTGACCTCGCTACCCTCTTCCTTTTGTAATTAACATTTGAGCCGAGAATGAGCACGAGGTCCTAGGGAGACGCCCTGTGCTCTGCTCTTCGCCACCTAGGTTGTCTAGCACAGGGTTTCTCCACATGTGAATTTTCTGCCATTGTAACTCCTGTTTTATATGAATAATGCCCACCTGCTCTTGTTTTTCCTGCCAAGTATGTGTCTAGGGTATGACCAGTGAGTGTTTCAGCAGCAAGTAGGTAAGCTGTTACTTCTCAAGTGTAAAAGAGAGATTTTGTTTGTTTGTTTAAACTGGTTTCTATATGAGATTAATATATCATATATGTATATGTGTACATATGCGTATGTGCGAATATCTGTAATATAGATACACGTGTACGTATGTTACATATACATATATAGAACACACATGTTCAGTTTAGCATCCTGCTTGCTGACTGAGGCAGGCAGAACTGTTGGTGTGCGGGCTGAAGTATCTTATACCGAGGTCCTGTTGCCTAAGGGATTTTGTCCACATCTAGTAGATGTATTGTTTGCTGTCCAGAAGCAGAATCTTTACGAGGCAGTGTTTATGAACTGCTTACAGTTTTCTAAGAAGATGAAAGTTACAAGCAGCCTCCCCACTGTTTTAACACCCTACTTGCCTTATTAGAATGGGGTCATCAGAATACCGCCTTGTTAATCCTGAGTTTCCATAAATTTTTCATTCCTTTGGGGATTCTCACAAAAGGAGATGCCAAGTTCAACTTCAAGGATATGAAGTCAGGTGCACACTGTAAATTCTGGCATTAATTTTCAGACCTTGAGAACCACTGAAATTCTTAGATGTGTCTCTTGGGAATGTAGCTTTTTCAGTTGTAACAATTTCCTTCTTGCCTTTGGGTAGGTCTAGTGGGCTAGCTTACTGTATTTTGGGTTCGAAAACCACGTTCACTTAAGGTTCTCTTTGAAAAGGCCAGTGCGCCTTTTCTATAAATATTTTAAAGATGGGATCACCTGTTTTTCAAAGTATATATCAGAAGAAAAAACATCTGATAAAATGAGCTCTTGGCTGTGAAGTTAAGAGGATTGGCTTTTGCCGTACAATATTTTGGATGGCAAGTCAGGGACTCTTTGCATACATTGTGAAGGGTAAATTGTGCATCTGTATTTTCACCATAGTTATTATTTTTCAGTATTTTACCATAAAAATTAAAACATGAGTCATCAGTTTTAAGAGTAAAACAGGTAGCAAAAAGTGGCCTAGCTTGGCTGCCTTAGGCCTTGCCCTTTGGTGGACTGTATGCAGTGTTGAGAAAATGTGCTTCTGAAATTAAAATCTCTTTCAAGGAGTTCAGATGGCTCTTCACCGGGAATGTAACTTTATATTTATTCACTATTATCTTTGAGCTATCAGGTAAATTCCTTTTCCCTGAGGCACAGAGAACTAGGTTCCTTTACCCAGGGTTTATCACCAAATGATGGGGTCAGAAATATGACTTAGGTTGTGTCCTTTTGAGTCTCTTAAAATCCCCGTGGGCTCTTAAACCTCCACCAGATCCCTAAATGGGGATCTTTAGAGTTGGCTTGTGCATGTGAAACAAGGAAACAGGATATGTCAGAAGAATAAAAGGTCCCTTGAGGGTGTTCTTTTGCATTATTATAAAATGTTTGATGAAGCTGAATAGCTGTTCCCTCAAGGTAAGTAAGTTTTTGGAAGTTAATTTAAAAAAATGGTATATCCTGTCTTTTTCACACCCAGCTTAGGACAAAATTACCTTTTAAAGAGAAAAAAAATGTATATTCTAGCAGTGTACTCTAACTCAAGTCAGTGGTTTATTTGTCCAAGGAGGAAATACGATGTAGATTTAGGATTTAATATATTGCAGGATTTTGGTAATAATTTGAATACACGGAATCTGGCTTAGCCATTGTGCTCTTTTCAGCCTCCACGCCATCTGCATTTTCTTTTGTCCGGTTGTTTAACTTGCAAAAGTGTATTGATCACTCATGTACCATGGGCTGGGGCTGTGCTAAGTTCTTGACATGGATTAATTCATTTAATCTGCCCTGTAGCCTTATACATTGGTACCATTCGCATCTCCATTTTACATATGAAAATAGAGAGTCTTAGAGAAGTGATTTGTTTAAGTTCACACAGCTGGGAAGTGGTGGAACCAGGGTTTGGACCCAAAGATATTCAGCTGTATGGAACTAGAAATACAGCTGTACAGTGGTTTGTAGAGAAGGAGGTAAAGACAGAATCTGTGTGGAGAGCTTTGGGAATGTGTATTTGCTTCTCCACAGAGAGCAGACCAAAGTCACGAGATACAAGCCCCAGAAGAATTACCTAATTTGCCAGCGACTGCAACAGGGGGTAGACATTTTCCTATAATCAAACAAACCAAAGACATAGTCCTTCCGATTGCTTTTGTGATGGCAGCAACTGAACATTCATCCTGAGTGACAGGCATAGTAGGAGTTGTGTTTGGAGAGAAGATTTCAAAGAATAGCTTCAATGAAATATTTGTAGGTTTCTGGAGAGCATCTCTATGGAAGGCGAAGGTCACACTGAATTTCCTAAGTCATTTTTCTTGGCTTTTGTCTGTTTCTGATAAACTCCAGATTCCCATGAAGCAGTGTTGGGAGAAGGCGTGTTTGCTGTGGAATCTGTGTGCAGTTTGTGAATCTTGCTTGTCATCTGCGGAGCTGATGGCTCTGTCTGCCCTGTAGATGTAAGTGGCACTCAGCTGACTGGTCATGGTTTAGGACTGTTCACATCTTCCTCAGCAGAAATAGATGAAAATGCTATTTCATTCAAGTTTAAGGAGGCGTTTTTTTGTTGTTTTTTTGGTAATAAAGAGTTTCTTCTTTTAGAGCAGTTTTAGATTCACAGCAAGTGATAAAACTTTAGAAAACCATTTTGGACATTGACCTTTCAACGGATGTGAGATTTTTAAAAGATAATGGTTTACATCGAAATCAACTTTTCAAAGCTATAATTCAGTTCAGGTGGTGATATGGTAGCTGCTAATGTTTTTCATTCCTAAGAAGATACAGATTTTGTAGTTTAAAAAAGAAAGTGCTAGCCTGGTTGAATCAGCAGATACGTTCTTGGTCATAAAGTGTACACTTTGGATGTTGCCAAGGACTGAGTGCGTCATTAGGGATGGAATTAGAAGTCTGTTTCATATAGAATAGTGATTCTCAACAGGGAGCGACTTTGGCTCCCCGGGGACATTTAGCAATGTTTGGAGACATTTTTGGTTGTTACCACTGATGGGGGGAGGGGGCTACTGGCACCTAGTGGGTAGAAACCAGGGATGCAGCTAAACATCCTAGAAAGCACAGGACAGTCCCACACAACCCAAGTTGATTCAGTCCAAACGTCAACAGTGCCAAGGCTGGGAAATCCTGAGTTAGAAGATTGACTTGATTCTATAACCCTTTTTTATTTTATTTTAATTTTCTGTGTTTCCTAAGTAAAATTTTTCCTGTCAAAGCAGCTCTGTAGTATAATTTTTAGGGATATGTGTTTGTGTTTGTGTATGATGCATTCATCTGATTGTTATTTAATTTTAATATCTGAATTCTATTTATTATAGCTTAGCAATATATCTAGATCGATTGTTATACCTTAGTTATATTTATTCCAAGATTTTCTGTGGCATTAGTGAAAAATAATTAAAACATTTATACATATATATAAATCTATGTATTTACGTAGTGGGGTATTAAGTAATTTGTCTAGGCCTTCTTAACTATGAGCTTCCACTTATCCTAAAAAGCAAAGGAACAGGCTGTAGGACAAGTTTGGTCACAGAATATCAGGAAACGGATGTGTATCTTTCTGAGATGGAAGAAAGGTAGCAGGGGCCAGCACTCAAGGTCTGCCCTCTTGCTCTCTGGACCTCTCCTGTCATTTGTCAGTTTCCAAGCACTTGGGGTAGCAACCCTGATAATGAAAGAGCCAGCTTCTTTGAACAGGGTAAGTGAACCTTTACCAACAAATCCCACACCTTCTCTTTACTTTTCTGCTTCTCCCAATTTTGATGAGTGTGATTTTTTTTTTTCTTTCTGCTTAATTTTCACCCAGTATGTTGTTCTGTTGCAAGCCATAGTAATGCATCACTGAAAGCTTGGTAAAGGCAGTTGAATCAGCAAGCAGAACTTTTATTTGCTGAAAATCAATGGAAGAATACTTACTGTTTCTCACCAAACCTTTACTGTTCTCACCAAACCTTCAGGCAGGAGGGAAAGTAGGTTGGGTTCATCTTACAATTCTTGGATTTAATTTGCGGTTTAGGAGTGAGTTTTTTGTAAATTTTTGGCTTAACGAGGTGTAAATGACATATAAAATTGTAAGATATTTGAAGTGTACATCGTACTAGGAGTGAGTTCCTTCCATGATTCTCCTCTCCTTTTTCTCCCCTCTAGCAGGTGGACCAAAAAAGGAAATACTTATTTTCTATTACTTCGTTGCTTTTTAACCTGTAAATGAGACATCCTTCTAGAAGAACTTTAGTGTCATGCATGCTTTGTTTGTTGATTGGGCATCATTTAAATAAAAGGACTCCTCAGGGCTCTAAATGGGATGTTTAATTTGTTAGAACAAGAGTCCATACCACTATCTGCTAACATAACATCAATTTACTAAGTGGATAATTTGCTGCACATTAACTGACCCTGATGTGGAATTAAGCACTTCGGACGTGGTTCATGATGGAAATCTGGGCTTGATACTGGTAATGAGGTTTCAGCGATGACAGCATCACCAAGGCTTGGACTCACCACTCTGGACCAAGCCGTGCGTGGTAAGGGACATGTACCAAGGACTTATTCACCAGCTCGGTTAGTTCAGATTAATGATCAACTCAAGGATGGTGAGTGATTTCTTTGCTTCAGAGATCGCTGCTCATTAAAGACCGATGTGGATGGAATTCAGCGTGATTCAGTTGTGCCAGCGAGCCTGTGACTGACCTGGGATTCTTGTGAGACCAAGGCTGTGCTAAAGCTGGCATCTGGCTGTGGGTGGGATTCCCACCCGTCCTTACTGAGACCATGACTCGATGGAGAGGGTACCAGAGGACACCAAGGAAATACGGCTGACCAATTGATGCACCTTGAAAGGCCCCTCAGATTTATCTAGAAGCTATAAACCTCTAAAACTGACAATAAGAATAGAAGACATTTATGAGACACTTATTTGGTGCCATGTGCTATGCTGAGCCTCTTATATCCATCACCTCATTGAACGCTCTGCAGGTTAGGAACTATTGTTAATTCCATGCAGAGTTGAACGACCTGTGGCTTAGAGAGGTTAAGTAACTAGTCAAGTCACACAGCTAGTAGATGGGATTCCAGGTCTCTTGTCTGACTCCAGAGCCTGTGTATCCGTTTCTTCTCTTCCAAGTTGATGTCTTGTGAGCTTATTACAGCTCTCCCAGCCAGGTGGATGTTGCCAGTCTGGAAGACTGACTGTGGATTTTATCAAGTGTTTGGACTTTTCCCAGGGCGGTAGGATCCCATGCTTGGCAGCGACTTTATTTCAAGGTTATTGTCATGGCTTGTGTACCTAGTTGAGGGTGTGTTTTGTCTAGGACTCCCTCAAATACAGGACAAGGCTGGGGCTCAGAACTCAATATTTGCAAACTGGCAAAATGAAAATAGTGGACTCGGCAGAAATAACGAGCCTACAGAATTAACAGTGACATAGAGGGCTTGTTGGGATATCACTGGTCCCAACGAGGAGATGGTCATGGACATTTTGATTTGCCCTTTTGCCAGCCACCCTCTGACAGCATAGCTTTACTGATGATGGATATTTAGGTTATCTCAAGAATGGGCCCTGCATGCTCCCTAGAGGATTCCAGCAGAAGCTCCTGAAGGACCTTGGAAAGGTGGTCATGGGTCAGAATCACTTGGAGGGGCTGTGTGGCCAGCAGGTGGGATCAGTGGTGAGCCTTCTTGGCCCAGCTGCTCTCACGTTGGAATATTAAGGTCTTTATCCTTTCGTTGAGATCAGACAGAACTTGCTAGTGTGCCTTTGCCTTTCCTGACTTAGCTTACTGCCCATCATGTTCCCAGGGACCTGCTTTCTTTCCGTAAGGAGCCCAGGCGAGCTGAGTGTGGTATATCGTTTCTTGCCTTGACTGAGATGATAGAAAAGTTTTCAACACTGAGGTGCAGAAAGTAACCCACATTATGGAGGTTACTCCTTCTCTGGTGTCTCTTCAGCAGCTGTGTCCCATGGCCTCCACTGCAGGGCTGGGCTTTGCTTTGCCTGTTGTATTTGGGGCTCTGATTTTTCTGTCCTCATTTCTGAACTTTCATACGTACACGCGAATTGGAGTTCTAACTTGTCTTCACACACCTGCCCCTGGTTTGGCCACTGCTCAGGACTGGTCGTGCTTCTGTGTGGGACCATCCCCTCCTGGTCTCCAGCCCCCACTCTCTGACTCGTTGCCATCTGAGTGTCTCAGTGATGACAGGTCTCTTCCTCCTCCTTCACCCGGAGTATCCACCCTACAGGTGTGGTTTCTCAAGAGATGACTTCATTCACAGACTTGTAAAGAAGGAGGTTCTCTGACACCAGGGGTGAAACTTGAAATTAATCATTCAAGCTTGAGTTTCAGATGGCCGTGCAAGGAGAAGCAGAAAATCACAGTTTGAAATGTTCACAAGTAATTCATGGCACAAAGGCCTGGAGTCCTTCCAAAGTTACCAAGCATACAGCTCCCTGCTCTCTTGCTAGTCAAAGAAGAGTTGATTGTTACCCAAGGTTTGGATTTTTTAAATTAATCGGCAAGAGTGTTAAGAAAATATTGATAGCTGCTTGGACCTTTTAAGATTTGTTTTTAGCACCTTTCAATTCTGAATATGAAAACCGTTTGTTTTATAACTGGGAAGAAAGCAGTGACTTTTGAGATTTGGGTTAGTTTATCCAACAGAATGGAAGCACTGTGAGAAACGTAGGCTCCTTTTTGGTGAACTTTATGAAAACCAAAGGGAAGATAGAATCGGTTCTTTATTTTTTGAGGAATAAACAATTTTCCTGCATTCTAGTGTTCACTTGGCGGTTGGCCAGGAAGCGTGCCTACAGCTCAGGAATCATCCCAAACCTAACTAATGGAAAAAGTCTGACTTGCTGGAGGCTGAAATTCAATACTGAGGCGGTGATATGGGGGGTGTGTGTGTTAGTGGTGGGGCAGGGTGGTGGGTAAAAGACGTTGGAAGCCTTAACCCCTGGCAGCTATAAATGGAATACTCACTCACTTGGGTGGCTAGAATTCATGCTTTTAAAAAGAGCTTTATTCTGCCATTTGGTCAGAATTAAGATATGATTTAATGTATTATGTCCAAGACTGGTCTGAAAACATACTCCGTTTCTTTTGATTTGAGCCAAGTTTAATTAAAAGCACTGCTTGACAAGCCCGTTAAATAATTGAAACATTTTCCTTCAAAATCTTACCCTTAATGGAGGCATTATGTGCAAAATAATGCATTTTCTAAAACCTGTATCGAGACCCAGACTACAGGAAGCACTGTGTAAAAGGATTGCAGATTAGGGGCCGGCAGGTAAGAAAGTGAAATGATCCAGGTTGTGAGCTATAGGGAGCAGTGGGGACTATGGTTAGCTGGAGCTCACAGACCTGAAAGAATTAAGGCTCCATCTTGCTAGGTCTTCTAGTTTTGTTGTGTTTTTTTGCCTTTTCATTTTTTTTTAATGATTTTGTTGTTGTTGTTGGGGTATAGTTGGTTTACAACGTTGTGTGAGTTTCTACTGTACAGCTAAGTAGAGTTCCCTGTGCTATACAGCAGGTTCTCATTAGTTATTTTATACATAGTAGTGTATATATGTCAATCCCAATCTCCCAGTTCATCCCACCCCCACTTTCCCCCCTTGGTGTCCATATGTTTGTTCTCTACATCTGTGTCTCTATTTCTGCCTTGCGAACTGGTTCATCTGTACCATTTTCTAGATCCCACATATATGTGTTAATATACGATATTTGTTTTTCTCTTTCTGACTTACTTCACTCTGTATGACAGTCTCTGGGCCCATCCATGTCTCTACAAATGTAGGTCTTCTAGTTTTTTTCTTTCATTTTTTTCATTTTATTTTTTTGGCTGTGTTGGGTCTTCATTGTTGCGCGCTGGCTTTCTCTAGTTGCGGCGAGCGGGGGCTACTCTTCATTGTGGTGCGTGGGCTTCTCATTGCAGTGGCTTGTCTTGCTGCGGAGCACGGGCTCTAGGCGTGTAGGCTTCAGTAGTTGCAGCATGGTGGCCCTAGAGCACGAGGGCTTCAGTAGTTGTGGTGTGCAGGCTCAGTAGTTGTGGCGCACCGGCTTAGTTGCTCCGTGGTATGTGGGATCTTCCTGGACCAGGGATCGAACCCCTGTCCCCTGCATTGGCAGGCGGATACTTAACCACTGTGCCACCACGGGAGGTCCAGTCTTCTAGTTTTTAAAGAGAGACCAGATATGTAGATTTCTGTGAATTGTCCCAATTTGTAAAATGTTGACAAGTAATGCAGAACATTTTGGTTTTTACCTAGTGGGCCAAGCACAACTTGACTGGGGCTTGTGTCCTCTACATAGCAAGGCAGTGATGTTTCTTAACTTTGGAACAAAAGAAAGGACTAGAATGGCCTCTATTTTCCTTTGGGTTAGTTTTAATTGCTTCCAAAAAATATTTACTGTGTTGTGAAACCGTTTTGCAAGGGTGGTATCTAGGGTGAATTTCTGCATTTTCGGAATGGATCCCCACGTGATTCAGTCTATTTGGCCTATTCTTTGTTTTACTTGGCTAAGCCAAGGATAGAAGCTGGATAATCTTGTCTTTTGGGGTAAAACTTTATTTTTCAATTTTAAAAGTTTACTCTTCTTTTTTTTTTTTTTTTTTTTTTTTTGCAGAGATGAGAGGTTTGGAGGGTTGGATGCCATATCAAGATTCTGCCCCATCCCTCTTCATCTTTGCATTCATTCACCAAGACTGAGCACCTCCCCACAGAACGTAGTCTAGAGGGAAGGCCGTGGAAGCACACTGCCTGGGTTCGGATGCTGTCCTCCTGCTTGCTGGGCGTGTGACCTTGGGCAAGTGCCTCGTGTTCCCACGTATGAATTGGTTTTGACTCTCACCATTCAGTGCCTCATTGTCCTATTTGTAAAATGGGTTTGATCATAACTCTACTGTCTTAGCTTGGGCTGCCATCACCAAATACCACAGACTGGGTGGCTTGAACACCAGCCTTTTATTTTCTTACGTTTCTGGAGGCTAGGAGTCCGAGATTAAGGTACTGGCAGGCTTGGTTTCTGGTGAGGACGCTGGTCCTGCCTTGCAGAGGACAGCCCTCTGGTTGTGCCCTCACACGGGTGTGGGGAGAGAGAAAAAGAGCACGTGGGCATGAGCGAGGTCTTGTAGAAAGACACTAATCCTGTTGGCTTCACCCTTATGAGCTAATTTAACCCTCAAATAAAACCCCGAACCCATTAAACATTCATTCCCCATTCACCCCTCCCCCAGTCCCTGGAAACCACCAATGTGCTTTCTATCTCTATGGATTTGCCTATTCTGGATATGTCATTTAAATGGTATTGTACAACCTGTGACCTTTTGTGTCTGAATTTTTTCACTTAGCGTGTTTTTGAGTTTCATTCACTTGGTAGCATGTACCAGCACTTCATTCCATTTTGCATCTGAATAATATTTTAGTGTTGGCTCTGATTTTACATAAATAAATGTGTATAAAACACATTGTATAAAAATGTATATTTGTTGATATATTTTATATATGTGTAATATGTATATTTCTGGACTTATTTATGTTGATTTCTATCTGGCAGGAGGCCTGCATTTAGAGAGAAGGGAATGGATGTACTTCTGTGGCCTTGGAGCAGAGTGTCAGGGTGGCTTTAACACAGGTCCCACTTTGTCCCTCTATTTTCAATTGGTTTAACTAATAAACTTATTTTAAAATGGTTTATCCATACCCCACACACCCCTGCCTGCGTACGCCAGAGGTAAAAGAGTCTTTAGAAAATGTAATGGTAACTTCATTCACAGGAGCCTGAGGCTCATTCTTTGACCGTCAGTTTGCTCACATGTGTGATTTCACATGCGTGATCACACAGTTGTATGTTGCTTTCATCATTCGCCTTAAGTATTGCCAGCTGATAGGAATTTATAGCTTTTCTGCTCATAACTGCTTAAGATAATATTCAGAGGTGATTTTTGCTTTAGTTTTAAGAGATTCATCAATTTTTTACTCTTTAATAATAGAGAAGTAAAGGTAAGATTTTATATTACATTTTAAAGTAATATTTAAAGCTTAGACAAATGAAGTCACACAGATGTTTGCTGCATCTTCTCAGTAGCTAAGATCTGGAAATGCCAAAGAATGGATTTCCCATATTTCTCCCATGGTAGAAGCATTAAAAAAGCAAAACCATAAGTATACTTTGCTTGCCTTTTTCTACACTGATGTTGTCTATTCTGTGGGTGTTTTTTTTTAAAAAGAGGGAGGCTCTATCTTCTTCTGTAAGCGTTGCAGCATAAAAGGTCTTTTGATATTGTCTGCAGAATCCTTTTGGACATAGTGGCAGCACTTGGGCCTTACTTAGGAATGGATGAAATTGTCCTGTGGGTTTTCATTTTTCAGGAAATCACTCTAAATGAAAATGCCATCAGCAATGTTCAGATCATTAGGCTGAGTGATCAGTGGTCATTTCTTTAATTCTCTCCATAGCAGTGGATACTTTCTCCCTTGGTTTTCCCAGTCTGTTGTGTTTCCTGTGACCAATTCACTCTACTTCCATTTCCTCTGTTGACTGGTTTTCTGTCTCCCACTGGAGAGGCAGTGTAGTATACAGTAAGCCCCCTACATACGAATGAGTTCCATTCCGAGAGCGCGTTCGTAAGTCCAGTTTTGTTTGTAAGTCCAACAAGGTTTGGCTAGGTACCCAACTAACACAGTCGGCTATATAGTACTGTACTGTAATAGGTTTATAATACTTTTCACACAAATAATACATAAAAAACAAACACACACAAAAAAACATGTTTAATCTTACAGTACAGTACCTTGAAAAGTACAGTGCAGCAGCTGACATCCAGGGCTGGCATCGGGTGAACAGGCAAGAAGAGTTACTGACTGGAGGAGGGAGAGGAGGTGGGAGATGGTAGAACTGAAGGATCGTCAGCGATAGGAGATGGAGGGCAAGCTGCAATTTCACTCATGCCTGATGTTGATGGAACGCACGTTTGCATCTTTGAAAGTTCGCAACTTGAAGGTTCGTATGTAGGGGACTTCCTGTAATTACAAGAGCACGTGCCCTGGAATGACTTCTGTTTTGAGTCCTGGCTCCACCATGTAATAAAGTTAAAAAGAAGCAAAGAGCCGAAGCAGAGGGAGTAAAGTTTAAGTAACTCTCAGAAATCATGATGGGTTCTTTTTTGTCTTTTTAATTAATATATTTATTTATTTTTGGCTGCATTGAGTCTTCATTGCTGCGCACGGGCTTTCTCTAGTTGCGGCGAGCGGGGGCTACTCTTTGTTGCGGTGCGCCGGCTTCTCATTGCGGTGGCTTCTCTTGTTGCGGAGCACGGGCTCTAGGCGCGCAGGCTTCAGTAGTTGTGGCTCACGGGCTCAGTAGTTGTGGCACAGAGGCTCAGTAGTTGTGGCGCACGGGCTTAGTTGTTCCACGGCATGTGGGATCTTCCTGGACCAGGGATCGAACCCATGTCTCCTGCATCAGTAGGCGGATTCTTAGCCACTGCACCACCAGGGAAGTCCCTCATGATGGGTTCTTGAATGTAGATGGTTTTCTCCACATTAGCCAAGGGGGCTGAGAGGAGAGGGGGTGAATCAGGAGACATGTCCGTGGAAGGACTGACAGGATCTGCAGCTTTCTGGCACGTCGTGGTTTGGGAGATGGGATGGGTGAGGATGTCAGCTTTGCACCTGGTGATGGTGGACACCTTCAAGCTGGGGGTGGAGGAGGAGAAGGCCTGCAGAGATGATTTGAGGTGGTTTGGGCCGTGCTGGATTTTGATGTCCAGTCCTTGGTGGTTAACGAGTTAAAACCGCTGTCAGGTGGGATGTCAGTGGGCATTAAACAGTTTTCTTCCCTTTTGACCAGTGACTTTCAGTGGGGGTGATTTTGGCCGCAGAGGACATTTGACAGTGTTTGCAGATCTTTGCTTGTTACAGCTGGGGGTCGGGGTTGTACAGCGAGTAGAGACCAGTGATGCTGCTGGACTTCCTCCAGCGCACAGCACAACCTCCCACAGTAAAGACTTCTGTTGTCAGTGTTGCTGACGTTGAGAAACCTGCTTCAGGCCCTTCCTGAAGTCAGGGATGCCCATTCCTTTAGTCCTCAGAGCAACCCGCCGGCTCCTCGTTCCACACTGTAGTGGTGAGGGTTTGGGGGAGGTCCATTTGGGACCCTACCCCTCATTCCCACCAGGACGCCCTTTCAGAAGCCTGCCGGTGGCCCAGGGATGGGACAGCAGCTGTTCTGCCAGGCAGTGGGTACCCTCAGGGCCTGTAATGGATATGGGCTGTGTGTGAGAGACACTTATCAATTCTGTGAAAAACGCCAAGATGTCTCTCTTGCTTCGGACGGAGACTGCAGTAGAGGACGTGTTTGTCCTAATCTGAGGGGGCTTTTTTCCCTTTTTTTAAAATTTGCCATGGAAGATATGGAACAGGAAATCGGACTCGACAATGGCTGGATTGTTCTCCCTCCTCAGATGTCACTTTGTTAACAAGTTACTCTTCACTTCCCCCAGCTCTTACCCCGGACCCGTGCATTGTCTGCGTGTGGGTCAGTGCACAGGGTGATTTGCGTGCGAACGCTCCGGCCGGCCAGTTAATATCTTTGAAATCAGGAGTTAAATTTCTTAGTTCCACCCAGAGAAGGGAGTTTATTCTCTAAAGCAAACAACAAATGATCACTTGGTGTCACTGGGTTCCTGGGAGCCATAAAACATATTTGAAAGTGGGTTACGTCTAAGGTAATGCTGTCTTTTGCTGTGGGCGACCTCTGCAGAACTTTTGTGCTTGGTGACCCTTGCCAGTCAGTGGACCTGAAATAGGCCTATGGCCCTGGCAGGTGGGGGGTTTTTGATTGTGGGAGAGCGGCTGGCCTTAGTGTGGGAGACCATTTCCTTTGTCAGCCCTCTTCCCCCTGCCCGCCCTCTCTGTCGAGAGCCCTGGGACTCTGGCTCCAAGGTCAGTAACAGTTTGGGAGAAGGGGGTTTCAAGGTCAGTAAGGGAGATGATTATCCTCAGAAGACAACAGTGAGCTTTGCGGAATGAGACCAGACACGTGTATGAGGTTGAATACACTAAATTCGTTCTTGGAAGTGTTTCCTTCGGAGGGTTTGGAAGCCAAGTGTGTGTTGGTTTCCCGAAAGAGTCAAAACCATCTCTCGAAAAGGGGATTTAGACTGCCCTCCACAGCAAGCGTGATTCATTGCCTCATGTTATATGTGTCAGATATGCAAGACTCATCTTGTTAACAGAGGCTCTGGGCCGTCCTCTGGCAGTTTGTGTTTTGAGTGATGGAGTGATGGTAAACTCAGCGTTCCCAGCTCGGCTTCTCTGTTGCAAATACTTCAGCTCCAGGAATACAGATTCCCCATTTAAACACACAATTCCCCTTTGTGTTTTTATCTGCCCTTCTTGTGTCATTTATCTCTCTCTGCATTTTATTATGGCTATTTTCTGTATTTACTAGTGTTGTTTCTGATTAGATTAAACTCTTGAAGAGCAGACTGTCTTTTATTCATTTTCGGGCTGTTGGGTCGTTCTCTGAGCCAGGTACTGGGCGGGCTGCTTTTACTAATATTCATTCCCTTACTTAACCCCCTAACTGTTTATCATTGGCATTTTGTAAAGTAGGAAACTGTGGCTCAGGAAAGCTAAGTGACAGGAGAGACAGCATTATGTGGGATGAGGAGGATGATGGACTTGCTTGGGTGCAAATCCTTTTATGGGACATAAGTTACATGTTAATAAAGCTGTTTTTTAAAAAAAGAAGAAACAAACCCGTTCCACCGCCTGTTAGCTCTAGGACCGTGGGCAGGTGTTTTTAATGGCTCTGTGCCTCGTTGCTCACCTCTGTTAAATGAGGCATTATCCGTTGCTCGCTCATAGGGTCGTTAGAGTTAAATCAGTGGGCGCACGTGAAGTGCTTAGAATGGCGGCTGGCACGGGGTCAGGGTGTCCCCCTGTTACTGTTTCTCTCCAAGGTTACATGGTCAGTGGGGGGATTGGAGTCTGGTCTGCCGGATCCCGAAGCCCATGTCCTCGTCATTGAATTCTGTGACTTCCTGGCCCTGGCGTGGTGCCTTGTCAGCCAAGGGCCAGGTCAACATTTGCAGAGTGAATGAATGCGTTTGGAATTTGGGTGGTGGTGGTGTTGGTGGTTCTCCAGGTACAATGAATTTGCTGAAAGGGGAGAATCTACCTTGGGATTCATGAAAGAAGTAGACCACCAGGTCAGAGTTCTGGAAAATCCTTTTGCACACCTTCTCCTGGACTGAAAAAGCAAATGGCCTCTCAAATCAGTCATTTTAAATGTGGAGAATATGGCATCATGATGGTCTGGCTCTAGAAGCTTCCAGGGAGCCAAGGCATTGAGGTGTGGGAATTCCGAGTGCCCTTCTGTGTCTAGAAAAGGAGTCTGGCCAGCCCTGGGGGGTAACACAGTAGAGCTGGTGGTGAAGAGGCCAGGATGTGCTGTGTTTTTTAGGGTATAGCTATCACTTTTATTATTGGTTTCTACAAATGTGAACCCCAGAATCTGTAATACAAGCTTTCTCACCTATTTAAATGCTGTAGAGGTATGTTTAGGGCAACTAGGACACAGAAGGTCGAGGTCATCATTAATAGGGCAGGGCTGGTAAAAGACAAACATACTCTCCTCGCCCAGCGGTCAGGATGGGTGGAGTTTGTGCTGAAGTCCACCATGTTCTTGGGTCACTGTTAGATGTCTGTCCTTCTGTCCTTCCTAGCACAGGTGGTGCCAGCCCTCCCATCTAGCAGGGAGGGCTGGTATCATGAGTCATTTATTTATGTACTGATTTCTCCGTCATGGGACAAAGGTGCAGCGAGCAGGCCAGGGCCTCCCAGGGTGGGTGAGGTTGATGCCCAGGCTAAAAGGGTGCATTGCTGGCAGGGCAGCGGGCAGAGACTCAGTGCAAGCTGGGTGGGACCTGAGAAAAATCCAGGCGAGGCTGAAGGGGGAGGAAGCGGCCGGAGTGTGCATAGTCCACAGGCCGCAGGAGGGATTTTGTCTGCATGGAAGAGGCTTTAAGCAAGACAGGGAGGAGGGTTTGCAAGGATCACGCTGGTTCCGAGGCGGCTCATAGATTGAAGAGGGCTAGGATTAGGTGTAGGGGACTAGGGCGGGGGTCGAGGTCGGGGTGGAGGTGGATTGGACATGCGGAAGCAGTGAGAACAAATGGCTTGGCTGGGTTGGACCAATGGCTTGGATGGAGCGAACCCCCTGGGGTTTGAAAAGCCAGTTTGCCTCTCAGAGCTGCTCACCTCCCTCTCTGCTGGGTATTTGGGGAAATCTACCAGTTTTTCTGCAGTCAGTCTTCAGATCCCCGCACACTGGGCTCCAGGGTAGTTTTTACTGTTACTCAAGTACATTCCACTTTCTAACCTATAGCTCATGGAAACCCCAATTAAAAACACAGTTGCTTTGGACAACTCTTATTACATCTGCAAGACTTTTTCCTCTTTCTGTTACCACATTCAGTGTATCTGGTCATGGATGGGAGCAGGAGAGGGCAGTTTCAGGGTGAAAAGCACAAACTTTCTGCTGCTTAATGTATAATTAATTGTCTAGTTTTATTTGTCTTAACTCTAAGCCACCAATAACTCAGATAATGAGCCGACATGTGCAATTACGAGTTCAAGAATTTAGAAAACGTAGCTGCTAAAATGGCTGTGGGTTTTGTATTACAGTAAACAGATATGTTTTTCTTCCTCCCTTTGGTTAAAAAAAAAATGTCACAGGGCAATTTGTGTACCAAGTTCCCCCAAGCTGTTTTAATCATCTTGTATACTGGGTATGTGGAATTCACATTCTTAGAGCACTTCTGACTTATCACATTCTTGTATTGTTATTTCAGAGGTTAGAGACAAAGATTGTTCTTTTATCTCCCCCAGGTGAACGTTGAACTAAGGTAGGTGAGGTTGGGGCAGGTGAGGATGAGTAATTCATACTTACCTTTGCTGGTTGTCACTGGGACGTTGTATATATTCCCGAAAATGAGAAAAAGCAAATAAAAAGAAGACATTGCGTTCATGCCTTTGTACACACACCACCATCTTAGCTCACAAAGTTACATCTGTAGAGTCTAACAGAACTTCCTGGTCCAGTGCTGTAGCCACTAGCACACGGGGCTAGTGGGCACGTGGAAAATGTCTGTTCTGAACGGAGATGTGCACTGAGTGTAAAATATTCACCACACTTTGAGAATTAGTGCGGAAAAAAAAGAATATAAAATTCTCCATTTTTATATTGATTATACGTTGAAGTTAAAACATATCTCTGTGGGGTTAAGTAACAGATGTTATTTAACAGATATTATTAAAATTAATCTCACCTGTTTCTTTTTTTTTTTCCCCAAAGGTGCGTGATTGCTAGAAAATTTAAAACTCTATATATGTGGTTTGCATCAGTTTTGTTGGGGAGCGCTGGGCTAAAGAGACACTTACCCAGGAGGCAAGTAGGGTCCCTAGGGAACTGCCCTCCAGGCAGCAGGGAGCTCCCGGAAGTCTCTCCCTGGAGTTCTGGGAGCTGATTTCAGCCACTGTTACCCCCCAAGGAGGACAGTGCAACTTCCTCTGTGACTTTGCTCAGCTGCTCCAGGCCTCCCCTGCCTGCCAGCAGTGCTTCTCGGAAGAATTCGGCTTATCTCGCAGCCTGTGATTGATGACAGCAAGAGGGCGCACATACTTGCAGGTCAGCGCTTTCTTAGAACAACAAGAGTTCAAGGAGTTCTTGAGATGAATGGGGTCTGTGGAGTTGTAGTGACACCTCTTCAAATGCTCGATGGTGTTTGGTGGGTCACCCTGATCGGGCTGAATTCTGGCTTAGCCACCAGGCACCTTTTGTCCTCACTAGTTTTCTGTGATCCGCTTGCATTTTAAACAAACCTCTTTGGTGGTGGACGGGGGCACTTTTGCTCTTTCCAGTCAAATGAAGGAGTCTTTGAACCCTTTTGGCTCTGCCCTTCCAAATGATTGGATTTTGGAGCCCAAATACGATGTCCCCAGGAGAGCCATCACCGTCGCCTGGATCGAGGCAGTGGAGATGAGTGGTGATTTCTCTAGATTTCCAGTGTCTGTTGACAGACCGCTGAGGCATTTGTAGGGGGGACAAAGAAGTTTGGATTGTACGGCGTAAGAGGCCTTCAAGTTTGCCTGGTGCTAGTATGGGGGAGCAGTACCTGGGCGTTCTGTGGAAGTCTGGAAGGAAGATACATTGCTGTTGGAGCAGCTGAGTTATGGTTAAACACGGATTTACGTGGGTTTGTCCAGGGATGCTGGTTTCACGCACCAGTATGGCACTTTCAGTAATCTTGGAGTAGGATATTATGGTGTTTTATTGGCGGGCCAATACAATGGTGGTGGTACTGCAGAGTCCCTAATAATGCTAATGAAGGACATTTGCTTACAAAGCGTACATTTTTAGGTAATGTTTAGCAAGCCAGTTTTGTTAGAGGTGCAGTTTTGTGAGAACTGCTAAAATGACTTTTAAATAGCATGTTTGGAAATGACGTTCGGCTAAATAATTTCAAGACAAACACTTGGCTTGCAATGAGCGTAAATTATTGGGGTAAATAAGAGCGGCGGAGACATGCTTCGCGTGCGTAGTAAATTACTCCTGAGCAGTGCATTCTGCTTTGTGGGCAGGCTGTTCACCTTGTTAACTGACTTCCTTCCTTTTCCTTCCTTTTCTTTTTCTTTCTTCCCCCCCCCCGCCTCTCTTCCTTCCTGGTTTTGCTTGGATCTAATGCTTTCCCCTCTTGGGGCAGCGGTTCAGATCAGTGGTTTAAGCTAGGTGTTGTACTCGTTTAAGCTGGAGTTTCCTTTGTGCCGGGGGTCTGAAAAGGGCATCAGGTGTTTCCTAGGAGTCAGAGGAGGTGTGAGGACCTCTGAATTGGTGAACTTGCCGATGGGGGGAGGAAGGAGCCCTCAATCGTTTGGGTCCCGCCCCCCCCTGCCCGAAGGCCTGGGCCCAGAGTCAGGGTGCGGTCCCACCCTTCCAGCTCTGCCCATCTGGAGTTAGTCCCTGGGCGCTGTGCAGGTTTTAGAGCTCCATGGGCATTTGGTTCTGCTGTAAGGTCAGGGGACGAGAGCCTCCCTTCTGGACCCTTTCTATCCCGTGATAGTTTATTGGATGTTTGGTCGGCGTGACATCTGAGTCCTGAGCTTCCTCTCCCGTAGCTGCTTTCCTGCCGTGAAGTAGAGGCGGGCTCTGTCTTGCAGAAAGATGTGAGGCCGGGAGGAGGATGGCGGGAGGAGAGGCCGGGAGCTGGGCAGTGACCCGAAGCTGGCCTTAGGGGCAGGGTCCTGCCTCAGTGGAGCTGTTGCCTGGCCCCGCTGCCCCCATCCCGTGTCCACCCTGCTCCATAGGAGGGGCCCCTCTGTGTCAGGGGTTCACCCTGGTGGGTTTGCGTTGCACGCAAACCCTCGCTGCCAGACGTGAATCGGGCTTTTTACTGAGCGGGGCAGTTGGCGTGTGTGTGTGCGTGTGCGTGTGTGTGTGTGTGTGTGTGTGTGTGTGTGTGTGTGTGTGTGTGTGTGTGGCGAGGCTTCAGATGTGGCTGGAGTGGTCTGGGAAGGACGGAGTCGGGCGGCACGGAGGAGGGCTGGGCTGCCGGACGCCAGTCCGAGGAAATTTCCTTTCGTCCCTCGCTGGGCAGGCAGCTCTTGGCTGGGCTGAGCCTGTTGTTCTCACCGCTGGCCCGTGGGTAGTGAGAGGTTTCCCAGGAACGAGAAAGGGGAGCACAGGGCCTTCGCTTTGGGCCAGGGCCGCTTTGGTGCTGGTGGGGCCTGGCATCCAGGGGTCCGGGAGGAACCGGGAGGAACCTCCCTTGGCGTCAGGACTCGGAGCTTCGAGTTACCTGCCCCAGTGGCCCTGGGCCGATTTATTTGCAGGCTCCAGACTTCACCCCACTCCCCTGCCCCCGGGCTTGGCTTATTCTTGTCCGCCCCAGTAGGGTCTTAACTACAGCCCCGGCCCCTGCTTCTGCCCACCTATCAGTTCTACTCGAGGAGATCTTGAGAATTTCCAAGCTTTGAGTGACTCAGAGTCTTATGGACTGAGGTGGAATTAAAAGTTGATACCTCAAAGACTTGGTTGCTGGGGGTTTTTTTGTGTTTGTTTTCTAACAAATATAGTTGGAAAAAAGTCTACTGCATTGGAAAACAATGTAATTTGGCCCCCATTTTACTGGTAAGTGGGGAGGCTTCAGTGGTCTCTAGCACCTGGTCAGTTAGAGTTTGAGACTTTTCTTTCTTGGACTAGACTAAGGTGAATGCCTTCGTTGTTCGGTGTGTGGAGCTGTTCATAGTTTACAGATGGTGATTAAGTAGAGCAGGTAGGCCCGTTGACAGCGTGTCTTCGTCACTGGTCCTCAGCTAATTGGCAGAAAATTGGACCTTTCACCTTGAGACTCCCACTGGCCCATGGCGGTGGGTCTTGTTCATCCCTCAGAACCCCGCTCCCGTGAGGCCCGCTTCCTTCGCCAGCACCCCTCACGCGGGTACTGTGTGTGTGTCCCCAGATGAGTCCCGTGGCGTCAGGTCTGGACCGCAGGTTTCTGGAAGTCAGGTTTGTCTGTTACGAATCTTTGTCCTGTGTCTCTTGCCCAGCATCTTTGTTCAGTCAATCGGTGACCATGTCTCTCCGTGGAGAATTCCTGATTATCCCCTCACCTTCGTTCTCCAAGTTAGCCTGTTTAATCCCCGCAGTACCTTGGAGGGAGGGAGGGTTTATTTCTGCTCTTCTGAAGGTGAGGAAACCGAGGGCTGTGGAGGTTAATTTGTCCCAGGCCACGTGGCTAAGAGCCAGTAAAGCCAGGGTTCCCATTCAGGCAGTTTGACTCCTGGATTTGAACCACCATTGGAAACCACTACACTCCAGGGTAACCTAAGACTGTCCTCCCTGATGGAGGGACATTCTACAGAATACCTGACCTGTATTCCTCAAAACTGCCAAGGCCTTTAAACACTGTCACAGAGCAGAGAAGCCCTGAGGAGGCATGGGATCCTGGGACAGGAAAAGGACGTTAGGGAAACGCTGGTGTGAAATCCACATGAAGTGTTGGGTTGCATTCATAGTAATGCACCTGTGTTGGCTCCTTAGCTGTGATGAATGTAAGATGTTAACAGTTGGGGGAACCCAAGTGAAGATGTGTGGGGACTGTCTGTATTAGCTTTGCAACTTCTCTGTAAAATCTGAAACTATTCAGAAAATAAAAGGTTGACTTAACAACGGCAAAACCACCACAAACCCCACTGCCTTCTGCCGCCTCTGGCCTGTCGTGTGCCAGGTGCCTGTGTGTCCTCCTCCGCGTCTTGTAGCTGCCCTCCAACGGAGAGGCCTGTGTCCTTGGAGAAGAATCTCAGATTTCAGCCCAAGTTGGTGATGGAGACATAACCCGGCATTGCCACTGGGCTGTTGGATACGCTGCCTTTTTAAGACAGTGTCATTCTCTACCCAGATCTCTCTGGAACCCAAGAAGAGATGGAATGGGTTTTGGCACAGGAGAGAAATAATTTTATTTAGATAAAATCATGGTAGATATCAAATGGAACAAACACAGGCACTTTGGTCATTTAAACTGTTTCCACCACCCTCAGCACCCCCATCACCTTCCTGATGGGTGTAGCCTGTCTTTCTAAGTTATTTTTAAGTGCTTCGTAGCTGGAAAGCAACTGAAGTTGTAGTTTTGGTGGTTGGGAGGAGAGGTCAGTTCCCGTGGTTATTTAAACTAGGCCTGTGTATTCTTAGGTTCTGTAGCTTGGCATTCAGAGGAAAGCGAAATGAAAGCCATACGATGGCTGGAAGCCCTGCTGGGTGTGACCTGGGAGGTGCCGGCAGCAAGACCCCAAATATAGATACTGCCACGCTGGGTCCAGGGCCCTGTGGCTTTGGAGCACTTTGGTAAGCTGTCTCGTGTGATCTTCTTGTGCTTGTACAACAGACAAGTTAGATGACTCCTCAATTTGCATGGAGAAGTCTCAAGTAGTTAACAGCTGTCCTGAGCTACAGGTAGTAGAGCTGGATTTGAGTCCACACCTTCTGGGGAAGCATCCAGTACGGTTTCTGTGCCCTCTTACTGACATCTTGAGTGACCCTGCATCTCTCTGTGAGCGGCACGGTTCCTGCAGATGCCACCGTGTGTCCCCTGGGCAGTGAGCAGGGCCCTGAGATAGGATTTGGGATCGAGAGTGAATGAATACTTATCCCTCATCCAGTGTGTCTGGCCCTGTTCTAGGTGCTGGGGATTCACTGGCTGGTGAAACAAACCCGCCACTGCCTCCTATAATACAGGTGATAAAATCCTAGTATAACATACATCACATTGTCAAAGCACTGAAATAACTCTTGTTTTGACGTTCTAGGGAAAGCATATAAAACTTACGGTCGTTGACATGGGTGAGTGAATTGCATTCTAGATGTCTTCTGAAAGTCATGACATTTGTCTGCTGCAAAAATAATAGCTGGTATTCCTTTGCTTGTAAATGATGGAGACTCAGTAAAAAACCAGTGTAAACTGGAAAGAGGAATTTCTTGGACCTGTGTGTTGAGGGAGATCAGGGATGAAAGTGGCCTTTGGGATAACTGGATCCAGGGAGTGGACGAAGTCGGGTGCGAACCTGTTTTTCTTGTAGCTGTTTGTCTCTCTCCCCCTCTCCTCTTTTCACTTGTGAGATAATTCACATATAGAAGTGAGCCTTTAAAGTATCCAGTTCAGTGGTTTTTAGTATATTCACTGAGTATACTACTGGTATAATATTCGCATATACGAATGCTAATATATACTAATAGTTGTGCAACCATCACCACTATCTAACTCCAGAACGTTTTCATCACTCCATAAAGGGAACCCCACACCTATTAGCAGTCACCCCCTGTTGCCGGTCACTGCCTATACCTGCCCTAGGCTGCCAGCAATCTGCTTTCTGTCTCTTTGGCTTTACCTTCTGGACATTTCATATACATGGAGTCCTACAATATGTGGTCCTTGGTGACTGGCTGCTTTCACTTTGTGTAATGTTTTCAAGGCTCATCCATATTGTAACATGTATCAGTTCTTCATCCTTTTTTATTGCTGAATAATACTCCGTTCTCTGAATATACCACATTTTAGAAACAGTCTGTTCTTCAGTTTGTTTGTTTCCCAGTTTGAGCTGTTGTGAATAATGCTGCTGGGAACATTTATGTGCAGGTTTTCCTGTGGCCATATGTTTTCATTTCTCATGTATATAGCTGGGAGTGGAATTCCTGGGTCGTATAGTAACTATGTTTAACTTTTTGAGGACCTGCCAGACTGTTTCCCAGGGCAGCTGCACTATTTTACATTCTCACCAGCAGGGTATGAGGGTTCTAGTTTTTTCATGTTCTCACCAACATATTACCTGTCACTTTGGGGCTGGATGATTTCTTGCACAACTCTCAACTCAGGAAGTAGGATTTTATGAAAAAGATTAAGTGTTTTTGAATTCAGTAAAATTCTGCAAAGGAATTAAGGAGCATGTACGCAGCTGAAATGAGAAATAGCTGTTTCAAGTTTATTTACTTCCTACTGTGTTCTTGGGTCATTCGTTTTTATGAAGTAACGACAAACTCCTGAGTAAGTTTGTGTATTTTTTCTGAAAACAGATGGTAGCCAGAATACAGCCAGGATTTCATTAAGATTATCTTACCAGTTTTTGTTTGTGTGTGTGTGTGTGTGTGTTTGAAAGAAAAGTATTCTTGTCAAGAATAGGAAAGGACAGAACTCTAGGAAATAAGAGGTAGAGGACGTCTGGTATTGCGTTCCATGAGGAGTGAAAACATCTTGTGATATTCTTTTATTGTCCCTTCTGTTCTATATCTCCTACTGTTTCCACTAAAAGGAAGAGTGGAATGCAGTTCTGAAGCCAGTTATTTTGTTTTGTGTCCCTTAGAGAGGATTTCCAGTAGTTTTTGAGAGTTCTTAGAACAGTTGTATTCATTTTACACAGTCTGCAAGGCCTACTCCCAATTACCTACTTCTCTTCCTTGTCTTATTCTTCTGCCCCTCCTGTTACCTAATTCCTTTCTTCAGAAGAAAGACTATATAGGAAGAGAGTATTAGAACAGGCATAGTTTTACCTCTAACATATAAATGTTTTAGAGCAGGAACGGTTTTATATACTGGTGAATCTTTCAGGGTGCCTGGTACATAGTAGGGGGCTCAAAAGATGCTTGCGGAAAGGTGGCTGGGTGGGTGGATGGATGGATTTATGGATGAAGTGACTTACAGATTGAATGGATTTTAGGTGTGTTGGCTGATTCTTTGGGTCCATTTTCTGTTTTCTTTTAAACACATATGTGTTGGCTGTGTGATGATTGGTTAACTCAGAGATGGAATAATTTGTTTTTTGTTCCTTGGATTGTCACATTCCTACACTGTCTGAGATTGTCTCAGCAGCTTGGAGATGTCTTGTTTCTTTCAGTGTCAGATTGTTTCTGGGATTATTTCTAGTCACTGTAGTTTGAAAGAATAACTGAAAAGCTGTTTGGAGGAGTTGTGAGGAAGGTAGAGAAAATTAGAATATAAAGCCGGGATGGAATCAGTTGGCAAGTTGGAACCCCATAATCAGGGGTATAAACTTTCTTTTAAATTTTATTTATTTATTTATTTATTTATATTTATTTATTTATTTTTGGCTGCACTGGGTCTTCTTTGTTGCTGTGCGCGGGCTTTCTCTAGTTGCAGCGAGCGGGCTTTCTCTAGTTGCAGCGAGCGGGGGCTACCCTTCATTGTGGTGTGCAGGCTTCTCATTGCAGTGGCTTCTCCTGTTGCAGAGCACGGGCTCTAGGTGCGCAGGCTTCAGTAGTTGTGGCATGCGGGCTCAGCAATTGTGGCTCCCAGGCTCTAGAGCACAGGCTCAGTAGTTGTGGCTCACGGGCTCTAGAGCACAGGCTCAGTAGTTGTGGCTCACGGGCTTAGTTGCTCCGTGGCATGTGGGATCTTCCCGGACCAGGGCTCAAACCAGTGTCCCCTGCATTGGCAGGCGGATTCTTAACCACTGCACCTCCAGGGAAGTCCAAATAAACTCTTTAAAGAATTACAAGTTCATAAATAAGGTGTCTTGTCCATTAAAATAATTTGTTTTTCTTTTGATTGGGAGCGGGGGATGCCAATGTGTCTTTGTATCTTCACCTGGGGAACAATGAGCAAAGATTAGTTTATTGTTGGCAAAATCTTTTACTGTTTTCTTTCTTCTTTTTTCTGTCTTTCCACCTCCTACTGCTCATGTACTCTTCATGTTATTTTCTGCATGGAAGCTACAGCTCACAGTGGTGACAGAGTTTGACCTTACGGGCGGACAACGGGAAAGAATATGGATGCCACATGATCCTTCTCACTGGGAACTGTCCAGGGACACGGGACAGATTGTCAACTCTATAGTATTGAATGTAGGCAGTCTCAGTTTACAACCATACTGTTTTTTATGTGTTGATGGTTGGGTGTTTGGGACATGACACGTCTTCCTGTGGGAATAGTGCTATAAATGCTCTTTAGGCCCAAGAAATGATGTTGATGCTGATGATGACGTAGCTGACAGCTACAAGTGCATTTCAGCTACAGATAGCTGGAATATATTCCTTATTAAAAAAAAAAAAAAGCGGTGCCTTTAAAGACTTCCGTAGGCCAGTCTGGGGAGTTACGCAACACTTGTCACACAGTCTTTGGGAGTGTTTGTGTGGGAGGGGTTATGTCTATGAGTTCTGAAGATGAGTGTCAGCAGTACATTTTCCCCTGGAATTTCATGGTGGCATCAGCTCTGATGGGTGTAGAACAGTTGTTCTTGGCGTTGCCTATTATAGAAAACAAACACCATCGCTGTTCCATAACCACAGTGAAATGGTGCAAACTTGGGATCCTTACGCCGCATGTTTCTGACCTTCCGGGCTGTGTGCTCACAGCCTCCTGTCATTACTTTTCCCTCCTCAGCAGTTGGTGCTGGGCCCGCACTACCTGAGTTCTGCATCCTTTGAGCACTGAGCCTGAAACCGCCCAAGTTCCTTTGGGAGCTGAGCAGTCGTGGGCTCTTTGGAATCTGAGACAGTTGTGCAGAAAGGAGTGCCAGCCTCAGGTCTGAAGCCTCACAGTCACGAGGAGGAAGTGAGTCAGGGGATCACTCAGCCTCGGTGGCCCCGTGCTCTGCCTGCTGCGTGGCAAGGAATGCACAGACCGCCCACTGCAGTAGGGATGCCGGGGACAGCGGCTGCCCAGCTGCTTCACGTTTTCCAGGCCCCTCTCGAGGGGCGGCTGTCTCTGCAGGGGAGATGCCTTGGGGTCCACCTTTTCCTTTCATTTCTAAGTTTGTCCCCAGCCAGCAACGCTCCTTTGTCCCCACTGCTCGTGTTCACGCTGTATTTTTCATACTCACTTTGTACGCGTGATGATGCTTTACTTCGTTCTCACCTGCACCGTTTCCAAACATTCTGACAAGTTGTGCATTGAGGTTTGCAAGGACTTGGAGTTGAAATCTCCCCTGAGGTGAAAGAGCACAGGTTTTGGAGAGGTTTCGTCTCTGCAGTTCCAGTTGTCTGCATAAAAACATTGTTAGCTCTAAACATGAAAAGTACATTAAAAAAACCCGAAACAGCACAGTGGACCGAGAGGAGAAAAAGGAGACAGTCCCCCTAGTACTGCCGTCCAGCCGTCTGCCTCGGAGACCTCGTTCCTTTTGCTCGTCAGAGGTTTTGAATCACGTTGTACAGGCCCCTCCCTTCCTTGTGTAAGCACCCAGCCGAGGTCACCGGAAATTAGATCTGCCCCAGGTAGGCCGTGTCTGGGCTGATCCTACTTTGGGAGGTTGTGGAAGTTCCTAGAATTGAGACAGTGGAGTCTGCTTTCAGTTAATGGGTCTGAAAACTCCTTTAATTTGGCTGTGGCTCTAGAACTTTCTGTTACTCTAGACCAGTGGTTCCCAACTAGGACAGTCATCTCCCCACAGCAAAAAACTACCTCACGCGAAATGTCAGTAGTGACGCAGTGGAGGAACGTGTGTCAGAACTCTGTATGTTACAGATGCCCTGTGTCCTTTGAGGTGGGTTTGAGTAATAAGCATTGGAAAAAAATAGCATCTGTTCAGTTGATGAAAAGGCGTTCCTACTTCCAACAACAACAAAAATGACTCTAAAAGAGGAGAGATCTCACTTACATGGGGACATCCCCCCCCCACCAAAAAAACCCCCTGAACTCATAGATAGAACAGATTAGTGGTTGCCAGACGTAGGGGGTGGGGGGATTGGGTGAAGGGGGTCAAACGGTACAAACTTACAGATATAAAATAAGTCCTGGGGACCTAATGGACAGCATGGTGACTAGGGTTAATAATACCGTACGGTGTATTTGCTACTCTCTTAGCAAAGAGAGTAGATCTTAAAAGTTCTCTTAAGAAAAAAAGAATTAACTATGTGCGGTGATAGATGTTAACTAGATTTACTGTGTTGATCACTTCTCAGTATATACAGATATCACATCATTATGTTGTACACCTGGAACTAATATGTTACATGTCAGTTATACCTCAGTTTTTTTTTAAATTAATTAATTAATTTATTTATTTTTGGCTGTGTTGGGTCTTTGTTTCTGTGTGAGGGCTTTCTCTAGTTGTAGCAAGCGGGGGCCACTCTTCATCGTGGTGCGCGGGCCTCTCACTATCGCGGCCTCTCTTGTTGCGGAGCACAGGCTCCAGACGCGCAGGCTCAGTAGTTGTGGCTCACGGGCCTAGTTGCTCCGCGTCATGTGGGATCTTCCCAGACCAGGGCATGAACCCATGTCCCCTGCATTGGCAGGCAGATTCTCAACCACTGCGCCACCAGGGAAGCCCTATACCTCAGTTTTTAAAATACTGTTTAAATCCTTGTACTAACACATTTTACCCACATCTCGTTTCTGGAATTCAGTATCTTCCAAGAGCAGGGACCCCCATGTCCCAGCCTGTTACATTAGACATCTTCTAAGCCAGGTTACTTCTTTACTAAGTCATTGCCGGCAAAAGAGGAGAGCTTTCTTTTGGCTGATTAACTTACTGCAGATTTAAATAGCCATATTAATCTTTCCATTACAAATCTATTTGACCTCTTTGTCTTTAAAAAAAAAAAAAAAAGAGCAGATCACATTTCAGGAACAGATTGTGACTTTATCGTGTAGGTTGCTAGACTCCTGAACCATGGTACTCAATGTGGGCCAAGTGAGCAGTTATGGGAGAAAAATAAGTGCGGTGCCCTGTTCTGGGTCTAAGACTGAGTTGTGTGTTTGGCTAAAGAATGTTCTCTTTTCTGTGAATCTGTAATTAGAACATGCCACACAGCATGGTATTTAAAGTCCATCATCATTATCCCTTTTTAGGGTTGTTTTCCTACCTTATTTTTAAACTCATTTTTTTCAAAGTTCAGGGAGGAGAATCATTCTAAAATCAGAAGAGAAAGGTAAGAGTTTAAAAGAAAAAAACTATTTTTTTAAAATGGGGCAACAGTAAGTTGAAATCTGTGATAGAGGTTTTATCTTCTTAAATGAGGATCACTAAACTTTCTGTGTAAAGGGTCAGAAGGTAAATATTTTAGGCTTTGAAGAGCTACGTCGTGTTTCCGTGGTAGCGGGGAGGAGATAGGTACAACTTCTTGCCCACGGAGGTACTGCAGTCACACACAGTTGGCCGGGGATTTATGATAATCTTCCAGGGAGGGGGGCCAGTAATTGAGGCAGGGATGCCCTCTACCACAGCCTCACCTGGAGATGAGCTCGGACATGTCTCCTTGTAGCCTTGTAGTCTCTGAGGCCCCCTTGTCTACCTAATGAAGAGTGGAGAACTTAATGAACCCAACACCAGTCTTCAGAGTTTTAACACAGCTCTTCCATGCGGTCATTATGGCTGTGTGTGTATGTTTCTTGATATTGCAGTTGCTCAATTACAGAAACATGATTGGGTTTTTCCCATTATGGAGCGGTTAAGAATGTTCATGTACCATTGAGAAGTACATAGGCTGGGAGACAGTTTTTTTAAATGACTTGCAATGACCAAGGTATAATTGCATACAATAAAATTCACCCATTGTAGATTCACGGTTGAGTGGATTTTAGTGCATTTATACAGTTGTGCAGCCATCAGCACAATCCAGTTTTAGAGTCGTTCCATCGACCCCCCCAGAGTTCCTTTTACCACGTTGCAGGCAGCGTGCCCACCCCGACACCTAGCTCTGGGCATCTATTCATCTAGTTTCTGCATTGATGGATTTGCCTCTTCTCTACTTTTTGTGTGTAGCTTCTGTCACTTAGCATAATGTTTTTGAGATTCATCCTTGTTGGTGATTCTGTGATTTGTTTCTTATTACTAAGACTTGTGTAGATTTATCGCATTTTGTTTCTGAACCAGTTGATGGACATCTGAGTGTGTGGACAAAAAAATGTCGCCTGCCATTCCCGTAAAAAAATGAATGTGCCCACCATCAGCCACTGCAGTCGCCCTCAGTGGTGCCCCCTGAGGGGAATTCAGGATGGAGAAAAATAGGATCCTGACCCTAGATAGTTAAGATGCGTATCTAAGGAATAATTTCAATGAGCCCAGACTCTTGCATCTTCCCACACGTAGAAAAACACTAAAATCATTAACTTGAGTTCTTGGGTTTTGTGGTTAGCAGTAATCTTTTGATGTTTGACCACATTTTTTTTTTTTTTTTCCAACACAAACTCCTATATATCCTGGCTCCTCCCTTACCTGTTTGCAACTGTTAACTCGGAACTATCTGAGAGGCTGGCTCCCAGGCTGTAGTCCTCCATAAGGTCCCCTAATAAAACGTAACTCGCAACTTTTAGGTTGTGCATTTTTCTTCTGTCGACAAGTGATTTCTAGTCTATGGCTATTATGAATAATGCCGCTACGAATGTTTGCTTACAAGGCTTTTTAAAAACTTTTTTTTTTTTTTTTTTTTTTTTGAGTAGGTAGATATCAGGGAGTTGAATTCTTGGGACATATGGTGAGATTATGTTTTGATTTTTTAAGAAACCGCCAAACTGTTTTCCAAGGTGGATATACCATTTTATATCACTGCCAGTTTCTCCACATTGTCACCAGCACTTGGTATGGTCAGTCTTTTTTTTATTATAGCCAGGAAATCATTTGTTGGCAATGGAAAAATGGAATCCCTGTGAACCTCATTTTTGAAGGGATGGTATTACTCGCCTCCTTATAGGATTGCTCTGAAGATCAAAGAGATGGGAATTTCTGTGCAAGTGCTTTGTCTTGTAAAACTATTATTGCTGATTATGTGCAGAAAAAGTTTTTAGAAGTTGAATTTAACACATATCTGTCTCAGATTAAGATGAAAACGTCCCAAGTTTTAATGAAACATCTATTTTATGATCAAACTTGTTCCACCTACTTTTAAAGGCATATCTTTGCTCCAAGTGTGAGTTTTCTCCGTCAGCTAGGAGCTTTCTCCATATGCCTGCATTGTACATTAAATTATCAGTCTTATTTAACAGTGACAGAATATAATGGTTTGCATATGGTGGGCACATTTTTCTTCCCCACTCAAACTTGGTTGGTCTGGTAAATGTCTTTCTGTGATTTCGTTTTCAAATGCTTGTGGGTGGCCTCTTTCCTGGACCTGGACATATGTGTTCTAGTCGAATAGAATGGAAGCAGAAAGTTTGGGGGCTGAGAGAAACCACCCAGAACAATCTATGTAAAAATATCCATTTCACCAGTTTTACTTTGCAATTCTGATTCTGTGAAAATTGCCTGTTTAAACTTTTTCAAAGAACAAAGGGAGTGTTTTGAATGCATTTTCCCTTCCTATCTGGGGAAGATACCGCTGTAGGTTTAGGAAAACTGGCCAGTGGGGCTCTAGATTTGACATCTGGGCTGGATTTTGTAAAACTTGTTTATCAGCAGCTCTTCACACCTGTTGAGAAGGACCTTTGGACTAAGGAGGTTGAGCTGTGTG